>NW_008360324.1:88569-97405 GCF_000622305.1 Nannospalax galili | reverse complement strand
GCGCCATGCAGGGATGCAAAGGCAGATGGGGTGGGAAGAAGCCCCAAGATTTCCCAGGGAGTGGATTGAGTAGCTGGTCTGTACTGGATGCAAAGGATCAGGGAGAGGAAAGGTAAGCCTCAGAGCCCCAGAAAGAGGCTGTCAGCCCCAGCAAGAGGCTGGCAGGTGTTGCAGGACCAGGGAAGTAGAGGGAGGTGAGGGAGGGGCCAGGTCCAGAAGCAGTGCTCCTGGGGCCCCAGAAAGGTACTATGTTGGTCTGGGTGAGAAGGGTCAAGGAAGCAGTATTGGTTCCCCAGTGTCTGGGGCCCCAAGACTAGGAATGGCTCAGGGCCTAAACTAGGAGTATAGAACGGCGGGGTGGGGGTGGGGGGGATGGAAGTGTGAATGTGGCTTAGGGAGTCCCGGCGGGCTCAAGTGTTTTTTTTAAAGTCACGGATATCTTTATCAATCTTTCTACTGCAAACCAATTCTTGAGAAATTTCTACCTTAGAAATGTACATCTAAAAGTGTGTATTCACATATTGTATAAATATAGAGAACAATTTGGGACGGGTGTTTAGTACTCACAGTGAAAGCAGTGGAACAAGTCCTTGTCAACCACGAGGTCGTTGAACAGGCTCCTGTTTCCCCAGCTAGACTGCAAGGAGGCCCTCACGGTCACTGTCTCATTCAGGTGGTGGCAGATGGAGACAGCTTTGCTCTGGGGTCTCAGCGTGGAGCTGGGAAGGGACCAGCACCATATACTGCCTGGAAAGGAAGAAGTTCAGGTCAGCTGAGGACAGACATCAACGTCCTGGCTGTGAGTTCATCACAGTAGATGCTACCATCGTTATTTCTACAGCCTGAGAGGGCAGGTTGGCAACACGATAGAGCAGAGCGGCAAGAAAGTCACCCCATGTTGGTGCAGCGGTCAGAAGTCGGCTTAGGCAGCGAAATCTCGCTCAAGGCAGGTTCAATGGCATGTGAAACTCCCACTAACCAGCAAGCATTCAAGTTTCTGGTTTGTTTTTTAGAAAAACATGGGCAGAATAATTATTCTTTATATAAATATACATCAAAATTATCCATCTTTAATTATTGAAAAATAACTCAATGCCACAGTTTTACTTTCCACCACATCTTAACCCCGGATTCATAGCATGAGTGTGGAATTCACAATTTCATCCATCACATAAGAGTCAAAGGTTTTCTGCAGGAATCTTTCTCTACCTGTCTCTTCATATTGAAGAGATGTTTTAAAAATAATTTATTTTTATTATTATTTTTATTTTATGTATGAAGAGATTTTTATTCCCAGGTGGTTTATATTATATTCAATCACTGTATGCAAAGTATGAAGATCACAAGGTTATTTTCATTTTTACCCCCTTTAAAACCAAAGGTTCCTGTCTTTCTGATCACAGAAAACAGAAAAAGTAGTGCAGCAACTCTTTAGTGATATGGTTATTTTTGACACACTAGTAAGATCAGTTGGTACTTTAGAGCATTTAAGGCATTTTGAGTGTAACAAAAGGCCTTGGTACCTATTAGTATCATTTTGTGGATTTCTGTTTTTGGAGTTCTATCATGCCCAAAGTCTTACCTGTGTCATGGTCCATCTCTAATCGCAACATGTAATCCAATCACAGGTGTCAATAATTTCTGTGCTTACTTTTAAAAGAATTAGCTTAAGTGACTTCAACACATAGTGTTTTTTAAGTACTGAAATATAAGATCATAGAAATACACCAAGAAAAATCTTGTTGTAAATCAAATCACATCTAAGTTTAGTGAGATTGACTATGTTAGAGTTGAAAACAGATCATATAGAACCATATGAGTGTAATTATAATAAATATATACAATTATCTACTGTCAATTAAAAAATAAAAAGAGTGGAGACAATATTTCAGGGGTAGAGATGAATTACAATCAATGGTGTTGATTCAACAAAGGAAGGAAAAAACAGGACCCTCGTTTTACTCAGTTTTCCATGGACTGAAGCAGCTACCAGCAAGAGGGCAAAACCAACCGGAACAAGACATGGCAGGGCCTGTCTTTCCTCCCCCATGGTGTATGGAGAAAGGCAGGGGTCGGGGAATATGGCTCACTCCTTATGCTCTGTCTGGTTTCTGAGACTTATCTAACCTGCAGGGGTTTATTTATGAGAGTGCGAAGAGGAAGCAGATGCTAGCAGAGATGTGGCAAAAGGCGGCAGTTGCCCTATGTTGGTGAGAATCTTAAGTAGTGCAGTCACTTAAGAAATCAGTTTGGAGGTTTCTCAAAAAACTGATACTAGAACCATGCCATTCCTGGGCACATATTCAAAAAACTCTGTATTCAGCTATAGAGACACATGTTCATTGCTACTCTATTCACATGGCTAGGAAGTAGAATCAACATAAATGTTCACCAATAGATGAATGGATAAAGAAAATATGGCCCATATACACAATGGAATATTACTCAGCTTTGAGGAAAAATGGAATCATGAAATGTTCAGGTAAATGGCTAGAGCTGGAATTAATTACATTTGTGAGGTAACATGGGCCCAGAAAGACAAACCCCATACATGATCTCACATGTGTATAACCTAGCTTCAAATCTTTTTTAAAAAAAATTAACTTGGAGCACAAGCAGAAAGCAGGAAAGTAGAAAAGATCCCTTGCGGGGGGGGCTTGTTAAGAAGGAGTTGATCGTAGATTATGGGTAAAATGAAAGCAGTGACGTGAGCACTGGGGGAGGAAAGGCTTGAGTGTGGGGTGGGAGTCGGGGGAAAATCAGAGGGCCAAGAGGATGGTTACCCCAAAGAAGGAAGTATGAAAAGTCATTTGGAAGCCTACTGTCTTATAACCCAACTTACAACAAATGGAGGGATAGCAGGACGTGTGAGACAAGGCATAAGGGGAAACTGAGGACCAAGCAAGAATGGTGCAGGGGATGGGGAGAGGAAGGGGTAGTGGGTAGGTTCACTAGAAATATGAATATATGAAACACTCTTATGGAAACCCACTAGTTAGTAAGTTAATTTCAAAATACATCTTTTAAAAAAAGAATTCAACCCATGCCAGCTCAATCAGACAAGGGCTCAGAGTGGACTGAGGGAAATGGGTGGCTGGCCAGCTCTGGTCTGGGAACTGTTGGAGACCGATTACTATTGGGTAAGGGAGAGTAGGCCTTACTTATGATCTCTAGATAAGCTGACTAGACTCCAGGGAATGAATTTGTACAGAAGGACATCTAGGTATAAGTGCTTGACTGGATAGGACTTAACATCTATGGAGGAATATATGAGGTCCGGTGGGGGGCATGGATGGGGGAGGGGGTATAAATTTGATTAAGAACTGTTGTACAAAATGTACAAAATTCAATAAAAGTTTAAAAAAGTTTGAATGGAGATATTCTACATGGTGAATTATGCCACTCTTAGAAGTCATGGGTTATTAAAGGAAAATCACAGTATAAGACATGAGAAACCTTCTTACGCATAATTGGTCAGGCAAGCCCCAGACTAGGCCCCAAAGGTCTCCAAAACAACACAGGCTATTGCCAATGCCCTTGGTTATTCGCCATAACTACAAAGGCCATATTGTTGAAGACACCACGCTCTATGGCTGCAAGACATGGATAAATCAATCCTGTGCTGACCAGGAAACGTCTTCCCTGCTGGTGATATTTCTTAGTGCTTTAAGGTGCCTTGCAGGCTGTTGCAGGAGAAAAGACATCAATAATCTTACCCAGCACTGGATCCTGCATGCTACAATGCTGACCTGTCAGATAAAATGGGTCTACTGATGAAATAGTGGCATGACTGTTATGGGTCCACAAATTGTTTATTGATTGCGGAATTTTATGTCTGTCCCCATCAGTGGGGAGATCATAGGCCCTAGAGCAGAAATTGATTGATACTGACATTTTGTTAAATGTTCATTCAGTCAAACGGCCTTCTAATTTTATGCACACACAGACCTGGGCTGCTCTCAGCCTTGGTCAGAGGAGTTTTGCTTTGTAGCGGGCAGCAGTCAATGGAGAGATGCAGAGCTGGTCAAAGTGTGATAATAAGACACTCAGTTATCATCTGGACATGACATGGCTATTACGATCTTGAACTCAAAACAGCTGTGCTCACCTGCATAAGACCTACATGAGTTTAAACCGGCCGAAATGCTAGCATAGATGTCATAGATGGTCTCCAGGCCCCACCCCTACTGAGGAGTTATTGGCAGTGGGTAGTTTCTATGGGAGGTAAACTCATTCATTGAGGATATGGACACTAACATGTTTCCCATGCTTCAATGCGTGGTCTCATATATATGTACATATGGGCATCACTAACTGTACTTAGTGGTTATCAGAAAAGATATAGTTTAGAGGAGGGCATGTTGCAGGGCATAGGAGGTAGTTGGAAGAGAAAAATAAGAACTAGTTATTTTCATGTCTGAAATTCTGAAAGGAAAAAATTAAAATGATTTATGTTCATAAAAATGTAGTGGCTTATGAATCTGGTGAGCGAATAGTAATCTGGACTAAGGATTCCAGGAAGACTAAAAAAATATCAATTTGAATTCACTGTACCTGAATGTCCCCTATTGGCTGCTAGACACCAACCTGGGTCCTCTGGAAGAACAGCAAGTATTCTGAACTGCTGAGCCATCTCTCCAGCCCCAACAAATGGTATTTCTAGTGTATGGTATTAAGCCAAATAAATTTTGGGTAGCTAAGAGTAACTACTTCGAGTATTGGGGTGATCAATACTTTAGACATAGCTTAATTATTCCTAAAGTACATTATTATACTGACTGAGAAACATATTGTCATTTTCCTTCTAGACCATGTGAGCTGCTGCTCATCTTTGCAGAGACTCCATGAAAATATTCCCATGGAAGAGAAATAACATAAGCTAATATCAACTGCAATCTTGAGGTATTAGTTCATAGGCAGTAAAAAGAAAGAACATGACAGGAGGGAACATAAGGCAGGGGTCATAAATAGAAAGCCCCCATCAATTCCTGAACTGGTCCTTTGTCTCCAATTTCCAATGAAACAATAATTACACTCATTTACCTGCCCATTCATCACATATTGATTGGGCCATGCCAGATCCACAAGCTGCTCTTTCATTTGGGATTATGTCAATGAGCGACATGAGTACTTTAAATTTGAATAGGATAGTGGTGGAGGTGATTGATACAGAGCCATAGACAGGAGTAACAGTGCAATTCAGTAAGCGCTGTGCCTTGGAACGTACAAGGTACTAACATTTACTAAGGAGATGAAACGTAACCCACAGACTTCACAGACTTCTTTAAGAAGCTAGAGATCAGTTGTGCTGTAATGATTGTCAGATGAAGAAGGAAGTGGGATACAGGTCTGACTCCAGGAAGAAGCACAGAGAAAAGGGGGCACGGCTGGGAGTGAGGAGTGCTTTGTGGGGATAACGATGCTGAGCTAAGCTCAAACTTCAACATAAGAGGGGCTCTGGGAAGGAACTTAGAGAGTATTCTCAGATGTTTCAAGCGGTGGTAGGATATAGCCAGGGTTGTGGTTGGCAGTGTTGATCACTGTAAATAAACCACTCATATGGTGGCTTCAGAGAATGATGAGAACTAAAGGCCCCGCGTGATGGCTGGTGCACTTATCTAAGTATATTGTAATGGCATCCCAAATTATGATATTGTCTTAGGGATGTTCAGAAGATGAGGAGCTCACAGAATACTTAGAAGAAAAATATTTCTGTCTGGTGAATAGTTGGATGTTTAGGATGGGAAGTGAAGAAAAGTTAAGAATAATTTCCAGACTTCTGCTTTCTTTTTATAGACCGTGGTGCTTTGTGTTGATGGGAAGGCACAGACAGGAGGGTTAGTATGTGCATGTACTGTGTGTGTGAGACCATGTGCTCTGTATGAGAAGTGCGAGATGATTGTGGAATCTATGATGTTAGTGAGCACTTAGTCTCCAACAAAATGAATTTGGAAAAATCTTATTTTGTCTCATGGTTTTAAAAGCTCTAGGCCATGGTTAATTGGCATGGTTGTTTTGGTATATGTACTGAGACTCCAGCACAGTGCTGGAAGCTGCTCAGTATCCTGTTCAAGGGCATGTCTCCAGAGGAAGGAGAATCTGGATGACATCACGTATGGTCTGCCATAGTCTCTAGGGAACAATCTGAAGAGGGGACAATAAAAGCTGCTAGAAGGGGTGGGAGAGCTGGAATAGGTCTAGGTTTATTAGCAATATGGAACAGAAACTTTATGAAGTAGGAGAGAATATCCAAAGTCTCTCCCAGAGGGACCGGGTTAATTTGGAGAGCTTCTGGCTCATAGAAGGAAGTGACAACCCCAGACACTACGAAGAGACCCAGCTCAAAATGGAAGGTGAGAAAATCCACATGGTCCCACCATTAATAGAGATAGTAATGATCAGAAGAAAGGGAACTCAGACCCTGGACAGGTGGCAGAACTTACAAAAGATGCTGTGAGTTTTGTGTTGCCGCTTGGCCAGAACAGCTGCAGATGCCATTTCTAAACAACCTCTACTGAGCTGGAAGCTTGGCTACCCATGACCCCGTGACCTTTCCTCTTGTGAAACTAAGAGTAATAGAGTACCATATACTGAGTTTGGACCCGAAGAATTCTCCCAGACTGTGGAAAAGGCCTTTGAGACAGGAATCATCAAAGTCAAGGTTCAATGGAGCTAAAGTCTGCAGGGGAACTTAAAGACAGTTTCCAAACAACGAGCAGGACAATGAAAAAGTGCACACAAAGCCGGAGCTAGCACCTGCTGCTAGAAGCCTGATGAACCTCACAGTGTGAACAGAGACTCTGCCTGTGAAGCACAGCCTGCTGACCAGCCACATTTGTAACTCAGTGCCCCAGAGAAGGCTCAGAGTTGAGAAGATAGCCTAGGGATAAGGCATAACTTGGAGAGCCTGGGAAGTAAAGCCTGGAAAGAGACTCAAACTTGAGGCTGAATCCAGAAAATGAACAGGCTCCCCGTTGTCATGCCCCATGTCCCCGGCCAGCTCTTTCCCCTGAACATTTGCTCCTCCTTTATTGAACCCTCAGTGTCAATATAGCTGCCATTTCCACCCTGCCTTCATCATATCCTGCTACTCTCTCTTTCTTCTCCTCCTTACTTTTCCGTCTTCCTTTTCCAAAGGACCCCATGGGCTAGCCAGGTTTGTGGGTTCTCTGTCAAAATCTGGGCGTTAACTGTGTCATCTTTACCATGTGTTTCCTTCCATGTGTTAACCTCTCTCATTCCAGTAAATCTCCACCAAGACTGCCCACCTCTGTGTCCTTTGGCATGACTGTCTGCTGTTCCCTCTTCTAGAAATGTTTCCTTCATCCGCTCTTTCTTTCAACCCACACTTAATCCCGAGTCTTACTCTGAGTTTTTCCCCCTTTTCCTTTCTATTCTTGCCTACAGTAACTAATACATTAGTGCATACACAACTGTCAGTGCCCTTTTGCTTCCTTAAATAGCTGACACTTGAGGAAGTATTAATTATTTATTTGGGTGTTACCGTACTTGCGTTGTGGATAGTCATTGTTTTGGGAGAGAATAATCTTTTTTTAAAATTTAAAAATTTTTAATTTTCTTTAACTTTTGAAGAAATTTTAAAAATTTCATAACTACATGATTAGAAGAAGCATTTCATTACAGCTTTAACATATTCAGAAACACATTCCAGAGGAAGGATACATCTCTTTCAAGTGGCTGTAAGTTTCTAGGTTCACAGTTGAATTAATACAGTTATACAATATTGAGCTCTGTATAAACCCTGGAAGACATAAAACTGAATGAGTTTTTACCCTTTAAAGAAGATCTTCATTTCATTTTAAAATATGCTGTTTTCCACTTTTTTAATGCTACTAACACTTAGCTGCTTGCACATGTGTCTTTAATCTCTATGTATCTGATTATTACTAGTCATAGTTGGTTACACTCAGATCCTTAGTACCTGAGTATGGATATAAAGTCATCAGGTAGATTTCACTGGTAATGTTTATCACCTCTACTAATTAACATGAAGTAAATTTTTATGCTTTCTCCTCAAATATGTCATTTTTGTGGTTTTTGTGCACGTATATTATACAGAACATCCCATACAGTCTTACTCATCTGTATACACACTTCCCAAATGGCACCCTCCCATAGCCTCCCCCTTCCCACACACTGGAGCCCATACACTCTGTCATCCCTGTTACTGTCCACTGTGTTGTTGGCACCCCTGTCGGAGTGCTCTCCGACAGGTACAGCACAGGGAGAGAGGCCAGGACCAGCCTGTGTTCCTCTCTTAGGGGCTGAGCGGGATGGTGAGTGTCGGCGACTCAAAAACCACACCTCAAAAACCACACCGAGTCGGGAGTCTTGTCGAGGCAGGAACTCACTTTATTGCGTCAGGCATTACCTTATATAGTTTAATCAAAAAGGGGTGTGGAAAAGGGAAGGGCAAAGGTGTATGTCATCTGGGGCAATGGCTGTGAGCCACTGGGAATTGGCCACGCCAGCTGTGATTGGGGAGAGGCTGTCTGAGGTTGGACCCTGCTGAGTCACCTCCGCGAGGAAATGACCGGCCAGAGACAGGTCGCCAAACTTTAGTCAGGCTCAGGAAGTTACAATAGGCCTTGTCATAAGTTATGCCACAATTATGAGGGTCCCAGAGACCCAACACACCCCCAGCCATTTCCCAGCGCTTGTCTGCCTGCTGAGTCTAGTCAGCCTATCTAGAGATCCTTGTTTTAGGAAGATCAGCTGTTCCTTATCTAGTAGCAATCAGTTGTCAATATTCCTTTAGATAAGATTGGAGTCTGCTGTTCATTTTCCCAGTTCTATGCTGGGTTACTGTCTGGGA
>NW_008360324.1:87363-88387 GCF_000622305.1 Nannospalax galili | reverse complement strand
GAGGATCTGTTCCTCAGGGGTCACATGGGCTTGGGAGGAGCCCCTGACTCCTTTCTTTCACCGGTTCTGTCTATGTGAAGATAAGTCAAAGGTCCTGATTGACCATGGCTGATTTTGCTTAGAAGCGTGGAGGAAATGTTTCCTCTGTGTTGGCCCTCCTCTTTGTAGACAGGACACTGGTTCAGGTCCATCTGGTGGGGTCTCCATGGCCTCTTTGCTCAAGAGGACAGGTGACTCACCACAGTTACAGGCCATTTTGAGAGATACTCATAGTCCCCTGGAACTTAGTTGACCTAGGAAGGCAAGGAGCAAAAACTGTCCCTTATGTCCCTCTGACCAAATTAGAATAGGTCTCAAAGTATGACTGTTAAACATCCAAGAAGGTTAGTTCCACCAGTCTGGTACTTTTAATTACCATGTGCCATGTAGATAGAGCTTGGGCAAAGACTAAATGTTCTCAGATAGACCTTGCCTAGACATATATTACATTCTTTGATCTGGTTGTATGTATTTGTATGTATAATTTGTCAGTAGGTTGTTGGCCTAATATGGTTCCCTCTGGTTTTCTAAAACTAGCTAGACATTATTTATCTCTTGCATTGTCTCACCCCTCCAACATGTTTTCCCCATTTAAGGTGCCCCTGTTTTTCCCATTTCTCCGTTAATAATACCCTTCTCTTATGGTCCCACCTTTCTTGAGCGCCTTCTTTCCCTTGTCCCCCTAGATTCCTTGTATAACATTCCCTCCCCCCTTCCCCTTAAAATAACTCCATTTTTATCCATATTTCCCTTGTTAACACCTGTTTTCTACTGTTCTTCTTTTTCAGATTTCTTTTTCCTGGTTCCTCTTCATTATCCTGATTCCTGTAGTTATGTCTGGATACATAATCACTTATCAGGGTTTGGTGCTAGGATCCACGTATGAGGGAGAACACATGTCGATTTTTTTTCTGAGTCTGTGTTACTTCACTTAGTATAACAGTTTCTAGTTCCATCCATTTACCTGCAAATTTCATGATTTCAT
>NW_008360324.1:85789-86625 GCF_000622305.1 Nannospalax galili | reverse complement strand
TTTTTGAGACAGGGTCTCCCTGTAGCCCCAGCTGGCCTGGATTCGCTATGGAGACCAGGCTGGCCTTGAACTCAGAGATCCACCTGCCTCTGCCTCCCGAGTGCTGGGATTAAAGGCATGCACCACCACACCCGGCTAGCATATTGGTTTTTAAAGTATTCCCTTATAATGTTCTGGATCTCTTTGGTGTCTGTTGTGATGTTTTCCCTTTCATCTCTGATTTTGTTGATTTGGAGGTACTCTTTCTTCTGTTTTGGTTAACTAGGCTATGAGTCTGTCAATCTTGTCTATCTTTTCAAAGAACCAGCTCTTGGATTTGTTGCTTCTTTTTATTGTTTTCTTTGGTTCTATTTCATTAATTTCTGCTCTGATTTTTGTTATTTCTTCTTGTCTGCTGGGTTTTAGTTGCATTTGCGGTTGCTTTTCAAGTGTCTTGAGTTGCAATGTTAAATCATTTATTTGTGTTCTTTCTGATATTTTAATGTAGGCACTTAGAGCTATAAACTTCCCTCAAAAGACTGCTTTCAATGTGTCCCAGAAATTTTGTTGTGTTGTATTATCCTTTTCATTTAGTTCCAGGAATACTTTTATTTCTTTCTTAATTTCTCCTTTAACTCATTTATCATTCAGGAGTATGTTGTTTAATCTCCATGTGTTCATGTGATGATTAGAGCTTCTTCCCATGTTGATTGTAAGCTTTACTGCATTGTGATCTGATAGAATGCATGGAATTATTTCAATCTTTTTGTATTTGTTGAGGTTTGTTTTGTGCCCCAGTATATGGTAGATTTTGGAGAAGGTTCCATGGGGCACTGAATAGAAAGTATATTCTTTGG
>NW_008360324.1:52328-85480 GCF_000622305.1 Nannospalax galili | reverse complement strand
AGATTAATCTGGGTCTTAAAGTCCTGTAGTATTGTTTTTATGAAGTTGGGTGCACCAGAGTTTGGTGAAAATATGTTCATGATTGTAGTATCTTCTTGGTTTATTGTTCCTTTGATCAGAATGAAGTGGCCATCTTTGTTCTGATTAGTTTTAAAGTATATTTTATCAGATATTAGAATTGCAATGCCTGCTTTTTTCTTAATACCATTCATTTGGTATATTTTTCCCCATCCTTTCACCTTAAAGTAGTGCCTGTCCTTGAAAGTGAGGTGAGTTTCTAGCAGACAACAAATAGATAGGTTTTGCTTCTTAATCCATTCAAGTAGTCTGTATCTTTTGACTGGGGAGTTCAGTCCATTGATATTTAAAGTTATTAATGAAAGATGTGTATTGAATCCTGCCATTTTTATTTCTGTTTACATTCTTGATATAGCTGTACTTTTCCACAGTTATATCTTCATTGAATTTCTTTCCACAACTCCTTGGGTATAGTCATTCTTTCTTCAGCTCTTTGTGTCAGCCTATTTATGTCATGGAAGATTTTTCTTTCCCCTTCAACTATGATAGAGATTTTGTCTGGGTGAAGTAATCTGGATTGGCATCTGTGGTCATTTAGAACTGGGAATACTTTGGTCCAGGCTCTTCTGGCTTTCACGGTTTGCACTGAATAGTCAGCTATAATCCTGATGGGTTTTCCTTTATATGTGACTTGTTGTTTCTTTTGCAGCTTTCAGTATTGTCTCTTTGTTCTTAATGTTTAGAGTTTTTACTATGATGTGTTGTGGAGAGTTTCTTTTCTGGTCCTGTCTATTTGGTGTTCTATGAGCTTCTTGTATTTGTATGGGCATGTCTTTTTTAATTTTGCAAAATTTTCTTCCACAATTCTGGTGAAGATCTGGTCCATACTATTATCTTGAGATTCTTCTCCTTCCTGTATGCCTATGAATCATAAGTTTGGAGTTTTTAGTGTCACACAATTCTTTCATATTCCATTCTTATATTTTCTTAAATTTTTCATAATCTTTGCTTGAGTGATCTGGTTCATCCACTTTATCTTCCAGTCTTGATATTGTTTTCCATTTCATTCATCCTATTGGTGAGTCTTTCTCCTGTTGTTTCTAATTGACTTACTGATTATTTCACTTCCTTCTTCATTTCAGCCTGCGTATTCTTCAATATTTTTAACTTTTTTAGTAGTCTTCAATATTTCTGGTTCTTTTCTGAATTTATTCAGAAGTTTATCCCTTTCTTCCTTCAGTTCTTTGATTTCTTTGTTTATATGTTCTTTAAATTCACTGAATTCTTTTATCGTGTTTATAACTGTTATTTTGCGTTCCATGTCCTGTGTTATCTCTAGGGAGTTCTCATTGTACTCCTCTAGAGGATTATTAGTACTTGGCGGGGATATACTATTTTGGTTTTTCATGTTATTATTTTTTCTCTGTGAGTTTGACATATGAATTTCCTTTGTAGTTTCTGATTCTTGTGTGAGACTCAAGCCTTCCTTTATTGAGTTTAGATCTGCTTCTTTTTGTAAACTTTATTTGCTTTTGTGGTTTACTTGTTGGGCATGAAAGGCTGGTTGGTCTAGGCTTCAGGTTCTCTTTTTTGATTTTATATTGGAGTGTCCAGATTGCTTTTGTCTTCAGGAGTTCCCACAGAGGCCCAAGTGAGATGAGGCTCAGATGCTCTCAGGCTTTCTCCTAAGGCCTGGGATCCTTCAGGAAAGATGCTGCCCTCAGGAATTTGGGGGCTGGGTTGGCCTGGGATAAAGGCCCAGGATAGATGCTGGTCTCAGGAAGCTGGTGGCTGTGCCACCTAGGGAAGTAAAGGGAGGTGAGGGCGGGACCAGGTCCAGAGGGTTCCTAGGGGCCTCAGGGAGGAACTGGGTAGGTCAGGATGCAAAGGATCAGGAAGCAGTGGTGACTCTGGGCTGAGAGGTTAGCCCCCATGTTTGGGGTGCCTAGACAAGAAATGGGCCTGTACCCAGGCTAGGAGGAGAGTCGCAGCGGGGGACCTGGTAGGGTGAAAGAGGTTGAAGGAGTCAAGGTGCAGTGGGCATGTTTGGACTTACCCAGGGAAGGTGCTGAAACCAGGACACCTGGAGGCTGTGCAGCCCAGGGAAGTAAAGGGAGGTGAGGGTGGGACCAGGCCCAGAGGGCTCCTGGGGAATTGCAGAGAGGAACTAGGTTGGTCCAGATGCAAAGATTCAAGAAGCATTGGTGGCTCTGGGCCAAGAGGTCAGCCCCAGTGTCTGGGGTGCCAAGACAAGAAATGGGCCTGTACCCAGGCTAGGAGGAAAGATGTGGTGTGGGAGCTGGGAGGATGAAAAGGATGGGGAGTCAAGGCGCAGTGGGAGCACTGGACTTACCCTGGGAAGGTGCTGGGGGCTGGGAGAGAATATTCTAATTATAAGGGAATTCTGGGGACTGAGGCTGATCTAGCAGATACCTCAACTGTACAACAACCTGGTTTTTCTTGAACATTGTGAATTCTCCTTATGAAAAATAAAGGCGATTTTATAAGTGATTAAAAATTTAAAAAGAAATCAATATTGTCAATCAATGACAAAGCTCCAGATTTGCAAGTTCCAAT
The DNA here is from genome assembly GCF_000622305.1 of Nannospalax galili. Lineage (NCBI taxonomy): Eukaryota > Metazoa > Chordata > Mammalia > Rodentia > Spalacidae > Nannospalax > Nannospalax galili. Next base: position 82,885 of record NW_008360324.1, on the reverse strand, counting down.
ATAAAAACACAAGTAGCAAGAAAAACCAAGGCAATAAAACTTGTTTCAAAACTACCAGTTCTACAATAATGGCACCATGAGAGTGAATGAAATGAAATACCAGGGAAGGAACACAAAGGAATGATCAAGTGTGTTCAAAGAAAGTAGAAATGACCCAAAGTGGTGAAGGAATTCTGAGAGAACACAAACATCTGAATAAAAGTAGATGTTAGTACAAGACAGAAAAGACAAATTTTAAATGTATGTTTTTATTAAATTTCAGTGCATTTCATACAATAAATCTTAATCATATTTAGATGCTCTCCCCCATCTGAACCCCCTATTGCCCCGCTCACCAGATTTCATGCATTCTGTTAAGGCCTATCGGGTCAAACTTTTGTATTTAGATGTCCCTCAGTGCAAGCTCATCCATTGGCGTCTAGTCAGCCTACCTAGAGTCACTCACTTTGAAGAAGATAAACTCTCTCTCATTCAGCAGTAATCAGTCACCAATAGCTCCTCCACTAAGGTTGGGGCCTGTTGCCAATTTCCCCAATTCTATATTGGGTTTTTGTCTGATTGAGTCGGCATGGGTCTTGTGCATGTTGTCACCATTGCTGCAAGTTCATATGACAAAAGTCAACTCCAAATGAATCAAGGACCACAATATGAAACCTCAAATGCTGAAACTCTTAGAAAACACATGCAATAGCCTACAATATATACATGCAGGAAAGGACTTTCTACACCCGATGTTGGTTGCTCAAGAATTAAGATCAGCAATTGACAAGTGGGACCTCATTAAACTAAAAAGCTTCTGTACAGCAAAGAAAACAACAAAGGAAGTGAAGAGGAAACCACAGAGAGAAATTATTTACCAGTTACGGATCTGACAGGGGGTTAATATGCTCTTCCTCTCTCTCTTTTTTTTGTAATTTTTAGGTTGAATTTTTGTGTATTTCATGCAGAACATCTTCACCATCTTTTTACCCTCTTCCTCATTGGCATCGTCCCATGCCCACCCCCCCTCCACTGGAATTCATGCATTCTGTCATTTGTGTTACGGTCTATCATGTCACATTAGTGTAAAAGACAAATTCTTTTTTAAAAAATGTTTTATTTATTATTTTTATTTTTATGTGTATGTGTGTAGGTAAGTGCACCTGTGTTGTGCAATGCCCGCGGAGGACAGAAGAGGCTGTTGGATCTCCTGGAACTGGAGTTATGGACAGTTGTTAGCTGCCATGTGGGTGCTGGGATTCGAACCCGGGTCTTCCGCAAGAACAACCAGTGAGGTTTTTTTTAACTCATTTATTTATTTATTTATTGAAAGAAGCAAGATAAAGTTTAATTATGGTTGACCAGGCTGTCTATGTTGGGCATAGAAGCAGCCTAGAACACCAGTTGGCCAGAATATTTATAGGAATACAGAAAGCAGAACAGGTGGGCCAATCAGGTTTATGCAAAGTAGCAAAATTTGAACATAGCAAACTTTGAATTTACCAATCAACCATCAGTTATTGCACAGACTCAGGCTTGGGTAAGCAAAGCAGGTTTAGATAAGTGGCCTAGATTACAATACCCTGTGGCATGTGCATGTGGTCAGGCCATTTCTCAGGATTCAAAGTTGCTTCTCCCTTCTAAGTATCTTTCATAAGTATGGTAAAAGCACTTCTCCTGAAATGGCTGCTTTGGGCAAAATGGAGTAACTTAGGTTAGTTTAGCTGAGATAGTTCATTCCCCACTCCTCTTGGAGAATAATCAAATCTTTGATATTTTATTATTTTTTATTGATCTAGTTTGGAGGGAGTCGTATTGACTCCATATAATCATGAATTTATTATCCAAGATTTTACTTTTAAACTGTCTAAATTTTACCTTTTATTTTATTACTTTGAAGAGGTAACCCTAAAATCTTTTTTTGATAAGAGCTCCCAAATACTTTTAATGTTTTTGGCCTTTGGGACAGAATATTTTGCTAAAAGGCCCAAGGACATTTTGACTTTTAGCCAAGAGAGAAACTGGCTACCTTTTTGGGGGGTCTTTTTACCTTAGCTGCCTAGCCAATTTTTATATCCCATTTTTATCATACCATCCTCTGAAGAGGCTTACCCAAATTGCCAATAGGGAATTGCGACACAAACTGTTCTGGCTTCTTCCATGCTGAACAGGGATGCAGGGTGAGGCAATTGGTGTACCCCCTTCAGTGGGTCTATCTAAAAGACTCCCAAATTGCATAACTCCTAACAGCAGGGAGAAAAAGAAGGTGCTTGACCAATGCCTGGGAGATATGACAGAGAAGTAAAGGCAAGAATGGTTAGCATTACAAGTGTTAGGGAACCAGAAAAAAGTCACAACAGGGAAAATTTCAAATGTCCATTGGATTTCTTGATGAGAACTTCCAAAACTATCCCTCTATTAGGTTTCTCCTCATTTTTCTTTTGTCTGCCAAGACTGGACTCAAGAGTGATGGACTCAGGATTTGCTTTCAGGTATTTTGATAGCTGTTGGAGTGGCTAAAATCAGTCTTCTTGCTAGTGGTGTGAAGGGAGAAACCAGAGGGCTGGTAAAACAGAAGGCTGGGACTAAGCAGGTTCCCTTCCTGCAGGTCTCAGACGCTTTCCATTGGGGTCCCCTTTCCGTCATGGTTTGGCTCCCCTTTCCATCGGGTTCCCTCTCCTGCAAATCTCCTTTCCATCAGGGTCCCCTTTCCATTGGGGTTTCACTGTACTGCCACTGGGCAGCTGGGACTGAGCAGGCCCTTTCCTGCAAGCCCCTTTCCATTGGGGTTTGGGTTCCCTTTCCATCCAGTTCCCTCTCTTGCAAAGCCCCATTCCAACAGGGTCCCCTTTCCTTCTGGGATTTTCACCGTACTGCTGGCACAGAGGGCCACCCTCCGGAATCTCGGTGGGACCTCCAAATGTTATATGCCAGATTCAGAATAAAAATCACCAGCACCACTTAATTGAAGGAAGCAAGGTAAAGTTTAATGAAGGTCGACCGGGCTGTCTATGTCGGGAGTAGAAGCAGCCTGAAAGGTAAAATAAAAGAACCAGGGCAGAGTAAGATAAGAGTCAATATACAGGCACAGAAAACATTTTCAACAAGATCACAAAAGAATTATTTTCCAGTATTAGAGAAAGAGATACCAGATGTAGGTTACAAGAAAGAATAAACCATGCTAGAATAATACTTAAAGAATAGGAAAATACTAATCACTACAAAACAAGAAAATGGCAGGAATTAGCACATGTCTTTCAATAATAACTCTAAATATTCATGACCTCAATTCCTTTAACAAAACACAGAGTAGCATAATTTATTTTTTTAAAGAGTCCTCTTATTTGTTGCCTCCAAGAAATTAACACCATCATAAAATGTAAAAAGTACCTTATGGTGAAATAATGGGAAAAGGAAGTCCAAGCAAATGGAACTAGGAAACGAACAGGTGTTATTCTAAATACCCAACAAAAGACTTCAAACAAAAACTAGCCAAGAGAGATAAAGCTGGTCACTTCATACTTAACAATCCAAGTAGACATTGCCATTATAAACTCACACAACAAACAAGCTACACCTAATTTCATAAAACAAATACTGCTGGATGTAAAGTCATGAATTAACAACTATAGAACACTTCAACTAAACATGGCAGAATATATTCTTCTCTGCAGTCCATGGAACTTTCTCTGAAACAGCTAATATATCAGGACATAAAGCAAGTCTTCACAAATAGAGGAAATTTAAATAATTTCTTGTGTTTGATCAGATCACAGTGGAATAAAAGTAGAGATCAGTAACAAGTGAAATGCAAAACAAAGTCGTGGAGACTAAGCAACACATTGTTCATTGACGAGTGGGTCACTGGAAAAATCAAGAGGAAATAAAAAATATCTTAGAATTGAATGAAAAGGAAAATATAACATGGAAAGATTCATGAGATAAACTCACAATAGCACTAAGAGGGAATTTTAGGAGTTATAAGTACCTTACATTAAGGAATTAAAAAGATATCAAATAAGTTAACAGTGCCCCCAAAGCCTTGGAAAAACAAGGATAAATCAAATACCAAAATAGTAGACAGAAGAAATAAGATCAGGGCAGAAATTAATAAGATGTGAAAACATACTATACAAGAAGTCAACTAAATGAAGTGTTTCCTTGAAAATATAATATAAAGAAACTCCTAGCTTAAGAGACAAGACACAGAGAAAATACTAATAAAATAAGAGACAAAAACTGAGACAGTAACTGCCAAAGAATTACCTAACTTCATGGTTATAGATGCAGAAGTTTCAAGGAAAACCACGTTCAACTATATACAGTGTGATCACATAAGGTTTATTTCAGCAAAGAAACAGCCAGTGGCAGGAAATTCATTAGTCTACCACATCAGGAACAAAAGTTATTTAAGTGTCTATGGAACAAAAGTGTTAATTTAATTTTAAAAATTTTTATATTAGGATCATTAAAGAGGATGCTATTATTTTTAGAAAATATAACTAAAAATAAAGACAATTTTCAGATATTTCAGGAATCCTAGTCTTGCACTTATACACATACACACAAAGAGTTGGATAAATAGCAGTAAATATTTGTGAGTATGAAAGAACATATGCAGAAATTCTTTATTTTTCAGCTTTTCTGTAAGTCTAGAATGATTTCAAAATAAAGATTTTTAAAGGAAAGGAGATAAAACATTTATCAGTATATGCTGAAAAAGAAGCAAAATAAACAGTGAAATCCTTAGTATTTCTTATCATTGTTTGCAGTGGAGTTAAAAATCATTTATTTTAAATGAAATAAATAATTATGTAATTTTAGTGATTTTAAAATATTTAACAGCAATTTTTGCTATTTTTGCTATTTATTGGGATTGTTATTTTTTGTTTTTTACTTTTTTGTATTTTAATAAGTTATTAAAATAGAAAGCATCCTCTCTGAATAACTATCTTAGTCTAACTTGAGACATAAGAGTAACTAGAGAAATTATCTTTTTTAAAAAATAAATAATTTTTGAGAATTTCATACATGCATATAAGGTGTTTTGATAAAATCCATGTTCTCTCCCTCCCCTCTAACTCCTCCCATATCTCCCCATCATTTTTTTCTGATAAATTCACGTACTCTTTCTTCTTCTTTTATTTATTTATTTTTATGGGGCTTTTGGCTACTCTAACATTTCCCCCTCTGAAGAGGTAACCCTAAAATATTTTACGGATTAGTACAACCTCCCAAATACTTTTGACATTTTTGGAACAGAGTACGTTGCTAAGAGGCCCAAGGACATTTTGACTTTTAGCCAAGAAACTGGCTACTTTTCTTTGGTGTTTTTTACCCTAACTGCCTAGCCAGTTCCTACCTCCTATTCTTATCACAGCATCCTCTGAAGAGGTTACCCAAATTGCCAATAGGGAATTGGGACTCAGACTGCTCTGGTTTCTTCCATGCTGAACAGGGACATAGGGTAAGGCAATCGGAGTACTTCTTCAGTGGATCAATCAAAAAGACTACCAAATTGCATAACTCTTATCTCTAAGATGAAAAGAAAGTCTTTGAATCATGAATAGGAGATATGAAGGAGAAGTAAAGGTAAGAGTAATTAGCATTACAAGTTCTAGCCAGAGAACTACAAAAAAGTCAAAACAGGGCAATTTTCAATGCTCAAATGAGTCCATTGGAATTTCTTGACAAGGGCTTCCAAAAGCATCCCTCTAACTGGGTTCCTCCTTATTTTTCTTTTGTCTTCCAAGGTTGGACTCTAGAGTGATAGATTCAGTGTTTGCTTTTAGGTATTTTGATAGCTGTTGGAGTGGTTAGAATCAGTGTCATTTCCCTCTCAAAGGCTTCTAGATATGGTTGTGTGAATACAAAAACAAAGGAAACCTAAAAGATGCTCCAAGAACAGAAGCATGCCTATAGTCCCAGCACTTGGGAAGCAGAGGCAGGTGGATCTCTGTGAGTTCAAGACCAACCTGGTCTTCATAGTGAGTTGCAGGCCAGCTGGGGCTGCAGGGAGACCCTTTTTCAAAAAGACAAAAAAAAAAAAAAAGAAAAGAAAAGAAATATACTGATCACTTTAGTCTTTGGTTACACTTTCCTTTTGGGTGTTTAAGACAATACAGTTGGCCCAAATAAACTGATTTATTTTTACTTTTAAGGTTGTTTGAGGATCTGTTCCTCAGGGGGTCACATGGGTTTGGGAGGAGCCCCTGGCTCCTTTCTTTTACCAGTTCCATCTATGTGAAGATAAGTCAAAGGTCCTGCTCAACCATGGCTGGCTTCACTTGGAAGCATGTAGGAAATGTTTCCTCTGAGTTGACCCTCCTCTTTGTAGACTGGACACTGGTTCAAATCCATCTATGGGGTCTCCATGGCCTCCCTGAACAAGAAGACAGGTGACTCACCACAGTTACTGGAGATTTTGAGAGATGTTCCATCGTCCCCTGGAGGTTAGTCGACCTTGGAGGGAAAGGGCAAAAACTGTCTTTTAAGTCCCTCTGACCACATTAGTATAGGCCTCAAACTGTGGCTGTTAAACATCCAATAAGGTTAGTTCCACCAGCCTGGTACTTTTAATTATTATGTGTTATGTAGATAAGGCTTCGGTACAAAACCAAATATTCTCAGATAAACCTTGACTAGATATATATTTTGTTCCTTAAACTAGTTGACTGACTATGACCATAGACACTTTAACATTATGTGGATATTATGTTTGTTTCCTCCCTTATCTATCATAACAAACCTAAACAGACCTTCATCACTTACTTAGGCTTTCTCATTTTTTTCTATTTTGGAAAATATCTCTATTTCCCATATCCTTTTAATATCTTTTACATTCTCATTTTCTTTTTAAAAAATAATTATGAGACATAACAGCATTAACAAATAAAATTTCCATCTGTTGTGAGACTTCTTTTCCTGGGGATGCTAAACAATGCTTATTCCTTTTTAAGTTTCTCTTTTTGCTATTTATTGGGAGTGTTATTAAGAGCTTTACATGTAACTTCATCCTAACACAACTCTTCAAAATAAACAGTATTATTTATACATTTCAGGTTATAAAGAAAAGCCCACAAACCCTCAAATTCAGTTTCTTGTTAGAAAATAGATTAGTGTCACAGATACTCAGCTCACAACTCAGATGTGGCCAAGTCTGAAGTCCAAGCTAAGCTAATTTTTTCATCTAAGCAACCGACTGTTTATTTTATTTATTTGTTGTTTTGAGAGAGGGCCTTGTTGGAACTGCAATTGGTGTGGAACTCAGCAGCTCCAGGCTGGCCATTATCTCATAGATATCTGCATGCTGATGCATTCTGGGTGATGGGATTAAAGACATGCACCACCACACCTGGCTTATCTTTATTTTTTAAAAAGACTTATTTATTTTACTTTATGTTCATGTGCATGAGCCTGAGTGTATGTATATGCATCACATGCATGAAAGTCTCCAGGGAGGACAAAGAGGACTTTAGATCCCCTGGAACTGGAGTTATTGGTAGTTGTGTGCACCTCGATTTGGGTGCTAGAAACTAAACCCAGGTCCTCTGCAAGAGTAGCAAGTGCTTTTGACTGATGAGCCCTCTCTTTAGCCCCTCTTTTTTCCTTCCTTCCTTCCTTCCTTCCTTCCTTCCTTCCTTCCTTCCTTCCTTCCTTCCTTCCATGAATTTTACATATGCATACCATGTGTTTTGATTAAATCCATCCCCACTGCCTCCTTTCCAGCTCTTCCCATACTCCTCCAACTCTCCTCCTCAACTATGCATTCTTTTCAAACTTACTGAGTCCACTTAGTGCTGTCAGTATGTGGATGAGGCCATCCTTTGGAGCATGGGCTATGTATCAAGGGTTGTATCCCTGAAGGAAACTGACACTCTCTCACCCTCCCTCAGCTCCCATCAATTGTTAATAGCTCTTCAGCTATGGGGGATTATCCTAAACCCTTTTCCCATCCATGCTGGCTTGACCTTGTAAAAGTTTTGGTCATATAGGCACAGACGCTGTGAATTCATTTGTGCAATGGCCTGTCATGTTTGGAAAACATTGTTTTACAGCAGTCATCTGGTACCTCTGGTTCTTAGAATCTTTCTACCCCCTCTTCTGCAATGATTCTTGAACCTGGGAGAGAATGGGGTGTGAAATAGATGTCCCACTTAGATCTGAGCACTCCACAGTCTCTTATTCTCTGCAAGGTGAACAGTTGTCTGTCTCTGTATTAATCACCATCTACGGCAAAAAAGAAGCTTCTCTGATGAGGGTCGAGAGCTACACTAATCTATGAGTATAAAGATATGTATTTAGTAATGTAACACTATGTCCATTTAACAGAATAATAGCAGTAGGCTCTCTCTAGGGTCTATGCCTTTGACATCCATGGGTTTTTGGCACAGTTAATAGGCATGAGTTGCATCTTGTGGAGTAGGCTATATAAACCCAACCAGAAAGTTTTCAGTTACTCCTGTAACAGTTGTGCCCCTATTGCACGGATGGGAATATCAATATCCTTCCAGGCCATTCTCTATTGTAGCTTGTGGGGTTCATAGCTAGGAAAAACTGTTGATGACTTTCCTCCCCTGGTAGCATGCACAGCTCCTTCCAGCACTATTAAATCTGGGCAGTAGGGGTGAAAATTCTGGTCAGTACCAGCTTGCTTTCTCTATATTCTGTGACTCATGTATTTAGTGTCTTCACCAATAGGGTCTTGCTGTCAAGTTCTGGAGTTCAACCAAGAGAAATGACAATACTCTGTAATGTTGGGAGAAGGCACAATGGAACTCTACTAGGAAGAGGTAATTAACCCTGTTATTGGCTTTTTGCTTGATAGCACATAATGTCCTCTGGAACTGGAGTTACAGATGGTAGTTAACCACCATGTGGGTGCTGGGACTCAAACCCAGATCTTCTACAAGAGAAGCCAGTGCTCTTAACCTCTGAGCCATCTATCCAGTCCCCATTTTAACTCTTTTCATTTATTTATTTAAATTTGTTTTTATTGAATTTTTGTGTTTTTCATACAGAACATCTCAAACAATCTTAATCGATTATCTTTATATCCCAGTCCCCACTAGTACCCTCCCATAGCCCCGAACAGCATACCTCAATCTTATCTGAAGAAATATTGGCAACTGATTGCTGCTAGGTGAAGAAGAGCTGATCTCCCTAAAACAAGAGACTTTAGATAGGCTGACTGGACCTCAGTGGATGGACTTATACTGGGGAACGTCTGGGGACACTAACTTGACACAATGGGCATTTTAACTCTTTTTAAAAAGGTATATGAATATACTTTAGAAAACTTCTAAAATATAAAATAGTAGGTTTCCATATAAGATATTCCAACCTCTCTAATTTTAGTTTTCCCTCCGTATTTTTCCTCTGTCCTCCCTCCCATTCCCCTCCCCATTTAATCCTTCATGCCCCATTTTTCTCATTTTCCTCTTCATAATACCTGTGTTATACTATCACCTCTTCCATTGAAATTATGCCCCCATGGTTTCCTACAAGTTTCCTAACTTCTACAGATACTCCATTCATACGTACATATCTAAAGATTCAAAGCTACCATCCATGTATGAAAGAGAACATGTGGCATTTATCTTTCCAACTGCGAGTTACCTCACCTAGACTGACTACTTTCAGCTCTGCTCATTTACCCTGACATTTTGTAGGGTTTTTTTTTTTTGGTCTTTTTGAGACAGGGTCTTCCTGTAGCCCCAGCTGTCCTGGAACTCACTATGTAGACCAGGCTGGCCTTGAACTCACAGAGATCCGCCTACCTCTGCCTCCCTAGAGCTAGGATTAAAGGCGTGTACCACCATGTTCGGCAGTTTTTATTTTTGTAAATAAACAAATAATATTCCATTGTGTTTACCATGGTGATTTGAATGAAAAATGGCCCACAGAGGTTCAAGTATTCAAACACTTGGTAGGTTGATGACACTGTTTTACGAAGGTCGTAGAACCTCTAAGATGTGGCCTAGCTGGAGGAAACACTGTGGAGATGGGCTTTGAGATTTCAGGTACTTCCCCCACTTCTGGGTTTGCTCTCTCTGCTTTCTTCACAAGTTTGAAGTGAGCTCTCAGCTCTATGTCTTGACTAACACTTTCAAACTCATTCTATGAATACAGTACTGTACTGATACCAAAAGCAGCTAATCCTCACTGTCTACAACCATTTTTATTCCACCATTTGACACTTTCATTTTTTATTTTGGAATGTGTCTATTTAGTGTCTTTCCAATGGGATCTTTTCTGGTCAATTGCTTTTGAATTCTTTGTATTCTGAATACTAGAACTCTGTGACATGAGTAAACAGAGGACCCTATCTTCAGTACATGTTTCTCTTCATTCTCTTGAGAATTGTTTTTTCTGTGGAAATGCTTTCTACTTTGTTGTAATCACATTTTCTGTTTTTTTTTTTTAAATTTCCTTTTGTTTCTTGTGTTTTGAGGATCCAGTTCACAAAAAAAAAAAAAAAAAGGCCGTTCCAGGGCCTTGAAGTGCTTTCCCGTCTTTCATGATACTTCCAGAGTTTAGGGGTTAAGATTTAGCTTTCGTCTAGTGGAAATGCAGGTTCTCCACTCCAGTCCATTAGATGAAGAAACTTTCATTGCTCCACTGTAAGTTTTGGAACCTTTGTCAAAATCAGTTGCCTATAGTGTTTGGCTTCATTTTGGGGGCCCCCGATACTGTTCCATAACTTTGTTTATTTTACTTTTCTGGTCCTGTCTTCTTGGTGTTCTGTAGATCTCTTGCACTTTTCTGCTGTTTCCCTCAGACCCTTCTTTAGAGATCTCTCTTGAGATCTCTGTCTTGAGATCTCTGTCTCTTGAGATCTGCTGTCCATCTTTTAAATGTTGGAATTCCTAAATTTTGCCTGTGCTGTTGATTTTATGAGCTGTCCATTTTCATCATCCAATTCCATTACCTTTAATGTCATTTAAAATTTTATTATTTATTTATTATTTTACATGTATGAGTATATTGCCTGCCTGTATGCAAGTGCACCTATCTGTGCAATGCCTGCGGAGGTCAGAAGAGGGCATCAAATCCCCCTGGAACTGGAGTTGCAGACAGTTGTTAGCCACCATGGGGGTCCTGGGGATCAGACCCAGGTCCTCTGCAAGAGAAGCTGGGGGTACAGTAACATGAACCTTGCATTAGGGTGCCTGTGAGCTTGGCTAATGAATTGGTAGAAAAATGATTCCTGAATAAAGATGGCTTCTCCCTTATCCAAAATCTGTTTTCTTTGAGTTAGCTGGATGGAGAAATGCCATGACCACTCAGTGACATTTGGCCCAGGCTTACTAAAGTAACAACTTACAAGAATCAGTTGAGGAACAAACACAGAAAACCGTGTCCTGGAGTGAAAATAGCAGAATCTCTCTTTTACTAACATTTCTATAAGCAACAGGCAAATGATTTCCCCCCTCAAACCTGCTGCCAACCTTGCACAATCCCTTCCATTCTCCCTCATATATCTCAACTTAAATACAAACTGTAGCCCCTAACAAGAGAGGCCGGCACTGTTCTCAGTGTCATAGCTCCTCTTTGTCTGTGGAGAGTGAATAAATCTTTGGCTTCTACCACATTGATATAAATCTTTGCTTCCCATGATTCTTGCTTTAGTTTCTCATCTAATATTTATTAGGGCTCTTTCATGGACACAGGGCACTGGATAACTGTTCATCTTTTGTGTATTTCCTTCTAGTCATTTCTCTCTTCAAAACTGTGTCTTTCCTTCCCAGAGTTGTCATGACGGAAAACACTCAATCAGAACCTCCTGAGGTCCCCCTTTCTGGGCTATTTCCTAAAGAACCTCAAGGGTCTCTCTGTAGATAGAGTCAAACACCTGATCTTCTGTTGCAACATGGTCTCACTCATAGCAATAATGTACTCAGGAGGTTTCACCCGGAAACTGGCTCAAGTACAATGTCCTCCTTCAAATCTTTATGGCTACTGTTTTGGCAAATGTGAAGTTCCCTGTGTTCAGACTCTTTCAAACCTGCCAGCCTCTCAGCTCTGAATTCCTCTCACCACGGGCTTCTTTATCAATCTGCCTCCTTCCTCCTTCAGCTGTGGCTGACCCAACTCTGACTTTGATCTTGCTGACCAAGCAGTTCCTTCCCACGCCATTCCTGATCAACCTCCTCAGCTTCCTACACATCCCTTTTTTAAATCAACCATCTCCTCAGCCACTTGATCCAGTCCCCTTCTCTGTCCATATCGATTCAGGAAGTCCATTCCAAGCAGTTGATCCCGTTAACCATTTGCTCCCTGAGAAGTGGTTGGAGCAAAGGAAAATTTCCATTTCACGTTCCTTTTCTTATTTCTGAACTTTTTCTACAAATTCCTTCAAATTTACAATGAAGAAACTGATTTCTAACCTTCTCATGTGATGACTCAGCTCTAAAGACAATTTCCTCTCCAAACAATTTGACAACACTACAAAGTTTGAACTCCATGCTTGTGGGTGGAAGTAGTTATTGCTTTACTGACTCAGGAGGTAAGTAGGCTTACAATTGGGCAACAGATAAATATACTTTCACTCCACAAAAATGCTTATCCATACTTTATCAGTTTTTGTCTTATCCAAGACCAGATATCTTCTACTAGGGAATACAAACACCTCTGGTCTCAAATCCAATACCCTCAACTCTAAACTCTTCCTAAGAGTAGAACCTGTCACACACCAAGGTTTTAGAACACAGTCATGAAATCCACAGAGTTAACAGACTTCCTACTCCAAACTCATAAATACACATTGTTTATAGATCAGAATAGATTTGTCTTGAATGGTATGTGGCAATCAGGAACATTAAAAATTGCCCATTAAATATGTTTTTCTTATTCTACAGTTAATAGAGGCCACCAACTCCTGACCAAGGTGCAGTTGTCTACTACAAAGACTATCACAGGACGCAGGTTTTAGAAGAGCCTGGGAATCATAGAGCAGATAGAGTCTACAAAGGCTAAAAGGCTGCCCTCTTTTCCTTCCCAGCCACTGAAACTTTGGTTATCTGCTCAGTCACTCCCTAGGCATAGTCAAGGGTAATGAGAGGACTGGGTGCAAGATGGAGAAAGCAAAGAAATACCTTTATTTTCTGTATAAGTAAGGATTACCTATCCAGCCAACCAAAAGGAGATTCTCACTAGACTACAAAATTCCTTACACTAGGGTATTCACCCCCTACAGACCTCTTACTATTTTATCTATAACCTAAACCTAGAAATGACCCGTGGCCTTAAATGTACAGACCACACTGATATTTATTGTCCTTGACAGCTTGGGTTGACTAGAAACTTTCCCAGCTGTACCAGAAAAAGCCTCAGGATTCTTCAAATTCTTGTGCAAAAGATAATTCCAAGGTTCAGACTTCTGTTTCCTTTAATAGTCCCACCGCTGTCTGCCAAATTACTCAACAAGTTTCACAGTCGTTGGGTACCACCTTTAAACTTCACTCTGCTTACCACTTTCAATCTTTGAAAAAAGAAAAGATTTACTGTACCTCAAATCAATATTGGACCAAGCTGTCCCTCAGGCCTCACGGGGATGGCCTCGACTCTTAACCTTTCACTTTAGTATGGTTCAAAGCCACACCCAAAGCACCCTTGAATTTTAAAACTTTAGAGCTAATGTATGGAGGACTTTTCTTCCTCCACGGTATCTTCATGAAGCCCCTTCCATTGGGAAATTGTTCACCTTCTTTATAAAGGGAATACCAACATAAAATACACATGCAACTGCCATACGGGAGCCTATTACTTGTAAACTAATTTAAATATCAAAATGAAAGAAATCATGCAAAACTCATTGTATATGCTGATGAGCTTCTAGCAACCTCCCAATATTCCTCACTTGACTCTAAAATCTAGCCTGGAGACAGGGTCTTCTTAAAGGACTTACCAGGTAAGACTCCTCCTTACCAACCATCCTGGAAAGGATCTTTACTACCTCCATGATAGCTAGATTTTAGGACTCCCACCATGTATCTATCTCTCCAAACTCACACCAACTCCTCCTGTGGATTAAGACTCAACGTTGTTCTCAGTAATCAGTGATCCAACAGGTGATCTCAAAATACTCTCCAAAAAGCACACTCCTCAGATGTCTGAGAAAACTTGAAAAATCTGACTCAACTGTCAGAGGCCTTCAGTTTGCCGTTTCAACACAGGCCCTCGATAGCCTGCTTCTGAGCAGGCCATCAAGGTTGTTATGTCTCTGTCTTGGGCTAAGAGCTTCCAAAGAGGTTTTCAATATTACACTCGATAAAAGTTTAATCATCACTTAGGAACATCTTTCCCTGAATCTGATGTTTTAAAATATCCCTGTTTTGGATTCATTGACTTCTCTCTATAGGAGTCAAAATTTTAAAAAAGAAATTTGTCTGGTAATTTCACATATGAATATGTGATCTTAGATCAGTGCATGGGAGCTTGCATACTTCCGAAAGTGGGGGGGACCATTTCTCCAGCTCAAATTGAGGTCTATATTATGTCTGTACTCTGGTTCAATGTCTTCTTCTTGTGCATTTATCTACAGATCCCCCCATTTCCTCTAAACCACACCGACCCTGCTTTCCTCAGTCACTTTGCCTTTTCACTAACTCTAGGCCCCCAGAGGCTTCTGACCGGGGTCTGTTACATTTGAACACTGGAACTCCATTCTCTTTCTTATTCTGTTCGGGAATCCTAAATGCATCTCTTCTTCTGTGTCATATGGTTCCTCAGTGTATCGGGAGATATCACCGAAACTGGCAATCTACCTCCCACCCTCATGATAACAACAAAGCTTCTCTGTTACCACTATTTGTCCCGAGCCCAAGGTCTTGTATCATTAATTCCCTTTTCTTTGCTAATAATTCAATCAACATTGCTAATAATTCAATCAAGGTGCTCCTAGTCAGCCATGGACAGGTCTTTCTTGGGATGAGTTGGTATATGTAACCCCCTTATCTGGCGGGTTACAATCCCCCCTTCAAACTTGGCCTGATTCAACCCCTTTGGTAAATGTCCCATGTGAGGCCTTTGACTATAGTAGCACAAAATTGGAAAGGATTATGGACATATTTCTATCCACCTGCCTGACTCTCAGAAACAATGCCTGTTTTCTCTGTGGAGACCAAGTCTTCTTGTGCTTTCCACCTATTTGGATGGATATGTGCTAAGTTGTCTATACAGTATCAAACTTAATTTTCAACACCCCTGCCCTTGTCCCTTTCCAACACCCCTGTGTAGGGATCTGTGATGCATATGAGATATTCAAAACTGGTCTCATTGTTCTGCTGATAATCTTGACAGAAATAAGGCACTGGAGGACTAATTAATTCCCCAGTAGGTATTGGAGAATTGTCATTCTAAGTAAATAAATCATTGATGCAGCCATATCAGTGAAATCCTCCCAGGGACAAGTTAACTCTCTGGTAAAGATGGTAATCCAAAACAAATTACATCTAGATTTGCTAAATGCCAATCAAAGTGTGTGTGTGTGTATGTGTGTGTGTGTGTGTGTGTGTGTGTGTGTCTAATAAGTTATAAGACAGCACTGTTTTTATGTTACGACTGTGAACAATTCCTTAATGGTCTTGATTACATCATCAAAAAGACCAACAATAACAGAAAATCATAAAAAACTGGGGCTCTGACTGGTTTACTTGGCAAATTGATGTTTGTCCTTGATTCTTTTTGCTAACCTTTTAAAATCTCATATCTGTCTTGCTCCTTGTCCTAACCTCAGGCCTTAACTCCTTCAAATATCCTCTTTATTTCACAAGATAAAACATTTGAAACCTAAGATTCTTACTAACAAACAGTCTAATACTAACATATTTGACTCTGTCTAATATTAACCCCCTCCTCAAAGAAGCTATAAAAATGGATCTTTGGCCTTATTCCCCAATTAAGATTAATTTCCAAAAAGTCAAGAAAAGAGATTGAAAGTTCCAATGCAAAACATCTCTTGAATAAAAAAGCTTCCCTCTTGTAGTAACCCTGTTTTCTTTGCGTTCTAGCTGGATGGAGAAATATTGTGACCATTCAGTGACATCTGGCCCACGGCTTGCTCAACTAAGAACTTACAAGAAGGAGATGAGGAACAAACACAGACAACAGACAACCATGTCCTGAAATGAAAATAGCAGACCCCTCTCTTTTACTAACATTTCTAAAACCACCAGGCAGTTGGTTTCCTGAAACCTCCTGCCAGCCTTGCAGAAACTCTTCCACTTTCCCCCATATAGCTCCACTCAAATATAAACTGTAACCCATAAGATGAGAGGGTCGATCCTAGTCTTAGTGTTATAGCCCTTCTATGTCGGTGGAGAGTAACTCTTTTACTTATGTCATATTGGTACAAACTCTTGTTTCCTACAACTCTGTCCTCAGTTCTGCCTAAGAGCCAGATCCTGCTCTTGGATGGAATTTCTTAACCCTTTTATTAAGGACAGGATAATGAATCATTTAGAGGACCCTCAGAAACCTTGATATTATCAATCATACATCCACCAACACTTCTACCAAGGGGGTTCTTTTTGCTTTGTACTACAGAAAGAGAGGAAACAAGCCACCTTAATCTTGGTGTAAAGAGACTCTGAGCAGGAGATTTTGAGTGACTTACCTTTTCTCATCTGCTGTGTTCTAGACCCTGAATCACTTCCAAAAGACCAGGTGTTAAAGGAACACTTCCCCAGTCCATGTTGGTAGGAAGTGGAGGTATTGAGGAGTGGGCTCTACTTGGTCCAGGTTAGGTCTTTGAGAATGTGCTCATGAAGAGGACTGTGTTATGTCATTCCTCTTGTGTATCTTTTTCATCCAGGCCGTGCACAGAACAGCCTCGTGCACCACATACTAACACAGATGTGATTCCTCACTACAGGCCAACTAACAATGGAATGAAAGCTTGAAAATTTAGAGCCAAAACAAACCCATCTTCTTCTTACCTCGATTATCCTGTTTTTTTTTTTGTTGTTACATTAATGTGAAGCTGTTAAGCATATTCTCCCTTAGTCTAATCGGACTTGGGGATAAGATTCTTATCAGCTGAGCAGTTCTGCTCATGGTCATTAACCCCAGGGACCTCACAGCAGACAGGTTCAGTCCCTCCATCACAACCCCAGGATCTCACAGCATACAGGTTTAATTCCTCCATGACAACCTCAGGATCTCACAGCAGACAGGTTCAGTCCCTCCATGATAACCCCAGAGCTCTCACTGCAGACAGGTTTAATCCCTCCATCACAACCCCAGGATCTCACAGCAGACAGGTTTAATCCCTCCATCACAACCCCAGGATCTCATAGTAGAGAGGTTCAGTCCTTCCATGATAACCCCAGGATCTCACAGCAGACAGGTTCAGTCCCTCCATGATAACCCCAGGATCTCACAGCAGACAGGTTCAATCCCTCCATGATAACCCCAGGATCTCACAGCAGACAGGTTCAGTCCTTCCATGATAACCCCAGGATCTCACAGTAGACAGGTTCAGTCCCTCCATGATAACCCCAGGATCTCACAGCAGACAAGTTCAATCCGTCCATCACAACCCCAGGAGTTCTGCACATGAGCTCACTAAGGATTTCAGATCCCTGTTTTCCTTACGGTCCATTTTAATAATTTCCTCTCTCCCAAATTCATTTCTTTTATTTCAAACACATCTCTGTTTCTACATCCAATCTCTACTACCACTCCCTTTCTTAAAGAAAAGACAACTTTCTTTTCCTTAATAGTAAAACGGGAAAGCAACAAAGGCTGGAAACTCAAGCCAGAATGGCAGGTTGTGATCTTGCCTCTGTCACCTGATAGGGCTTGGGGCAACATCTCTTTGGAAATCTTGGAGGAACACTACTTGCTGGCTTGTCCACTGGATTACTCAAGGTCCATGTTTAGATAACTTTCTTATATGGCCCAGGCTTACCTGCCTCTGGATGGTGCTGCCACAGTGGGCTGAGCCCTCCCTCACCAGTCATCCATCACGACAATGCCCATAGTCATCCCACTGGCTAATGCAACTAATGAAATTCCTCAATTAAGTTTCCCCTTCCCAGGTGACTCTGGGATGTTCCAAGCTGACAACCGCAGCTACGTGGGACACTATGATCATACCTAGATTATAAGCATGGACTTACATAATTTCAATAAAACACACAGAACAGCACCTAGTAGAGGGTGGACAGTATAGCTTTTCATGCAAAGATCTAATTGATCCTTCTACCTGCTGTCATATTTCTATATGTTCTCGCATCCTATGAAGCTTTGCTCTATACTTATTTATACTTTCTCCACAAGTTAAGACTTTCTCACACACATGACTCAATATGCAGGGGTTACTTGACTGACCCAAAGTCATTCAAGTGGTTAGTTGCAGAATTTGAACTAGAAGTCAAGACAACTAATACGTAACACACTCAGGTTGCCATAATATTATTTGGTTTGAACAACAGAACTTCATAATTGGCTGACTGATCTTCCCCAGTAGGTACTGTGGAACTGCTGTCCAGTCTGGCATTTATTTTTATACAGCATTAACAACTAGTTATCCTGCTCTAGCAACAAGTATTCCCATGCCTATGTGTATTAGAATGATATTGCTGCTACTCACTTTAAGTTTAGGGAGAGGTAAATATTTCTCAGAGTGCCATTTCATCTCTTTGTGTTTTCTGATACTATGTAATATTGAGTCTGTTGCTATTTGTTGCAAATTTAAGAGTGTGTGTTGTTAACTCTTCACAAATACAGGGGACAGTTCAAGATTCAAAGTAAACATGGAGTCAATTTGCATCAAGAAAGGATTCAATCATAAATACTCAATGAAAAAAGTATTTATTTACTATGGTTGTTTATTATCTGTATTTTAGAGACAAAATAATCCTCCTAAAGTTTCTGGGTTTGGAGATTTGAGGTTTCATGTTCTCAGATATAAGTGTCAAAAATTGTCTCGTGCTGGGTCTGTGGAGAGAAGAGGAAAACATAGAGGATGGTTTAGAGCTGGCCACAGAATGGGTATAATTCTAACTGGGTGTAGAGAACAGGGTTTGCTACAGGAAACCAAACTGGCTGTGGTGGAGTGTGGGATCCACCAGACGTCTACCCTAAACCACGGACTCTGTTGAGGGAATTATCCAGAGTTACCGCTCTGACCCTGAGATGTTCATTGCTGTTATCACGCACTTAAGAGGAGCGTGAGACCAGGCAATGGAGCTGAGGACTTTGAGTTTGGAGGAGGAGTTTTGAAGGCCAGAAGGCTTGGAGTAAAGTTCTAGTTGCTCACCTGTGCTGCAGGGGGCGCTGTATTCAGCAAAAGCTGCTTCGTCTGAAAGACAGGAAGAAAAATCTGAGAACTGGAATTTCTATGGATCAGGGTTTTGTGGAGAGACTTTGATGCATTAAAACTGACAACTTTCCTCAATCAGGACCTGCATGATTGCTGAAAAGTCAGCTATCTGGAGAATTCGAGATTCAGAGTCCAGGAGTGCCTCCTCTTGACCCACTGATAGAATCCTTTACTGTGGCACACAATGGTCTGCTCATTCTAGGTGTTCAAGAAAAATACTAGTAGGGATTGATATTGATGAAGGATGTGTGGCCTTTCTGATCTCTTTCCATATTTGCTCCTTTTCCTGAAATATTTCTTGTACTTCTAGTCTGAAGAGTCTCATCACTAGTCAGAATAATATCACAGGCAATCCTCCAACTCCAGATTTATTTTCTTTTTTGATCACCAGAGACCACTCAGTCTTTAATTTTCTATCAGTTTTTAATCCTACTATAATTAACCATATAATTGTTTAAGTTCTGCTTTGGAATATCTAGAAACAGATTTATGCATTTATTTACCTACAATCACTTCTTTGTTAAAAAGATTTATTTCTATTTTTTATTTATGTATGCCTGCGTGTAAGTATGTGCACATAAGTGCTGGTGCCTGCAGAACCCAGGGGTACTGGATGCCCTGAAGAGGGACTTAGGTTAGGGAATCATCCATCGTGGGTGCTGGGAACTGAACTTGGGTCTTCTGCAGAGCAGTACATACTCTTAACCACTGAGCAATCTCTCCGGTTCCTATAAACATTCCCTGGTAACACTCTTGTTCCCTTGGAATAGAAAGTATGATTACTTGGCTATTGTTCATGGCAGCTTTGCAGTTCTGTAGGCCACAGAGACAGGAAGGAGACATCCTGGCAGGATAAACCAGAACCATGACTTGCAAATGTTGGTCCCACTCTAACTCATGCATTGAGAAATGAAGTGATTCACGTCCTTTTTCTTCCCTTGCTCACCTGTCTCGTAGTAGTCATAGACTTTCACTAGAGCTGGTTGCAGGTTTCTTACAGGGATGTCTTGTTGAACGGTGAAGGAGAAGTTCAGTGTCTGGTTGGTAACCTAGAAACAGAGAATGGTGACCTAGGACCAGGCAGGCTGCTGCTCTTCTTGTTTGGCTCGGCTCGTCTTCATTCTTTGAGGGACATTCTTAGCTGGTGGGTAACAGTCTCACAGTCACTTCACTCACACATATGGTGATAGGGAGTTTAGAGCAGGGACCCGAGGAATAGAGTAGAGGCTTCTGAGAACAGATGGGAAACAAACCGATCTATTGTAAAATTCCAATAATTATAATATAATTTAATGTCCAACATATGACTCTGTCCATCCTCTGTCAACGTGCTTCTCCAAAAAGACATTCTTTAGAACTTCTTTTCTCCTACGCTGTGTATTCTATGTAGACCTCTGCAGAAGGACTGTCTACCTAGGTATGTCTTGCAAAGCCGGCAGGGCTCTCACCTGATCCAGGTAAATCAAGATGTTGTTGCTGCTCACTTCTGTTCTGCTCACATGGCTTGATCTTTCAAGCTGAGGTAAATGGGAGAAAACACCTGTTACTGAGAAAGGGAAGTCCTTAGGGGGGAGAGAGAGACAAGTGGAGTGTGGGGTCGTAGAGGATATTAAAATGTGTGATTAAATCAATTAATTTAATCAAATTTAAAAGGTCAACGTCAGTAACGAGAGCAGATTCAGAACACTGTGAATATCATGATATTAGATACAAGGTTGATTATCACTACGCATCAGTAAAAGGCATTTTTGACTTTCATTTGAAGGTAAAAGCAGCTTCGATTTTATAGTACCTATATATCATCTATGCAAATATCTTCCTTTTTATTATGGTATTTGCCTTACCATTTTAAGTTTCTTCTTTAAAAGTCTATACTTGCAATTTTGGTATTTAATTATGTTCTCCCCTGAAATATTTGTTCACAGGGTCCATTACACTTTAAAAACTATTCTCAAGAAGAATGTAGGTCAATTAATTCCAGCACATTTCTTGTATTTCTTGTATTGGCTCCTAGCACAATTCTAAACTACACATGGTATGATTTAATTCAAATTCATCAGATTAGTAACTGAGTGACTTTGATATGGGTTGACACTATTAAGATGCTGTTGGTATGGTCTGAATCTGAGGACACAGAAAATCTACTATCTAGTATTTACTTACCTTTTTCACTGTGGGTTTTAGTGGAATAAAACCAGATACCATCTTTACATCAACAATCACCATGTTGGAGACTGGACGGCTCCCCGTGTAGCTACAGGTAAAAGAAGTGGATGGATGGGGACATTTTAATACTTTGAATCTTGCCCCCTTTGAGGTCCAGCAATGACCCCTCATGTGCTCAGCCACCTTTCCTAACACTGCACTGTCCTCTGTGATCTTTCCATCCAAGGAAACAAGTGACATTTACTGTCAATATAACTAGTTTTGAAAATTGACTACATAACACTATCAGGTGGAGTGCGTCAGAAGCATAGATTCCAAGCGCAGTGGAGAAATAATTCAGTTTTTGAGTGTGAACCTGGAGACTTTATTTCAGATCAAGGTCTACAGAGAACGCAATGCAGATTATACAACCTCTAGCATGTGCAACTTCTTTGTAACTTACACATTTTGGTTGGAAAATGATCTTTCTCAACACAGTCATTTCACAATTAGACCGCGATCGTTTCTGGAATTACTTGACATCTATGCTTGCATTCTTTGTGGCTGCTAGAATATAATTTTCCGTAAAAGTATATGAAACACACTAATAGATACAGTTGACAGATCACACTGTGTATTTTCTCCTTTAATCCAAGATCACCTCAGACTAGTTGTTGAGTACATATTTTTAAATTTTAACTTCATTTTATTTTTTGTGTGTATGTGTGTGTGTGTGTGTGTGTGTGTGTGTGTGTGTGTGTGTGTGTGTGTGTGTGTGTGTGTGTGTGTGTGTGTGTGGACACTTGTGTGCCATGGTGTATGTGTCCTGGTCAGATGACAACATTCTTGAGTCAATGTTGGTTTTCTCCTTCCACTATATCTCTCCTGGGAATCTTACTCAGGTCATCAAGCTCAGCAGCAATTGCCTTGGCCTGCTGAGTCATCACTCTGGCCCCTGATCATATGTTCCTTGACCTTTTGAAGAGTGTCTTTGTATTGAGTATGCTTTTTCCTTTAGAAATGAGAATTTTCAAAAACCAGGAATCCCTAACTTGGAGGTAAATAAAACTGAACCCAATGCTCAAGTATTGAAAAGAATCATCTATCCCTCCAGTATGGCAGTGGTGAGAAAAGAATTTGAAAGTGGATTATCAGAGCTTATAGCTCCATTGTTCACTTTGATAACAGTGTTTTATATACAAAACAAAATATCTGAATAAAAAGACTTGCTTGATGTTGAGATTACTCTATGAAGAGATCTAGTTAGGCAATATTTTCACAGCTAGGTAACAAAAAAATATTCTCACCTGACTTCTAAGGAGACCTGGAAGCTGGTGTGGGCTTTGGGGCCATCACAAGTCTGTGGTACTGTCTGTACCTGTAGAGTGAATGCAGACTCTTGCTTCTCCAAGTACACATTGTATTTCAGTGTAGCCTGTTAAATCAGTGAACATAGCTGGCATCCATCATATGGCACCATTCACCCTGACTCCACCCCATTTCTCCCAGTTGGAGTGTTACACATACAGGTGGGCGAAGGGAGATCTTCTGCATATCCACAACTCCCCCAGAGTCTTACCTGAAAATATGCACATCCTTCCCCTGACAAGTTTATGTCATACTCCCCAGGAATGTCTGGCAATGGGACCTGCTGTAGTAACAGTCGATTACTATTCTCCACTTGGAAGTTTCTGGAAAACGTCCCTGAAGACTGAATGGTCAGTGAAGAAGGTTTATGATGTCCAGCAAAAGTGGCTGCTTCATATCTGGACAAAGCGTGGAGAGCCACCACGGTGTCCTGGGGGATGTGAAAGGTCAGGACGGCTTCAGTCAGGAGGGGTTTGGGTTCTTCCTGGAGTCTACACTAGTCATTTCAAAGCTGTCATGAGGTTTCTGCCTCCAATTGTTTGATCATTGTACTTTAATTCAAAGATTTTTATTTAGTATATTCTGAGAATCAAAATGTTCACACAATTTCCGTTATCATATTATAGGAAATTCTGTTTCATAGCAGGCAAAACTTATAACTGTGAATTAGGTTATCTACCAGAATTTACTTTTTTCTTCAACTTCTAATATATATATAAGTCTTGTGAGTCTAATTTATGTGCCCAGATGTCCTTAAGTGATGTGAATCCATACACTGGATCCTGATTAATCTACCAAGAATCCCATCCTTGAGCTTGTCTCTCCCTTTTCCAGCAGCCATTGGTTGCCAAAATTTCCTTAGGTTGGGTTCGGGTTTGTTACCCACCTCCCCATGTCAATGATGGGATTCTGCCTGGCTTGAGCTTGCATCAGACTCGCTCATGCTGTCACCTTTACTATTAGTTCTTATGAGTAACTGACCACCTGTCTGGAAAACTGTTTCTTTGTGGTCATTCACCACCTCCAGCTCTTAACACTCTTTCTGTCCTCTCTTCCATAATGATCCCTGACCCTTCAGAGGCAGAGGTTTGAAATACGTGCCCTATTCAGGGATGAACACTCTGCAACTTCTAGAGCTCTGTGCATTGGCCAGTGTGGGTTTCTGTTCACACACAATTTTTAAACATTACTTGATATAGTAAAAGTTCCATTGATTGAATGGATGGTTCACAGTCATGGGTGATCCCAAATGTTGAGAGATTCAGAAAGGAAGTGTGAGTTTCTACAAGTTTGGGGAAGTTCAAGGATTATCTATGTATAAATAAGGTCAGAAGACTCTGTCAGCAGAAGAGGGAAATCGGCTGTACTGAGGGCAGCAGGAAGCTGAAGATGTCATCTTGGCTCACACACAATTTCTTAGTTCACTGTGCTAGTTCAGCTTGCGAGATGACGTCTAGGATTTTGGACATTCCAAAATTTTTGCCATTGTTGCTGTATCCAGGCTTGGTTCCTGGCTAATAATGCAGTCCTACTTCACCAAGCATGGTATAAAGAGAAGTCTAGGACCTGAGCTCAGACCAGGACAAGTGAACATGGAAAGTGCTATTATTTCTACATTGCCTATAGACTCAGAAAACTCGGGAGTAATGTTTCCTTGTTTATATGCCCTCATCCACCTTCGTCTTGTTACTGCTCCTATATCTCTTGTTCAAATCCCTAAACTGCACCCAGGCTCTGAAGGAGAATCACTGACCTGGGTGGAGGAGAAGCCACCGTGGGAATTCTGCTGTTTTGTGATCCACTTCACAATGGGGACCATGGCAGTCAGGTCCTCTAGGGTTGGGGCTGGCTGGGTGGTGAGGTGAGAGAGGAGCACGTAGGCCGCCATCTCCACCTCAGCAGAGGGAGCCTGGGGTTCATACAACTGTCCTGCTAGTGTGCTGGGTTTCCGAGGTCTTTCCCAATGAACAAAGTTGCCTTAAGGGTAAAAAGTAAAGAAGGAATTAAAAGAATTATTATTATATGTCAATATTTGGGGAAAAAAGTAGTATAAGATTTTAAAAATTTCATTCATTACACCCCAGGATTTATTAATCCAGAATGAAAATTCACCCTTGATATGAACTAGTGAGGTTGAGGAAAACACTGAGCACAAGAATTAATAAGCTGTCAAGTGAACTAATTTCTCAAATGGTGTTCTAGCAGATTTAGTCTAGAAAAAATGGCTGCTAAGATTTCTTCGTTGGTTAATCCTTCACATCTAACCTAAGGTTGCTTGTTCATTACTTAGTTAAAATGATATATAAATGTTTTTAGAGTCATCAAAAAATAGAAAAACATGGAAGCTGTCATGGACAGGAGTTTCTTTCCCATAACTCCTGGTAGCACTTACTTATCCTGATAGGTGTATGTCTATTTAAAATACAAGTATACACATTAACTACATTTGTCTTCATAAAAGAAATCTGGTCCAGGGACCAACCAGCTCCCTGAAAGTTTACACAATCCCAAATGGACAGTCCTAAACACAGGTACATACACACATCACTAAATGGAATCAGGGCATAATATATGTGTATTTATATATGTATATTTATAAAGGCATGCATATATGTAACAATAATAATCAAAGAAGAGAACAAGACATTGAGAGGCAGTGGGGAAGTGTGGGAGGAGTTGGTGGGGAATTGGGAGGGATGGAAATAATGCAGACAATACTCATATATAAAATTATCAAAAAAATTTATAATATAGAAATATTCCAAAAACTCTATGGGAAAATGAGCTATAGAAATGAGTGAGTATATGGTTTACAGAAAAGTGCATTATGAAACAAGAGTCTTCTAACTGCCTGAGATGACACACCTGGCCCATAATAAGATAAAAGCATATTAAGACTACACTGAGATTCTGCTTCTCAACTATTAGATCATCTCCAAACCTTTTCAACAAGAGGAAAAGGCACAGCACACACTATTCAGAGGAACGCAAACACAGCATTCTCTTGTGGAGGAAAATCTGGCAATGTCTGCCAGAGCTATCGCCCTTTATCCTCAGATCTAGAAACGCACTGCCCTACCTTCTCACAGGTTCACAGAAAGGATGGATGTACATTGCATTACAGTACTATTTATGAAAGCAAAAGACAGAAAAGACTTGTGTGTACATCAGTAAGGTACAGACTAGATCAGTTATAATACATCTATGCACATGGGTACTAAGATGTCAAAAAACAAAGAATTTCTGTATGTAAAAACAATAAAAGAAGTTTGAAATGCTCTGATTTTCCTATATTACATTTATTGATTTTGTTCCCAGTTGACAACATATTTCTGAGTGTAAAACAAGCACCAGTCTCCTGGGTAAAGCTGCATAGAAGTCTCAGCATTTCACAGGGGACAGAACTGAGAGAGACGTTGTTTTGCTAAGGTCTGTATACTTCCCTGTTTCTATCTGGGGAACTGAGTGGAGAGAAAAACCATCGCACACACTCTCACCGTCCTTCACCGCTGCCTCATCAAGGGATCTCAGTATTTCATTTCTTTTCTTTTGGTTCCCTGCCAGAGCAAAAGCATAGGCCAACAGCGCTTTGGTGTAGACATGGCTGCCATGAGGCCCCTGCTGTGCCAACTCCCAGACTGACTCCAGGCAGGTCAGGGCATTGTGGACAACAGGATGCTGTGAAGGCAGAACAGAGATTCCCTGAGAAACGAGAAAAGGGGCCCGGCAGGCCCTGGAGTAAATGTAGGGACAGTAAGAGCTGAGATCTGTGCTTTTATGAATTTATCTATAATGAATTTATATAAAATGAATAATGAATTCATCTGTAATCCATGCATCGATGTAGTACACATGTATGCATGCATGCATATATACATGTATCTGTATCCATTTCTTTGACTGTCTTTTAAAAATCACTTTTTCAGAAAGGGCTCCTTATTTAAAATGTAAAATTATACAGACACTATTGGAAGACACGTGTTTGGAATTCTTTGGGGGACACATCCAGGGTTTTATTGAACTATTGCACTCTTTTTGATAGAATCTGATAAATGCGTAATTTTTTGCAAAAGCAAAGCTGTCATTTTGGCCTTTAGAGAAGTGAAATGGCTACAGGTCAGTGGGATCACAGTAGCTTGGGAACCTGGAGAAGCAAAGTGGCACCTACTGTGACAGGAAGTGGAATTTCCAGAAGGGCGATGGTGATATAAGCAGACAGGGTCACATCATCCTCTACTCCACCCTACAAGATTAAGAGGGAAAGAGATGATCTGCACCACAGGAAGTCCTCCAAAATCATGCTTTCATGGCCAAGGCTTTCTGTTCAGTTGCCCTTTATAAGTTGTCAACCCATCCCCAGTGCAAGAGGTATTGTTCTCAAACTAGGGGAAGAAATATCTTCCTCCCCATTAGGAGGAGGACTTACTATCCTACCACTTGCTCTTCATTACTTCCCGGTCCATTTCTTTAGGCATTCCCTTGTGTTTCTAAAGTATCTCATCCTTAGAAAAGCTGTCATGGATTGTTACATCATCCTAATAATCAGTTCAGAAGAGAGATCACCTTCATGGCATTGTTGAACAGAGATCCGGAGCTCCTGAAGCAGCCATTGACTTTCTGCTGATTGGAGAGCCAGGCGAGGGCATGAGTGACGTGTGTTTCATCGATGAAGATGAAGGCTTGAGCTTGGGCAAAAGACTTGAGCACAAAGGCTGTAAGCCTGATGGGGGCGAAGAGTGGGAGATGAAGGCATCTGTTCTGACACTGCACAGGCTTCATGGCCTCTCCACACTGATGAGTTACGGGTATAGCGGTTTCTGAGTGGGTACAGCTGGGGAATGTCTTTGCTGCTACATAGAAACCCTCTGTTTCTTCAAGCCTTCCCAGCTGTTAATACACTACCATAAGTATCTGGTTGTATGTGGTTTACTGTCTTATTTCTCAGAGATTGCTTCACCTTGCTGACTCGGTTGGTTGACAATGACATTTGCAATCTAATTCTACCGTTTTCCCCTTTCAATGATTATCTTTGGTAAATGAGATTAACCTTCTCTTCTACAATTCCTGTTTTATGTTTTCTGCCCCCCAAAACCCTTTAAATTCTGTTGTCTTATCTTACTTTATTTGCTGCTCCTTTCAATACTCTTTTTACTTTTATTATTTTGTTTACAAGTACATTAGATCTTA
This sequence comes from Nannospalax galili, assembly GCF_000622305.1. Lineage (NCBI taxonomy): Eukaryota > Metazoa > Chordata > Mammalia > Rodentia > Spalacidae > Nannospalax > Nannospalax galili. The sequence goes on along the minus strand of NW_008360324.1, from coordinate 54,876 downwards.
ATTGTTATGTAATACAAGGTCATATAAAGAATGGCTACAGATTCTCAGCTTTCAATTAAGACCATCTTTGGATATCTGACAACATGTAGCTGGTACTTTTCCAAATTATGAGGAATCTTAGAATGAAGTAAGAAATTTCATCTTACTGTACTGAATCACAGCTGTATTTGAGAATCAGAGCAATTTCAGAACTGAGACAATTTCCGTTCTTCGAATTATCATTTATACCACCTCAAGACATGGAATTTGCAGCCCTAGTTCTCAGTTTATGTTCTATGAAAGGAGGTGAATAATATCTGGTTTATGTAGAAGCCATGAAGAACAGGGTTGTTAGAAGCGTGTCGCATGATGCTCTATTCTTACCATGTGTTTCCTTGACTCTTGCCATCTTTATCCCCAAAGGCACTGTATGAGCCATCCTGGTGTTTGTAGTTCAGCTCTCTCTGATAACCTGGAATGGAAGGTTTCAGTTGATTGTGAAGAATCAGTGATGCATCAGAGAACAACAGGATGTGAAGGCTGCCAGAGAAGCCAGACCTGCCCCTGATGTGCCTGGGCTTCTCCTGCTTGTGGGATGACCTGAGAACACTACCCTGCTTTCCCCTTGCCTGTTAAGCCCACGTCGGGAGAGAACATTTACAATAACCAATGTGAAGTTTCTGAGTCTCACTAACCAGCATTGAGATAGCCAATGGCCTTGGACTTGATCTTCTCAGTCAGCTGTTGGGTTTCATTCAGGTATTTCAGTACATAGATGTTAGGAGCAAAAAGGACCATGTTCTGCTCTCCACAGCCATAGGGCATGTGCAGAAGATTCTGTATGTTTTTAATAGCTGAACCTAAGATATCACCTGGAAAACAGAGATGAGACATTAGAACAGACATTATCGTGATGAATCAAATAACATTTACACACAAGCACACTTCTAAAAGATGTGAAAAGAATTTTAAGCATCTGGTGTGCTGGGAACCTAGTGGATACTGAGAAAATAGAGAAAGAAGAAATGGATTAAAGAACTCAAGTGCAGTGAAAAGGCCCATTTGGAACCCCAGGGAGGGGGCAAACAGTAGCTGTCACTATTGCCCTAAGTCCTCCAGGGTGGAATGACTCACCCAAAACAGAGAAGTAGGCTCTGGCTGAATCTTTCACTACTGTTGGTGGGAGCTTCAGGGACAGTTTTTCGGTTAGATCAGAATCTTAATAAGAAAATCACATACATGTATTATTATCCATGTTCTCTGTGTTCCTAAAAAATTCTGTCTAGCCATTTTTAAAATGCATCTTAAACTTTGACTTTCTATCTCCTTAGCAGATAATCTTAGTGCATATATCTTAAACATTCATTTCCTGGTACTCAGGGACTTGTTAACCTCTGTCTTTTCCCCATTGCACTGAAGAGCAAAACAGCTGTCCAACCAGATGTCCTGGTTTTTCTGTGATCTGTTTCTCTACTTCTATTGATCCCATATAAAATTATTTTATAGACATATGAATGCTGTTTTTCTCTTGAATTTTTGACTTATGTATGTCAGAATATGTAATGTATAAACTGTAATTTGGCTTTTGTCACTCTAGGGTGCCATGACCTGCAGAGGTTTCCCTAACTACACCTGTGCTCCACTCATGAATGTCTTTCTATGACAGGGGTGATTGACAGGTTACTTTCTAATAATGAGATATCAGGAGAACCAGAATCAACCAAAGGCAAGAATGTGGCTTCAAAAAAATTTTTTTGTGTGTGTGTGTATTTCAAAAGTAAGTCTCATAATCTCCAGTGATCTTCTTTCTTTAACCTAAAACATTTAAAGAATTTTAATCTTATACAATGATTTTCTCAAATATTCAATTTTATTTGTGACTATTATTAGTTTATTCTTTTGAGCAAAGACATTTATCCAAATTTATTTCATCTCTCTTTTGTTAACTTTCTTATAATAATGGATTTTACATCATTAAATTAATGTTAAGATGAAAACTACTATTCCAATTTTAAATTTGTTCAATAGATATGTTTTGGGCAAGCCCTGTATGGCTCACTGTTTTAGATGCTGGGAGAGCAGTGAAGGTCAAGTGCGAACCATCTCCGTCTTTATGGTTACACCTAAGAGGGGACAGGGAACATTTCCTTGTCTGATACATTCTTATATTTTCTTTTCAAATAACTAGCTTCAGATTAAGAATACAGAGTGAAAGAGCATGTCATGAAACAAGTATTATAGAAAACCACTATGTTAAGTACGTACTATGATTCGGCTTGGTTTCTGTATGAAATGTCTTAGATTATAAATCTTAGTTTTCAAATGAGGTCTGAGATGGAGCATTTGTGAAGACAAGATATTCTGTTCTATATTTTTTCCATTTGTTTTTGAAAATTTTTATTGTGATTTCTCCTTAGCCATTCCTGACCTATAACCTTTCTAAGACTTTTTATGTGTTGGAGAGAAGTTTCAGTTTTCTAATGAGAGAGAGAGAGAGAGAGAGAGAGAGAGAGAGAGAGAGAGAGAGAGAGAGAGACACTAGACCGCTAGAGAGAGAGCTGTGAGTGCA
>NW_008360324.1:39658-52243 GCF_000622305.1 Nannospalax galili | reverse complement strand
GAGAGAGAGAGAGAGAGAGAGAGAGAGAGAGAGAGAGAGAGAGAAACTAGGCAGCCCTAGGCAGAGCTGTGACTGTACTCTTGATAGCTATGTAAAGTAGATGAGGATCTTGAAAATCTATAATCTATGAGATTCAGTTCTGTTGTTTAACTGTCATAAGGTACATGTATCCCAATTTTCTTATAAGAATATTATAAAAGATCAACTTAGACGGTTTAAGTTATCACCTTATTGCTGTTTTGAATGATTCTTACCTGATGCACAGAGAAGGGAGTTGAATGTGTGCTCTTTCTTAATTCCTTCAGGCTGGGATGCAAAGAAAGAAAATCCAGAGATGAGAAAGCACTGAGCATGCAAGCACATGCCGGGAATTTTGAGAGGACACTGATGCCCCTTTATTCATGAGACTGTAAGCTGGAATTAGGTTTAACATTCCACCACAGCGGGAATGACATAAAAGTTTGAGAATTTGGGGTGCCAGGTGAAAGAGAAAGAAGGAAGATAGTTCAGAGGAAAAGGAGAAAATAGGATGGAGCAGAGGGAGGAGGTGGAGCTCAAGGAAAACACACTGCTGTAGAATGTCTTCAGCTGATTTAAAGGTGTGATCTCGCCGTAGGCTGTGAATTATCCGACATCACAGGCTCCTCTCACGGTGGTTCTTGATCCAAACATTATGCACTCAGCACTGCTCCATTAGTTTTGCATCAGTTGACTGTCAGTCAAGGCAGCCTGACTCACCTCAACCACCAGGGCTTTGACCACTGTGTCTTTCTTCCCAGTTTCAGGAACTGTGGCCACCTCAGCACCGCAGAGCTCTGGGGACTGTCGTGCTTCTGCAGTCACAGAGAAATTCACGTTCCCTGAAACACACAGCCCATAGAGCTGATCGAGAATGTGCCAAGAACTTAGTGTACTCCGAAACCCCGAGGTCTGCAAGGGATCCGGACTTCTGTGAACAGTTCAAGAGCTTGCCGCCTTATTTAAGAAGTTGCAGAGTACAGGTCAGAAGCGGCAGTGACTGAGAGCTCTCGCTTGGGGGCCCAAAGAGGAGACGGCAATTTAAAGACACTTCCCACATTCGTGCTTCCTGAGTACTTAAGGAGCCCTCTCAAGTTCATCCTTTCTGAATACTGAGAGTCCCTTTAGGGAACGTTCACTCACCTAGTGATTTGGGAGTTACCAACCAGGATGCAGTGAACCTCCCACTGGCACAGATGCAGTAAGAATCTTGGGCTTTTCCTACTGGAACAGCCTCAAAATCAGGAGAGGCTTCCAGCTGCACACTCACCTGTAGCCCCATGTGGGGTAGAAGTAGAAAGATGTCAGTGAAGAAGGGCAACTACTTAAGCACGGGATAGGGCAAGTGAAAGAGGCTGGAGAGTGTTAAGTGTTAAAAAGGGAAGAGGAGGTGTGCTCTTGGAAAGCGTGGTGTTGAACTGACACAAAGCTGACAGTCTTGCATAGACTTTATATGCATTTATCTACATCATGTCCCTAGCATTCTATTTAACATCAGTACAGATAAATATATACTTATCTACTTATATTTATTTTAGTTCTAGAAATAGATTTATTATCCTGGACTTTTTAATCACTGTTTTAAGGTATTCCTACTTCTGAGGACAACGAGATTCATTTAAAAATTTACTCAGCCAGGTGCGGTGGTGCACATATTTAATCCCAACATTCCAGAGGCAGAGGCAGGTGGATTTCTGTGAGTTCAAGGCCAGCGTGATCTACAAAGTGAGTTCCAGGTCAGCTGGGGCTACAGGGAGACCCTGTCTCAAAAAAAAAAAAAAAAAAAAAAAAATTTACTCAATACCATATCTTCCTGACAGTGGACTCACATTTCTTGTGTTGATTATGTCTTTTGATTTTATCCAGAGATTACACATTTCATCCAGTCTCTCTAAGTGTTTGAATGATGACAAATTTACCTAGTAAATTTTGTATATAAAATTTCTACACAAAACTGAATTAAGCAACTCACTGCTGTATATATGTAGCTGGGCTTTAGGAATTAGTTGGAGGAGGTGCTGATGGGGCCAAGCATCTCCACTCCCTCTTTCCTTCTAGTCATTTAATTATTAGTTATGATTCACATATAATAATTTCTCTCTTTTCCTCTGGCCAGGCTTAATTTGGAAAGGTCCTCACCCGGATGCACGTGGGAAGGTAGTTCACCACAGTGGCCTTGAGTGTGAAGGTTTCTCCACGGACCACAGAGTAGGGCATCGTGAGCTCCACAAAGAATGGCTGGAAGGCTCTGAGAGAGGCCGTGGGAGAGAGGCCAAGTCCATTGTCGTTAGACAGGCAGAGGGCCCCGGCCTTCCACTCAGTGATGGTGTCAGGGACTGTCACTCCCACTTCAGCCACTCCTGATGAGCTGCGAGGGTGGAGTGTGAAGCAGAGAAAGTGAGCATGAGAATTAGTTGTTTTTGACATGGAAACCGATGAGTGTGACATAATGCCATTCTGTGAGTTCTATTAAACAAGTGATAGGGAATGAACAGTGTAAACAGGATTCTAGTTGGAAAAACAAAGGGCTTTTGAATAGTTGTGTTTTCTCAACTTGAATCACGACTCCACACCACCTTAATTTGACAATTTGACAATTTTAAACATATATTTATGCTGATGGTCTACTCCTTATCGGATTGACTCATTTTTACTCAATATAGTGTTTTGAATAGTTTTAAACAGCAGAAAGCCAAATGATACTTTTTTTATATTTAAATATTTTTATAATTGATGAGCTGACATATCAGAGTTTTATAAATTACTTTTTATGATAAAAAGTAATTAGAATAATAGTAGAAAATAATGACATAGACATATATTTTTGATACCTTTCACAAATCTTACAAATGGAAGCTGCTTACTTCACCATGACCAAGTCCCAGATCCAGGTTTCAGGAAAATACTTTCGTACAGTCTCGGTGGGTGTATCTTCATGTACTACTGTGTGTGTATCTTCATTTATTTCTCTTAAAAACTCTTCATCATATAATATTAAAGGTGCTATGAAATTACAACGGAAGAAAGGAGCATATCATTTGAACATTTTTTTGTACTGTGTGAGATGCATAGATAATGTAGCTAAACTTTTCAATATCTTGTTAACATTAAAATGCTAAGACAATTGCACTGGAAATGATGTATGGAGACAGTGTTTTGCATGAGTAACATCTTTGTCAAAACAGAAACTATACAATCATTGCGAAAGCATCGCTTAATGTAGGTGGAGGTGCAAGAAAACATGGTGTTCAGGAAGTGCTTAAGAATTTTGAGAATTTTCTTTCCTTGCAGGAATCAAGATCTGTAATGCTATGTCTGTGACTCCCTCATCAGCTCTGAGCTATGTCAACATTATTGGCAGAAAGATTCTTGTAAATTTTTTCTCTATATAGATCCATAGGATTGAGCCCAGTGTTTTAACTTAGCTGTTCAAACTATATAAAAAGTGAAAGAAAAGTACAATTTCTTGAACCTAAAGTAGACACAATGGAAAAGTACATATCAAGTATTATTTTTAAAGGTATTTGATATTTATTTATTTATTTATTTATTTATTTATTTATCTGTGTGTGTGCATGTGTGTGTGTGTGTGTGTGTGTGTCTCCACAGAGTTCAGAAGAGTTATAGGCGGTTGTGAGCACACCACTGAGCAACCTTTCCATCCCCATACTTTTTTCTTGTTTCTTTTTAGCAAAGGAAATTTATTATCCCCCAAACTATAACATTGCTTTGGGTTTGCACTGGAAGGCAATGAAAATCTTAGCACTAACAACAGAGGTTTTGTGGTTTGATTTTTCTAGGAATATGTGTACATATAGATTTAGAGTTAGGACTCTCCTTTAATATTTCCACCTCAATTTAATTCTTTTCAGCAAAAAAAAATCCCCCCCCCCCCCCGCCAAATTTTTGCCTGTGTTCAGCTTGATTCCTCCTGGTCCTGCCCTGTGATGGTCACCACCCCCCTGGCTTGGTCTCTGCCTTTCTATTTGCCTTCCATTACTCAAGTTTTCCCAGTGTTACAGTTCTTCACTAAGTGCTTTAAGCATCTGCAGAGATGCCAGCTCGATTTTCCATTAGATAGCATAGAAAGGTGCCTTGGGCCCTGTTGTTTTTAAGGACTCATGATAATTCAAATTCCTTTCAAATTGGGATGAAAAAAATTGATACAGCATGGCCTGAATTAGGTTTTTCTTTATGCTAAAACACATGTAAAATTTTCATTATTAAAATATATATATATAAATACTAATGAAGGTAGGGGTTCATGACTAGACAGTATTCTATGGCAGCCTGCATGGATACTTATTCATTAAATTTATTTTCTATTTCTTTCAGATCCTCTGGGTCTTATTCCTTTTTTAGATTTTTTCTTTTTATTGAATTTTTGCATATTTTATACAATGCATCTTAATCATACCATAGACCCCTCTCCCTGGACCACCTTCTTAACTCCCCATAGGTTTTCATGTATTCTGTCATATGTGTTAAGGCCTATTGAGTCAATTTAGTGTCCCTAAATGTCCTTCAGTGTGTGTCCATCTACTGGAGCCTGATCAGCCTATTTAGAGTCACTCTCTTAAAGAAAACCAACTCTCCCTCCCCTAGTAGACATAGGTTGTCAATAGTTTCTCAGCTAAGCTTGGGGCTTCTTACCCATTTCCCTACTTCTATGCTGGGTTTGTCTGGTTTGAGCTTGTATGGGTCTTGTGCATGTTGTCACCATAGCTATTGCCTTGTAGTCATCTACCATAAGTCAGTAAGTAATCCAGCATACATATTCACATCATCCCTTCTTTTTACAGCAGATGGTGATTAACAGAGACACACAGTTAGTCAACGTGCAGAAAATAAGAGACCGTGGAGTGCTCAACCACTAAATGTCACACTCCTCTGTCACATTCACTCCATTCAAGGCTCAGGAATCAATTGGAAGAAAGGGCAGAAAGATTTTAAGAGTCAAAGGTGAGGACTAGAAGAATGAAGAAAATAAGGAAAAGAAAAAAATATTGTCCAATGATGAAAATATGCACAAACAACATTAGTTATTGCATGAATGGAAAACCAAAAAATATAATTAAAAAAATGTGATGATTAATCAGGCTCCAGTGGATGGACCCACACTAAAAGGCGATTGGGTACACAAATTTGACTCTATAGGCACCTGATTTTTGACAAAGGAGTCACAAATACACACTGGAGAAAAGACAGCATATTCAACAAATGGTGCTGGTCAAACTGGATAGTGGCATGTAGAAGAGTGAAACTAGATCCCCACCTCTCACCATGCACAATGTAAATGGATCAAGGACCTCAACATAAGACCTGATACACTGAATCAGATAGAAGAGACAGTAGAGAATACACTGGAACTTATAGGCACAGGGAAGGACTTTCTGAATGACTCCTATAGTGCAAACATTAAGCCCAACCATTGACAAAGGGGACCCTATGAAACTAAAAAGCTTCTGTATAGCAAAGGACACTATCACTCAAGTGAAGAGGCAACCTATGAATGGGAAAAATTCTTTCCCAGCTGTACCAGAGTAAGTATTAGAATGTACAAAGAACTAAATAAACTAAACATCAAAACTACCAAAACAACCCAATTAAAAACTGGGGCAAGGAATAAAACAAAACAAAACAAAACAAAAAATTGGGGCAAGGAGAGGTACAGGGAGTTTTCTAAAGATAAAATGCAAATGACTGAGGAACACTTTTCCGAAAAATGTTCAACATGTTTAGTCATTAGGGAAATGCAAATGAAAACCTCCTTGAGATTTCATCTTACTCCAGTCAGAATGACTAAGATCTAAAAGACAAAAAATGACAAAAGCTGATGAGGATTTGGAGAAAGGGGAACTCCTATCCACTGCTGCTGAAGTGCAAACCTGTGTAGTCACCATGGAAATCAGTGTGAAAATTACTCAAAAATCTGGAAAATTGATCTACCATTTGATTTGATCCAGCCATACCAATATTGGGCATATACTCAAAAAGACTCTATTCCCAACCACAGAAATATGTGTTCTTCCATGTTCAATGCTACCCTTTTCATAGTAGTCAGGAATTGGAAACAACCTAGATGTTCATCAACTGATAACTGGATAATGAAGATGTGGTACATATACACAATGAAAACATTATTTAGCTCTTTAAAAACGAAATTATGAAATTTTCAGGCAAATGGATGGAATTGGAAACAATCATCCTATACAAAGTAACCCAGACCCAGAAAAGACAAACACCCCATGTTCTCTCTCACAGCTGGATGCTAGCTTTGAAATCCTATATATGCATGTTTCAATCTGAAAATCCAGAGAGATCAAGAAATTAATAAGTGACCATAGGGTGGAAAGGCTTCTTGGGAGAGGAGGTAGAAAGCAGTGGTATGAAGGGGGAAAGCAGAGTAATAGAGCAGGAAGGGTTAAAGGGGGTGGGGAATGAGGGGCAGGGCGGAGGACGAAGTATGGGGAGGGAAAACTAACACTAGAGGCTTTTAGAAAAAGCCATATAGAAATCTACCACTATCAAAACTAAAGTATATCTATATAGATTATAAAAAGACAGTAAAAGGGACTGGAGAGATGGCTCAGTGGTTAAGAACACTTGACTGTTCTTGCAGAAGACCCAGGATCAAATCCCAGCACCCACATGGCAGCTAACAACTCTCTGTAACTCCAGTCCCAGGGGATCCAATGGCCTCTTCTGTCCTCTGTGGGCATTGCACAAAACTGGTGCGCTTACCTACATGTGGGCAATACACACATATACATAAAATAAGAATAATAAATAAAAATTTAAAAAAAAGGCCATTAAAAGATATTATCTTATAAGAGGGGACATTGCCCCTACTAGACACCATAGGTTTGCAAAATAAATGTCCAATGCCAGGAATGGACTCCCTCTTTTGAAGCTGTTGACACCTTATTATTTGAACAATCCCTTAAATAATACTGGCCACCGCTCCTGCTCTTGGTTACCCACCAGAACTTCACAGTAAGAGCCTATTTCTGAAGACACATGCATGAACAAACAAGGAGAAATCAATCTGGTACTGACTTCAAAGCCTGCCTCATCTCTACTTGTAGGAGAGGAAGTGCCAGGCTTAAGCACAGGCTGCACTAAGAGAACACAGCTTCTGCTTTGAGAGCACAGCCCGTGCTTCTGCAAAGTAGCCAGTCTACGATCTGCCTGGATGAAGGGATCTTGCCCGGATGAGGGGATCTATCAGGAAGCGACACACCAACTTACGGGACACTGGGGGCAGGAGGAGAGGTAGATAAGGCTTGCACTTCCCAGCAATAAATGAGTCTGCAGCACCTTGCCTAGTGCCTGCTTCCACCTGACTCCCAGAGTCTGTGTGTTGATTCCACCCAACTCACCCCCACCTCGGCCAGAACCCTTGTTCCCTGCAGTCCCTCATGGGCTGGACCTGCAAGGAAACCTGCAACAGCTCATCCCTGTAAGACATTGTCTTTCACTCTCCCAGAAGCCAACAATTGCCAAAAGTTCTTTAGGTTAGGTTGGGTTTTCATACCCACTTCCCCGTGTCTATATTATAGAGATTTTATCTGGTTTGAGCTTGCATGGGACTTGTACATGCTGGGCTCTATAGGCTATATTTTGATCGTATCATTTTGCATTCTTTTTCTCTTATACAGCTATTATACATGTTCTATAATCTTTGATAAGTAATTAGCATTTCTTTTGTGTTAAAACATATGTGCATTTGCTGTTTTACCTGACACTGGGAACAACGCATAGTCAAGACATAATAGAGGATGATGGGTCTTCAAGTTAGTGAACGCCTTTAAGCCCATGTCCTGGGGAAGAAAATTAATCAAATAAAAATATTTCAAAATTTCTGCTGAAGTCGAATTATGTATGAAAACTAGAATAATCCCAACATAGTTTAAAATAATCAAGAAGAATTAGTTTTCATATTCTGTTATTTGTATATTTGAGAAAGTCTGGGGAAGAACACAGAATTTATGGTGACATTTGTGCTGGCCTTCTTTCTGATGTGCTGTTATTTGAACAAGTCACTTACCTACTCCATGTTAGTTAGCTTCCCCAGCAGAGAAAGTAACAACCTAGACTTGGCATTTTCTGAGGTTTTTTTTAATGCTTGGGATTGAATCCAGGGTCTTGCTGCATGTAAAGTGAGTGTTTTGCCATCTAGCCTTCACTGATTTGACTCTAAAATTCTTTACCAATATAGCATTTTATTAATCCTAACTAATTCACAGGGAAGAATGTTAATAGGTAATATTGACTGTACCTCCATGTATCTGTAGACATCCTTTTCATTTTTGTGTGACATCGTGTATCCTAATTTATCATCAGGCATACGTTTACTCCTTACACAATGTTCTTGGTCTTCGGGTAGTTGATTTATAGGTGGAATGAAGTTAATGTGCTCCATAGCTGGCAGATTATGTACCTTATAAGAAACAGGAGAAGAAGCTGTGCATGTTGAGGGGACGCTGTTTCTTGTGCTTTCTTGGAAGATTCTCATGAAAAGAAAGCAAACGGTGTGACCACTGTTGATCATTTCTTGAATGTTCATGATCTTGTAAACAAGATCCTGTACAGAGTGACTTATCCTAAAGATGATCATAATGTTTAGGAAAAGACTTTAAAAAATATTCCAAGGATCCAAAAAGAAACAGGAAAAATATTCCAAGGATCCAAAAAGAAACAGGAACACACACACACACACACACACACACACACACACACACACACACACATCCAGAAAGAATGCCAGCAATATCAAGTTTACCCTTGCCTAAGACAAACAGGGAACTTAGAAAACTCCTGGTATTGTCAGGCTAATAAAGACTATGGATTGGTTCATATGTCCAGAAAGTAAAGCCTTTGTATCTCAAGTTGCTTGAGGAAGCATCCGACTCTCTACAGTGGTCCCCAGAAGAAAGCCAAGCAACTAAAGAATTAAAACTGACTCTTGATAAGCTCCTGTGCTTGTCCTCCCATCATTAGAAAAACCCCTTCATTTGTAACTGTGGACCAGGGTGTAGCTTTTGGGGTGCTCCCAGGCCTAGAGAGGAAAAAACACCCAGTGAGCTTTATGTCCAAACTCCTTGATCCTGTCTCTTGGGGGTAGTCTGAATGTGCACAGGCAGCAGCAGACATAGCCCTGCTGGTGGCACAAAGCAAAAAATTGGTTGTTGGAGGATCTCTTATATTAAGCACTCAACATCAGATTAGGAACATCTTAAATCAAAAAGCTGAGATGGTTGACTGACTCTCAGATCTGGAAATGTGAAGCAATAGCCCTAGAAAAATATGATTTGGTCTTAACCCCAGAGATCTGCCAAAACCATTTGAGCTTTCTACGGCAGGGGGAGGAAATAAAGAAGTCCTAGATCATGACCATCTCAATTTGATAGCGCACCAAACCAAAGTCACACCAGACCTGAATGAAACTCCCTTCATGATGGGGTCAGCTTATGCACAGATGGGTTATCTAGAGTAACTGAGGGAACCAGGTGTAATTGCATACTATAGGTGATGGGAAAAATCAGTCTTTGTATGAAAGAGGTACACTAGCCAATAACCAGTCAGTCCAAACTTGTGGACTGTTCTCTTAACTAAGCTTTAAAGCTCCTGGAAGGACAGGAAGGCATTATACTTACTGGCTATAAATACACATACAGTCACACACACCTTTGAGAAAATCTGGACAGAACAAGGCCTAATAAATATAAGGGAAATAAATTAATACATAGTGAGTTAATAGAACAGGTCATAAAGAACCTTTAAATTTAAACTGAGGTGGCTATAGTTCATGTAAGGGAAGCATTAGGTTGGCTGTGGGGAACAACTTACAGATGAGGCTTAATTCCTTATATCCCTAAAATGATGTTGAGATCCACCTTTATCCAGGAGGAAGAAAAGAACTAATACAAACAGGACTTTTCTAAACTGAAGATGGGAGATGGGAACTCCGAGGTAGAAGAAAAATAGCTAATAAATCCACTATGAAAATCTAGCATCTATCTTGCACAAAAGAAGCCATTGGTGACTCCAGGTTATATGTGATACAATACTTGGAAATTATATATGTATGGGGACTTATACAATCGCCAAACAAGTGTGTGTAGGATGTGTTATTTGACAAGAGATAAACAAGAAGGTGCTGAAGAAACAGACCTTAGGCGGGAGGCTTCCATCCAAGAGGACTTCACAGAAATGCCTAGGATAGGAAGACTAAACTATTTACAGGTAATAGAGGACCATCTTTCTGCATGAGTAGAAAGCTTTTGTCTCTCAGCTGGTATTTCTGGCAATGCCACCAAGTTGCTATCAGAATAGATTGAACCATGGTTTGGTCTTAGAGAAAACAAAGATTCAGACAATGGCAGAAATTTCACTTCCAAGGTGTTAAAAGGAATCATGAAAGGTTTAAACAGTAGTCAGGACTGTTGTGTTCCATGGCATTCTCTTTCATCTGGGAGAGTAGAAGGAATTAATCAAACTCTTGAGAAATAAACAACTAAGCTCATTTTAGAAACCTGACTGACTTGGACCAGATGTCTCCCTATAACCCTTCTCATGATTAGAACACCTACAAGAAGGGACTTGGGACTGTCTCCTTATGAGATATGATATGGCCTCCCATATCTAGGTAGAGCTGAACTTCCAACAATGGAAACTAAAATTCTTGAAAAACCATACACTGGCCATATCCTCCTTCCACTTTGTTGTCCCTCAGATTCAAGGGACTTCCTGCTCAGACCCCACCCTTGGAACTCACATTTCATCAGTTTCAACCTGGAGATTTGGCGCTAATAAAGTCCTAAAGAGATGAAAACTTTCAGACTAGTTTGGAAGGTCCGCATCTAGTGCTCCTGGGCACCAAGACTGTCCGATGGACAGGAGAAAAGTGCTGGATCCAGTACACCTGGGTTAAAGGATCAGAAACAACAAACCAAGGGAAGGGGGACAAAGTGATTGGAAAGTAGAAAAGGTTCTTGGGTCACCTATAAAACTTCCAGTAAGAGCCATGAGCCTCTTACTGAGCCTGATTAAGTCAGATCAGGATATTTGGGAAGTAGTTGGATGAGAGTCAAGAGGTTCCCTGTGATGCTCTGGACAAATGTCACCAAGGAGAGTGAGCTGCAAACTATAGAAGTAGATATTTGATTTTTAAAAAAGTTTTAAAATTGAATTTTTGTGAATTTCATACAACATATTTTGATCATATTTAGACCTTCTCCCTTATTTACACCCCTTTACTACTACCTCCTCTGTATTTTATCTCATGGATATAAGAACAATATTGTGAGAAGTGATTCATGGCTCACCGGAATACCATAACAGTTCATGGCTCCCTGGACAATAAGACCTAAGGAAGTATATGACCCTTCACATGCTCATGAGTATTCCAGGTACCAGATATAAAGAATCCTGAACAAATAGAAAGATGCAGAGAGAATTAAAATGGCTTGAGCATCTCAGTACTAACTCTGGAATCTAGAAAATCATGGAATGAATGTTTCTAGAATTCTCAGTGAACATGATTTCTTAACTGAAGCTCTGCTTTATTTCAAAACATTAATTAATTATTACAGGAAATACAGATTTTATTACAAGAAATAAAGATATTTATAGGTGCATAAGAAATTTATCTTTGATACCCTCTCTCCAGAACAGTGTTATAGTATGTATAACTCTCAAAAGGAGGAAAAAAACTAAAAAAGAAGTCATGGGATCCAGAAAACTGTGAGCCAAATAGGGAGGATTCTGAAGGGGTGTTCCCAACTAAGAGTGAACATCTAGGCTGCAGACATCAGCTGGGAAGAGAGCAAGACGGCAGGGTCCACTGGGAAAAAGTAGGCTTGAACACTGCTACAGAAATAGTAGATAATTTGAAAACAAGTGAGGAGAGACCTTAAGCAAATATAAAAATAAGGAATGATTAAATGTCAGGACAAATGAAAAGAAATGAGAGGAAATGTAATCACTGCACACTATCTTAATGATAAGCCATATTTTGTTATAGGAAAAATTGTCTAAGGATTTTGCATAATTATGCCAAGCATTATCTCATGCAAGAAATTAGTATGATGAGGAAAGAGATGAATAATAAGACTCAACATGATGCTTTGTAATAGTAAAAATGAAAATTATGTTAAAATGAAGAAAGACCAATGGTTGTACACAGTAATAAAGATGTAGAATAGAATATTAAAGAAACTGCCATAATCACTGAAAGTAGAGGCAGCCAAAGAATGGGACAAGGAAGGGCGTGGAAGACCAAGAAGCTGTCGGTGTCTGTCTTGATGATGACCCTTCCAGCAGTACACACGTTTTAAAGCTAATTGGCTGTATTTGTCAGACAAAATCATTACTTAAGGAATCTCTTATTGTAAGAGATTTGAGGAAAAATTCTAAATGAGAAAAGCTTTTGTAACAGGTTTTCCAAAGAATTTTCTGCATATGAATCAGAAAACCCTACCGTTAAAATTAAGTGCTAGTTTCACTTGTGCACTGAGGTTAAAGACTGGGAAAATTATCTGGATTAAATATCACTTTTGAAAT
>NW_008360324.1:34385-39355 GCF_000622305.1 Nannospalax galili | reverse complement strand
CAAAATAATTTTCATATTCTCATTAACCTGGAAAAGACTACTCTAAACAGTTTATGATTTCAGTTGTGCCTTTGAGAATTTTCAGAACAGTGTGAAAACTTCCTTACATTTTATTTTTAAATTTTACGTTTTATTTTAAATTATAATATTTTAATTTTACTTTAGGGAATGTTGAAATGTGCAAGCTTCCATTTGTACAGGAAGTTTAACTTGGCTTCCACAGATAGCATCACTCTGACAAGGTCTGTTTTGAATGTCTTAAGAGGAAACACAGCCCAATCGAGGTCGGAGAGGTGCACTCACAGTGCATATAATGTCTAAAGTCAGATACAAACTTTCTTTCACTTTATTTTGAGTTCACTGGCTATTTTTTAATCTATAGTTTTGGATCTTATAATGAAGATAAACCTCTGGGGTACCGTTAGCACTAAATAAGGTGGTTTATGTTGAAGAGTTTGGGAAATTATTAATATCGGTACATACGTAAAGTGGTTTGAATGATTACTCATTTCTCTGAACCAGGGTTTCTCCATGTGTGGAGCCCCTCCTCTGGCTCTTCGAGATGAGAGGCTGACAGGGACTCACCCAGGATGGGGACAGCTCAGCCTCAGGCTTCAGGAGGAGCACGCTTTGGTCCACAGCCTGCAGAGCGCAGAGGGACAGAGGAGAAGCTGTGATGCGCAGGTGGGCCTGTGAGGCGGGAAGACTCTGCGCAGGGCTGAAGCTCAGATCCACCTGTGAGAAGGGAAATCAAGTTTAGCTTCTTAGTGCTGCAGTGCTGAAGCCCGTCACTCGGAGTCATTCTTTAATTCCACGCATGTCTGTTTTGCCACATTATGACCGTCAGAAGCCTAGTCTGAGGTCCTTGTTTTTCTTCCCTCCATCAGGATAGATTAGGAAGTTAGTAGGCATGTCAGTCACATGAAGCAACAAATAAACATTTGAGCCTGTGGATATTCTCGCAAACAACTCATTCTCTCTCTCTCTCTCTCTCTCTCTCTCTCTCTCTCTCTCTCTCTCTCCATGTGTAAGTGTGGTGTATACACATATGTATGTGCAGGTGCATGTGGCCAGTGGCCTGCTCTCACACTCTATACCTTTGAGCCTGTCTCTCACTGAACCTGGAGCCAAGTGGCAGCCAGTAAGCACCTGTGATCCTCCTGCCTGCCTCTGTCTCCCACAGCAGTGGGGTTACAGGAGCCAGCAGCCATGCCTGGATTTTATTTATACATGAGTGCTGGGATCTGAACTCAGTGTAGCAAGTGCTCTTACCCACTGATCCATCTCTGCAGCCCCACCCCGAAGTTACATTTTTTTTTTTTTTGAGATAGAGTTTCCTTGTAGCTCCACCTGACCTGAAACTTGCTATGTAGACCAGGATGTCCTCAATCTCACAGAAATCCACTTGCTTCTCCTGAGTGTTGGGACTAAAGACATGTCACCATGCCTAGTGCTAAAGTTCCTCATTTTTAAGGATATGATGGATCTTGTTCTGTGGGGGGAAATAAGCATTCTAAATAGTGATATCTCTATATTTGTCCCTTTGGCTTTCAGTATGGCTCTCTATCTATTTCTCTCTACCATCTGTCATCTATCTATCTATCTATCTATCTATCTATCTATCTATCTATCTATCTATCAATCATCTATCTATCATATCTATCTACTTATCTAGCTTGGTGGGAACAGGGTTGAGTGGGAGCCTCACTGCCAGGAACCATCAGACTCTACTGCTGAAGACATCTGGGTAAGTTCTCTATGTACCCCTTGGTACTTCTGATTGACTGACTGGCTGACTGACTGACCGACCTACTATCTACCTATCTGTCTATCTATCTATCTATCTATCTATCTATCTATCTATCTATCTATCTATCTATCTATCTATCATCTATCCATCCATCCATCCATCTATCCATCCATCTATCTATCTAATCTATCTACTTATCTATCTACCTATCTATCTATATCTATCATCTATCTATCTATCTATCTATCTATCATATCTATCTATCATCTATCTATCTATTTATCTATCAATCATCTATCATCTATCTATCATCTATCTTTAGCTATCTATCTATCTATCATCTATCTATCTATCAATCATCTATCTATCTATCATCTATCTTTCATCTGTCATCTATCTATCATCTATCAGTTGTCTCTTAATGTTTCCTATTTCATTTCAGGACAGTGAAGCAAACAGCTATGGACTGGGTTGTAGTGAAAGGACTGGTGAAAGTTTAGAATTGTGATTAAGTAGTCCTGGAGGGAGAAGAGAGTAGATGAGTTATAGTTTCATGTATACAACATGATTAAGTACTAAAGATCTCTGATACAGTACATATGCATGGGTCTGATGCTGTGTTCTTACAACACACATAGAGAAATCATATTGAAAAATGGAAGAAAAATAAATGTGCTAACAATTAATAGGCATAGGTCCTATTTCTGTTTTTGCCGTAAAATTATATGACCTAATGAGATAGGTCAGAGGTAAAGGCACCAGCTGCCAGACCTGGTGACTTCAGTTTGATCCCCAAGACCCATATGGAAGGACAGAGCTGACCTGTGAAAGTTGTCCTCTGACTTTCACATGGACTCACACATGCTGACACTCACATATATACAAATAAATAAACATAATGAAACTTTTAGTTATATAATTTTGAATTAGGTATTAAGTTATTAAGGAGTAAGTTTCCCTCTCTTGCTCCTCCCCTTCCTGGCTTCCTTTCTCTCCTACCCACAATCGTTTTTGGGGGTCATGGTTCTGTGGTTCTGGAGGTTTAAGTTAGGTACTCTGGTTCTATCCATGTTTACCACTGAGGCACACACACCAGTTATTGGCTTTAGTTTATCTGAAATATATATTCTCAGTCATTTTCTGTTTTCTTTGTTTAACTGAAAGAAATTTAGGAAGTAAATCACTCACCTTGTTGAGAAGACACTTTTCAATGTCAAATTTTGCAACATCTGCAATCACTTCTCCATCAGGTAAGATGGCATAGATGAGCATTTGAGCAATGGGGGCCATGCGTGCATCCACAGGGATTTCCAGGCCAAAGTGACCTTTTACTAGAGCCCAGCAGGAATGAGAAGATATGGTTATGTGTCAGGATATTGATAGAAAAACCAAAATAACTAAGCACACATGGAGGACTGTTCGTGGAAGTCATTATCTCTCTTGTGGTTAATGGTTTGCACACTAATAATCTCAAGAGGGTTTGCGAATCTCATCACAGGGTATCTTCCATTAAGAAACTTTAATATTGAAAATTATATTTCTGTTTATAGTGAATCATATACTAACCTCTTGTTTCTTTTATGCCTTATCATACAGAATAGCATGTTAGGTGTTATTATTATAAAAAATGGATGAAACAACCTTGATGGATGCTACGTTTATAATTCAGATAAGAGGAAGAACAAAGGAGATGGTGGCCTGGAATTAATGGAACTCAGTGAGGGGTCTGAAAATTACAGATTATCTCAGAGAAGTAAGCCACACTTAAAATAATAATCATATATTTAATATTAAAGACCCTCTGGTATCATCCAAATGTTTATAGTATTTGTATTTCTTGAGAGAAAACTATGCCACGTTAGAAGTCTCTTTTATGATGAGCCTGAGGATTTTCATAAACCTCCTGAAGATGGGTGTTATGGATTCCATTTAGTTTTTTTTTAAAAAGAATTTACTTGATATTTTTACTAAATAGTTAAAAAGTTCTTATAATTGGTCAATGGGAAGGATGTCATTTGTTCTGTAAATATTTTGATTGTCTACTAAGTAAGTATCTGCCAGTGTTACTTGGAACACATATGTGAAAGAAAACTAAGCAAATCCCTGATATTGTTGATATTGTAATAAAAAGAAACATATGATAAATAGGTAAATTGTAGAAATATGTTTACATGTGGTAAGTGCAGTGGGAGAAAAAAAGGCAGAGTAAGGTAAGGTGCGAGGAGAATAGCAGGAACCAGTGGTAACAGGGTTGTAGGTAGGCCAGTAGGAGATGCCTAATGAAGAAAGTGACAGTTGAACCAAGACTTGCACTCATAAATGAACACAACTGTGTTTGCCTGCACAAGACCTCCACAAGATTAAGTAGTCAAAGTTCCAGCATAGATGGGGAGGGGCTCATAAGCTCCCACCCATAGCTGAGGAGATATTGACAGTTGATGGCTACTGGAGGGAGGAAGAATCAGTTTTCTCTTTATGGATGTGGCCCCTGGGATAGCTGTATACCCATGCATGTATAACTCAGCACTAAGCACTAATTAGACTCAGTGAGTTAAAAAAAAAGGAGGAAATGAGTTTGGGAAGGGCAACTGCTGTGAGGAGTCTGAGAGGAGTAGGAAGGGCTTAGTGGGAAGTAGATATGATCAATATGCTTTGTATGCACACATGAAATTCTCAAAGAATAAATAAAAGTTGTGATGGTTGTTCTTGGTTGTCAACCTGACAGGATTTGGAATTAACTAAAACATGAAGTACTTTCTTCATTAGATTATTATTATTATTATTATTTTGTCTTTTTGAAGCAGGGTCTCCCTGTAGCCCCAGTTGTCCTGGAACTCACTATGTAGACCAGGCTGGCCTTGAACTCACAGAGACCCACCTGCCTCTGCCTCCCAAGTGCTGGGACTACAGGCGTTGAAGTCAGAAAACCCATCCTAAACGTGGGCAGCAGCTTCTGATTGATGGCAGCCCATATAAAGGAACACGGCAGAAGGGAGTGTTTGCTTTCTGCCTGCTTTACTTCACTCTCACTGGTGAGTTTATATATCTTGTTGCTGCTGCATTCTTTTGCTGATATTAGAACCAACATCTTCAGGTTCCAACGTAGACTAAAGATCAGAAACTATAAAAAAATCTCCCAGGCCTTCAGTGCCAGATTGGGACTGCTGAGACATTCACTCTTGTGGACTTAACATCTACTGGATTCTCAAACTCTCTAGTA
>NW_008360324.1:29642-34311 GCF_000622305.1 Nannospalax galili | reverse complement strand
TGTGTGTGTGTACATATATATTCATTTTATCATTCATTTTATCTTAGAGAATCATTGCACAGATTATGGTACCAGAGAACAGGCTGCTGCTCTGAACAACCTGACTTGTTTTTCAGAGAAGGTGGGAGACTTTGGGAGTGCTTGAATGCTGTAAGCAGAGCTTAATGGGCTGTTTTAGTAAGAGCCTTGAAGAAAGTAGTGCAGAGAGTTGTGTAGTTCCAAAGGAAAACAAGTTCTTAAACAGAAAGTGGGATACTTTGGCAAAGAATTTGGCTGCCATCTGCTCGTGGCCTTAGAAGTTGGAGACCCTGTCTCAAAAAGACCAAAAAAAAACTGACTTCTTTGGCAGAGGAAATTTCAAGACAGCCTAACACTGAACTGTGGTGGGTTATTAATGGTTATATTTTACAGATCTAGAATTGTAAAAAGAGCAAGTATGGTGGAAATAAATAGAAAATGTATAGTTTGGAGAGAAAGAAAGCACCAGGAAGCTTAATGTTGCAGCCAAGGCAAATGCTGGAAGAGAGGCTTTCATTGTTAAGGAGAGTAGAGCCATTAGGGAGAGTCCTCCTGCTCTATTGAACAATGGAAAGAGTACCCTCAGGGCAAGGCTCCACCCAGCTAAGCTTCCAACTTGTGAAAAGAGAAAGCCTAAGGGATTTTCTGCCTCTAAGATAACACATACAAAATCTGATGAAAATGTGCCCAAGGTGGCCAAAGTCTACCCCAAACTGGCATCAGAACTTATCAGTGTTGTCTGCATGGTACTAGCTTTAGGGGTATGAAAGATTCAAGAGTGAAGGGGTCATGATTCTGCCCCTGAGGTTTCAGAGAGCCCCTCAGGCCAGGAAGTGTATAGCAGAGGGCGTTCCTGTGCAAAAAGGTCCTTGACAGGCCAAGAGGCCTTGAGAGGTCATTGAGTGAAGATATAGAGGTGAAGCCTGGATTGCAGTGACTATCCCAAGATGTTATAGATACCAGAGCCAGGAGAAAATTGCCTAGAAGAGCTTTACACAGGGAGTGGTACCAGCCCAAGAGCCTGATGAATGTTGCAGTCAGCAAAGATGGAGAGGCTGAGAAATCTAAGCCTTTTGGAATTAAAGTTCCAGACAATGAACATGGAGCTACAGGGTTTTGTGTTTGTCCTGTGGATTCCAGTCTTAATTTGGTACTATATTTCCTTACTGTGTCCCTATTCCTCCCTTTTGGAATGGTAATCTATATTCTGTGCCATTGTATGTTGGAAGTCTGCAATTAGCTTTTTGATTTTGCAGGGGGGTATGATTAAGAGACTGTTTTGAGTCTCAGAAGAGACCTTGGAGTTTTGAATAGTGTTGAGACTGTTAAAGACTACAGGAACTTTTAAAATTGGGACTATTTATGTGTTTTGTATTACAATATGGCCATGCACCTATGGGGGCCAGGGAGTGGAATGTGGTGATTCAAATGAGAAGTGTCTCCCATAGGTGCAAGTGTTTGAATGCTTGGTCAGTTGGTGATACAGTTTAGGGGTTTAGGGAGGGTCACAGAATCTCTAGGGGGTATTGCCTTTCTGGAGGAAGCACACCACTGAGGACAGGCTCTGAGAGGTTATAACCTTGTCTCACTTCCAGTTTCACTCTCTCTGTTTCTTGTGCTTGAAGACTTGAGAAAGAGCTTTCTGTTCCAGCTGCCTGCTGTCACGCCTCCCATCCCATGATGGGCTCTTATCTGTCTGGAACTGTAAATCCAAATAAACTCCTCTATAAGTTGCCTTGGCAACAGTGTTTTATCATGGAAAGAAAAATAATTAATAAAAATAAAAACTGTTTTAGCTAGAATGGTTCAAAAACCAAGATAGGAAACCTCTAGATGTTTATGGACAGACATTAAGATAATACATTTTACCTTGATGATAATCTTAATATAAATGCATTGATTCCTCATTTTGGGTATATCATGAAATATTTTTTATTTTCAGGTATCACAGTTTCAGAGAGGAATGTTTTATCATGGTAAATAATATCCTGTTTGAGAGCCTGTGATTTTTCCATTCCAGAATTAATGGCATGAATAATAACTAATATTAGGTGGGAGAGCCTTGAGTTCTTGCTGCAGAGTGTTTCATGGTGACATACAAGTATCATGGCATCCTCAGTTGCTCAGTCATGAGAATCTATTGGTGCATGTATAGGGACTACAGTCAGAGATGGGTTAGTAGATGGGGAACACTCACATTCTCCTGGCTCCATGTGGAGAGTGTGGGTTCCAGTCTGAATGATGCTGCCCTTGGCCATGATCTTAAAATAAAAAGTATTTTCTCAGTTTATCTCAACATTTTGCAAGGTTTTCTTTGAGCTAATATACTTATTGTTTGAGACACATGTAGTAATGCCCAGCCAAGAACCCAAAGTATTAAAAAGAGACATGAACAAGAAATAGAAGATTGCATAATTTTAGCATCTCAGTCAGATTCTGTATATTTCTTAACTTAGAACTCACCAGGTAGTAAAAGACAAACTCTCTCAGCTCCCCCAGAATCTGCCCATTCAGAGTGAAATGTGCTTGGGCTGTATGAATTTGGCCACAAGGCAGGACACCGGGTTCAGTTTGAAGATGAATATAGCTCTTACTGAAGGAAAAAACGCGGTAAGCCTCGTGATAAGCTTCTACGTGTGTTTCTGTCATACAACGAAAATAGAAACAAGGACTCTGTTCCTTGTGGTAGACCTAGAAAACAAAACAGAAAGTATCTTGTTGTAGACTGATACTCCTTAGAATCTAAGAATTCTAAGTCTAGATACTTAGAATTACTCTGCTATGCTGAATAAGCTAACCTTCCCACCTCGTTTAATGATTGGAAATTTTGTACATCTTATTAAGAATAGAGGGAAAAATTCTTTCCTGTTCATTAAATGACTTAATGTTCAGAATCCTTAAATTTCAGAAACGAGGCAAAAATTCATGTTCACGAAGAGAGAAAGGTGACACATATAATTTTTTGAGGTAAAGGAACAATTTATTGATCATCTAGCATGTGTCAAAACATTTCAAAGATTGCAGTTTTAATGTATCTTAAATGTGTGAAACAACGGGTTACTCTGAGACATTTTCTTTTATTTATTATTTTTATTTTATGTGTGAGTGCATTGCCTGCATGTAGGTAGGCACAACCATGTCGTGCAATGTCCACAGAGGTCAGAAGAGGGCATCAGATCCCTTGGAACTGGAGTTATAGATAGCTGTTAGCCACCATGTGTGGGTGCTGGGAATCAAACCCAGATCTTCTGCAAAAGGAACTGGTGCTCTTAACCACTGAGGCATCTATCCAGCCCCTGTAGACATTATCTTTAAACACTGGTATTTTTCTCCCATTTTATATAGTCTATTTGTGAAACTTTCCACTCAGATTTTTTATTTGGTTTGCTGAGCTTTTTATTTCTCAGATTTCCATTTGGTCCCCCCTACCCAGAATTCCTGTCTGTTTCTGAATTTCTTGTGCAAATCCTATAATTTTTTTCTTTACTCCATTGACCTGATTTTGTGTCCCAGTTTAAGTCATTGATCATTTTAAAAATTAAATTTGTAAAATTATTTATCTAGCATTTCATGCACTTCGATAGCTTTGGACTCAGTTATCGAAGAGTAATGAGCTTGGGGAAAGTTATGTTTATTTGCTTTTTCATATTTATTTTATTTCTATGTTGCAATTTGTACATCTGCAGGGATGGATCTATAATATCTTTTGATATTATAATAAGGTTTTCTTAGCGAATAGCCTTCTTTTAAGGCTTTATCTCTAATAAACCTCAAAAACAAAAAGGAAATTATAATAACTTCATGAACATCAAAGTAAAGCAGATACATGAATATAGTAGAAAACGATTCTAAAATTCCACTATATCCCCAATTCCAGTAGAATAGAAAGGGGAAATATAATGTTAATTAAACTTAGAAGTTAAAAAAACAGAAGTAGGGGCTGAAGAGATGATTCAGAGGTTAAGAACACTGGCTGCTCTTGCAGAGGACCCAGGTTCAGTTCCCAGTGACCATATGGCATCTAACAACCATCTGTAACTCCAGTTCCAGAGGATCTGATGTCCTTTTCTGGCCTCCACAGGCATTGCATGAACTTGTTCACTCATACATGTGCACACAAAACACTCATACACATAAAATAAAATAAATAAATCAAAAAATTAAAAAACCCAAAATATTAATAAAGTAATAAAAAGGGAGTTTGAAGAAAAAAGGAAGAAGAAAAACCAGAGAGAAAGGAAAGAGGGCACTGGTATGAGAAAAAATATATAAAAAACAGGCAATGACAATAAAAATTGTAGATATGTAACATGAAAATGGAAAGAGGAAGACTGAGGACAGAGGAGTATGAGTGGGGGGCAGGGAGATGGAGAAAGACATAGAGGCAAGGATCAAGTATGAGAATGCATGCTGTCATGAAACCTGCTACTTTGTATACTAAGTAAAAACAAACAAAAGTATCATAGGGCAAAGAGGAAAAGGAGGAGGAGGGGAGGGGGAGGAGGAGGAGCAGGAGGAGGAGAGGAAGAGGAGGAAGAGGAGAAATAGTAACAATCCAAAGTAAAACTATGAAAGAAGAAAATAAAACATATTCTCTCTCTTTGGGAAGACTGTTCTTTTCTATGGCTTTGATTCTAGAATTCTCCAGGAG
>NW_008360324.1:21132-29618 GCF_000622305.1 Nannospalax galili | reverse complement strand
CTCTCTCTCTCTCTCTCTCTCTCTCTCTCTCTCTCTCTCTCTGTTGGTGTGACTTGTGCCATCTTAGAGTTAGCCAATCAGATCAAGGTCCATTGGGAAGTATGGAGGATGAGCCCTTCAGCCTAGGCCACTAGCTGAGTCAAGACTGTCGTACTGCAGGGCCATCTTGAGCTCTAGGTATGAGTTTCTGTGGGGGCAGTTAGGCAGGGACAATGTGAACTGCATGTGAACTCATCTTCCCAACTAGGTCTACGTGCTGATTTTCTCCTCACATCAGAGGCACTCTATCAGTGCACTTGCATGTATGGAGATGGGGGAGTGGGATGGTAAAGTCTGAACAGTAGCACCTTATCCACTAAATGAATCTGAGCTTTGGAGGATGGAAAAAACACCCTCATCAAAGCAATCTGAGAAATAGCTTGCAAGTGCCTTGACTGGTCACCCTACTTGGCACCACACTGGTCTTTTCCAGCCCTGACCCAAATCCATACAAACCAATTTCATTACTCATCTCTGGGGTATTTCTGCTGTTTTCAAAGGGTGTGCTTTGAACTTCTTTCTATGAGGTGAGTCATGATGCAAACCATTTAAATTTGTAACCACAAACTTGTGTAAGTCACAATTGGTCTTCCTATATCCACAATGGTTGTTGGAGTGGTTGCCAGCTGATCCAGTGAGGGGGTGTCCTTGGGGACTGGAGAGATGGCTCAGAGGTTAAGAGCACTGGCTGCTCTTGCAAAAGACCCGGGTTCTAATCTCGGCACCCACATGGTGGCTAACAGGTGTCTGAAACTCTAATTCCAGGGGGTCTGACACCCTCTTCTGACCTCCGCAGGCATTGCATGGCACGGGCGCACTTACATACACTCAATACACTTATTGAGTGTATGCAGGCAATACACTTAAACACATAAAATAAAAATAATAAGTAAGATATACAAAAAATGCATTGCCTTCTGAGCCCTTTGGTGATAAGGGCAGATAGAATGCTCGTCTAATGTCTCCCACTTATGATGTAGCTGAAAAGCTATGAATTACAGAGGGATCCTTCTCTAGTACCAGTTTGCTGTAGATTGTGGAGCTCCTGCATTTTTATACTTCCAGATTGCAATTCTGGAGCTTACTGAGTCTTTTCTTGTTTCTTGTGCCTAGAGAAGAAACTAGAGTACTGTCAATAGCATTCAGGTATACATAAATACGTATTACCTCAGAAAATGAGTATAGTCATTTTGGATAATGAGTTTGAAGACATATATAGCACCTATCCTTGACTGCATAGATTAAATACACTTTTAACCATTTTTGATCAAAGGTATTGACCTAAGAGACACAGAGGAAAAGAAAAATGAAGAGGGATATGAAGGATATTGATTTTAAAAGAATGTGCTCACGATGTGTGCACTTACTCTGATAATGAGGGAGGAATCCGTGATGTTTGTGGTGTTGATAGAGAACTCTGCCAGGCCATGCTGATCAGTGATAGCACTTTCTTTGTAGTCAGCATACATTGCCCTGATGAAGACCTGCTCATTTGGGATAGGACCTTCTTTCGCATTTACTAGACGTACCTATAATAGAACAATGAAAAAAAAAGTATAGTCTAGCTATGATAAAACCATATAGAGTGTAAGAAAAAAAACTTCTTCTGATATTACATAAAGGCAAGAAAAGATCCATCAGTGAATTCAGAATGTAAAAATAATTGTAAAAAGTCAACACTTTCAGATTCACTCCAACAGAGCTGGCAGTGCTGTGAAAGCTCACAGGTGAAAGTATCTGATTCTTTTTTGTTTGTTTGTTTGTTTGTTTTGGCTTTTGGTCGTTTTGAGACAGGGTCTCCTTGTAGCCCCAGCTGTCCTGGATTCCCTATGGAAACCAGGCTGACCTCCAACTCACACAGATCCGCCTGCCTCTGCCTCCCAAGTGCTGGGATGAAAGGCGTGTGCCACCACTCCCGGCGAAAGTGCCATATTCTTAAAGCCACAATATATGCATCTTATTTATCTGTTATTCACAAGAAACCATCAGCATATGAACTAGGAGTGGTAGCTGCTCTTCTCTGACACATTAAAAAAAAAACCCATAAGGGCACTCATAAGGGCCATGGACTTGGACTGTGCAGATTTATTGTGAATATTCAGTACCTGTTGTTTCGCAAATGAAACACAATGACACTTTGGGGTTCAAGCTTTCAAGCACAATCGTGTAAATAAAAGTTTTGGTACATATATTTTTGTGATTTGGGACCTCTTTAAAATATTTATTTTTATTTTATGTGTATGAGTGTTTTGCCTGCATGTAAATGGGTTTTTCACTCATGTGGTGCAAAACCCACAGAGGCCAGAAGAGGGTGTTAGATCCTTTGAAGCTGGATTTACTGATGGTTGTCAACCATTATGTGAGTTCTGAGCACCAAACCCAGATTCTCTGCAAGAGTGCCCAGTGCTCTTAGCCACTGAGCCACCACTTCAGCTTCCAGTTGGGGCCTCCTGATAACTTTTCTAAACTTTTCACATTAGTTCTGGGGACTGAATCCATGCCCTGAAGCGTGTTAAGAAGAAACTATATCCCTAAGCCATATTCCTTGTATTGCAAGCAACAATGTTGTTATACATGCTTGAGCAGAATGGACTAGGCTGGGGTATGACAATACTATTTAACCATCTATGAATCACAAAGTCCTTTACCTTTACTAAGAATGGAATCCCATGTCTAAAGTGTGGATCCACTTTCACAAATACAACTTTCGTTATGGTTCTTGTGACTTTAGTTGTCCCAGATCCAGTGAATTCAAAACCTGAAAAAGAAATTAACAACCACAACCACCACCACCACCACCATGACAACAACAACAACACACCAGTTAGAGAGGAATCGTTTGTTTTCAGATTATTATCTGCATTATTCTAACTACCATACTGGCAGGAAAAGGTAGCAATTTTCACAGCTTCATTGTCTATGTTCTTAGGTTACTCACATACCTGTCCCTTCTTCTGTAACTATGGCTTTCACATGAAGACTATTAACTTCATAACGTGTTTGGTTTAATTCAAATTCACTGATGTTTTTTTCTTGTGTGATACAGCCATTGTTATCTAGCTGATATGCAAAATAAAAACAAAATAACATGACACATTGATCATATCAGTGGTCAACTCAAAGCAATATGTGAAGACTTCTTTACAGAAAACTGAGTGCTTTGTACCCTGCAACATGGTATTCTGGTTATGAGTATGGGATTTAGCTCAAACGTTAAGCTATGGTGTGCATGATCATAATCAAGTCTTAGAGATGCTTAGTCATTTATAAAAGCAATGATTTTCTTCATAGGCATATTATGATGATTAAATAAATTCATAAATATAACAAGAACACTAAATAGCATGCTGTGAGACCCTAACAATCACTTTCTATTGTTTAAAACATCTATCGCAGACTTGAATGTAGTTCAGTGGTACTATATTTAATTAGCATACATGAAGCCTTTGGTTTGACCCCTAGCACCAGTAAATAAAAAATAAATAAAATGAAATAGATTTCCAGGGTAAGATGGTGATTTATAAGTTGCCCCTCTGTGGCTTTGTGAGTGAGAAGTGTCATTATAAGAAATAGGCTTTATTGTGAAAAGGGAAAAAGGAGAATAACCAGAATCACCATTGAAGTAATAACCAGCTAAAAGGTATGAAGAAGCAGAAAGACTACACTAGGCAAAGGAAGTAGGCAGGGCCTATGGCCACTCCCCAGTTTCCCAGAATGCAGTGGAGAAGCTAAAGCCATCACCATGAGGTAAGGCAAACATCTCCAGTGAAAACAGGCTGCCAGTCCTAGCCAAACACATTGCATGCTAGTCCCCTGCCATGTGACTTTTCTCATTGATGTTACATGTCGTCTTTGTACCCCTCTGTTGTGGTTTCAATGTGAACTGTCCTCCATAGGCTTGAACACTTTGTACCTAGCCGGTAGCACTGTTTAGAAAGGTTATAGACTTTAACAATTGGAGCTTTACTGGATGAAGTGTGCCACTGGGATGCATTTTTAGGGTTTATAGCCTGGTCCCACTTTTTGTTCTCTTTGCTTCTGAACTATTGATGTAGTGTGATATGCTGACCTCATGCTTCTGTTCACATGCCTTCCTCATCATGATAGATCCTCTGAATCTGTAAGCCAAAATGGCCCTTTTCTCCTCTAAGTTGTTTTAATTAATTAATTAATTAACATTTATTTTATGTGTATGAGTGTTTACCTGCATGTATGTAAGAGCACCCATGCTGTACAATGCCTACAGAAGCTAGAAAAAGCACACTGGATCCCCTGGAACTGGAATAGTTACAGATGGTTGTTAGCAGCCATGTAGGTGCTGGAACCTGAACCTGGATCTTTTGCAAGAACATCCAGAGCTCTTAACCACTGAGCCATCTCTTCAGCCCTTCCTCTAAGTTGTATTTTATCAGGGTATTTTATCACAGCAACAAAACTGAACTTAGTACATGCTGCAATACATCATCTGTGTGTATCCTGGCTTAAAGTGAGGGACTCAAGCAGGGAGACCAGGTCCATCATAGAGATCTATAGGCCTCAAATAATTAATTTAACTTAAAAAACACTGCCCACAACTAATTATATTTATGAATTTTCATAATTTTGTAATTAGATTTATCTCATTATTTCCTCTACCTCATATTCTCTTTTCTTCCTTTTATTTTCTTATATTTAACATCCTTTTCCCCATCCCTGCCCTTTTCTTTATTCATTTATAATTATTATTAATTTGATATTAATTCAATTTTAACTTCATGACTTTACATTTTTTTCCATTTTCTTTTCCACAGTTTTTGGTGGCACAGTAGTAGGCTTTACTATTTTAACTGTATTTCTCTATTAACTTTGGTTTGTTGGTGTTATCAGTAGCGTTTTTCTTGTCTCTGAGTGGTAGTAGAAATGAAGCCGTCAAGTGGAAACTGCTTATTAAGAAGACCCCCAAATAAAACTGGAAGAAAAATCCATCATAACAGACATGCAAGTCTCAATGTAGGAACACAGAAAGCATGAAAAGCAGGGCAGCATGTCAACTACAAAAGATTAGAACTCCTTGCTAAATGAATCCAAAGATGTTGAAATGTTTTTAATACTGGACTAAGAATCCAGCAGTCTAATGACTAATGACCTCAAAGGGGATTTAAACAAACAAATGAAGATATTAGGGAAGTCAATTAAAGACAAGAACAAGAAAGTTAGCAACAAAATGTAATGGCTAATTTAAATATTCAACTTTATTAGACTAACAGATGTGGGGCATTAATGAATCCAACCTTTGAATGAGTCTCTGATGTATTTCTAAAGAGATTTAACTCAGAAGGAAGGTCTGTGCTGAATGTTGGCAGCATCAGCTCATAGGTAGGGATCCTGAGATGCTATGGACCAAACAAAGCATACT
Source organism: Nannospalax galili (assembly GCF_000622305.1). NCBI lineage: Eukaryota > Metazoa > Chordata > Mammalia > Rodentia > Spalacidae > Nannospalax > Nannospalax galili. The sequence continues at coordinate 24,184 of NW_008360324.1, read as the reverse complement.
CAAAGTCATGTGAAAGACTATATTCTTCTGAACTGTGAACCAAAACAATCCCTCTCTCATTTAAGTTGCTTTATGTCTGTTACTTTGGCACAGTGATGGGAAGAATAACTTAAAACTCCACTAGAAAACTTTTAGATTTAAGATACATTTACAGCAATGTAGAGGGATACAAAACCAACATGCAAACATCATAGCTTTTCTATATACCAATCATACTGATCATTTGAGAAGAAAATCAGTGAAAAAATTCCCATTCACAATGACGTAAATATGGCTAAAAGTAACCAATGTGGTGGAAGATTTCTGTAATGAAAACATTAAAACAATGAAGAAAAAATGGAAGAAGACACCAAAACCCAGGAAGAATGCCCATGCTCATGGACTGCAGAATTGATGTTGTGAACATGGCTGTATTGCCAAATATGATACAGATTCAATGCACACTCTATCAAAATGTCAGTGATATTCTCTACATAAATAGAAAAATGAATTTGTATGGAAGGCAGTCTTGAACAAAATGTGTACTGCTCGCAGGTACCATAACACCTGATTTCAAATTATACTACAGAACTCTAGTTACAGGGATAGAATGACTCTGGTGCAAAAACAGGCACATATATCCATGGAATAAAAGAAAAGATCCAGAAATAAACCCATGTAACTATAGTCATTTGGCTTTTTTTAAACAAATGTGTCAAAAAAATTTGTTAGACTACAAACAGCCTCTTCCATAAACGATGCTGGGAAAACGGGGTGTCCATACATAGAACAGTGAAAATAGATTCTTATCTCTCACTCTGTACAATAGACCAATTCAAAATGGTCTAATGTAAATCCTGAGCAAATTAACTTAATTGAAGAAATCACTTTAAGATATAGACATAGACAACATGTATTAATAACAAGATTTGACAAACATGAAAGAGTTGGCTTCCATGTCTTGTTCCTGATTTTGGTGAAAATGCTCTGAGCTTTTTTTCCATTTAGCATGTTAGTTGTGGGCTTGTTGTATATTGACTTTATTATGTTGAGATATGACTCCTGTATTCATAGATTCTCTATGACTTTTATTATGAATTGATATTGGATTTTTTTCAAAGAACTTTTCTGCGCTTAATGAGATAATCATGTGGTTTCTGCCTTTGAATAGCGTGGTAGATTACATTTATAGATTTATGTATGTGGAATTATCCCTGCATGTCTGGGAAAAAAACAGTTTGATGATGTTAGATTATCTTTAAAAATTTTTTAATTGAATTTTTGCCAATTTCATACAATATATTTTGATCATATTTAGGCCCCCTCCCCTAATTGCAGTCCAATTTCATGCACTGCAAGATATATATATATATATAGTAATACTTGTCCCCAAGTTTCAGGGGAGGGAAGATAGAATGCAGTGATATAAAGGGAAAAAAGGGACAAAGGAAGGTTAAATGCAGTGAGGAATGAGGAGGGCAGGGAAGAATATGGGCAGGTATAATCACCACTAAAGGCCTTTAAAAGTATGTGGTACCCAGTAAGTTGACCAGACTCTAAGGGATGAACCCACATCCAAGAGCATTTAGAGAACACAAATTAGACTCAATAGGCCTTTAAAAAGTAATAGAGGAAATGGAGTGAGATATGGAGGTAGGGGTGACTCTGAAAGGAAATGGGGGAGGGAGTCTGAATATGATCAAAATACATTGTATGAAATTCTCAAAAATTCAGTAAAACATTACTTAAAGAAAATAAGATAACATGTTTCCTCCAAAAAATGCAGATTCCATAGTAATGGCCCCTAATAGAAATAACCTAGAAGAAATTCCAGACAAAGAATTCAATGGCAGGATTAGAAGTATGTTCAAACAACTCAAGGAAGGCAAAAATATGAATGAAATAAGGAAGCCAATCCAAGACAGGAAACTAGAGCTTGAATTGCTATAAAAACCTTAAACTGAAATGATGCAAGGAATGAAAAACCTCAGTGGAAAGCCTCACCAACAAATTGGATCATGTCAAGCAGAGAGTCAGAGTCAGGGATAGAAGACAAAGTAGAGAAATTGGATCATTCAAGCACTATCAATGAAAAATTGAAAATTGAAAAACATATGAATGGAACATGAGAGAGTTGTGGGAAACATGAAAAGTCCTAACATTCCAATTATGAGCATAGAATGAAAATACTGGAGTAAAGACACAGCAAATAACTTCAGTAAAATCACAGAAGAAAAATACCCAACCCTAGAGAAGAAATGTCCATCCAGGTACAAGAGACCTACAGAACACCAAAGAGACAGGATCAGAAAAGTAATTCTCCATAATGAATTATAGTAAAAACACTAAAGACACTGAATAAAAAAGGATATTGAAAGTTGCAAGAGAGAAAGGTCAAGTCATTTATAAATGCAGGCATATTAGAATAACACCTGATCATTCAACGGAAACCTTTAAAGATGATAGGGCCTGGAAGGAAGTCATCTGAGTTCTGAAAGACCACAATTATCAACCTATACTATTATGCCCATTAAAACTATCTATTAAAATTGAAAGAGTTATAAAACTCATGATGAAGACAGATTCAATGAATTTATAACTACTGAGTGAGTTCTACTGAGGATACTAGAAGGAACACATAAATCTGAAGAGAAGGATAAACAGACCCAAGAGGTCCCAGGAAACAAATAAAATAGTGCCAGGACAGATAATCAAAAGAAGTCTGAGACCACACCACAAATCAAAATGACATGAATTAATGAACGTATTTCAATATTAACTGATTATTAATGGTCTCAGCACCCAATAAAAAGGATACAGACTAGTAGATTGGATTAGAAAACAGAATCTAACGTTTCCCTGCCTCCAAGAAACACACCTCACCATCAACGATAGACACCACTTTAAGATAAGAGGATGGAAAAAAGCACTCAAAGAAAATCATGCATGATACTGTAAACATAGCCAGGTATACATACATGGCTGGAGAAGTCACAAACCCTAGAGAAAACTTTCTTGTCATTTCCCTAAACCAATGTAATTTCTTAGTATATTTTAAGTATTTATCCTTACA
>NW_008360324.1:20494-21089 GCF_000622305.1 Nannospalax galili | reverse complement strand
GATACTGTAATCATAGCCAGGTATACATACATGGCTGGAGAAGTCACAAACCCTAGAGAAAAATTTCTTGTCATTTCCCTAAACCAATGTAATTTCTTAGTATATTTTAAGTATTTATATTTACAGACAAATGTACCTCTCAGCATTCATCAAAGAAGCTCTTTTTTCAACAGATGGAGACTATTAGAAAGTTTCACAACTGGTCAAATAGAGAATAGGTGACTGTGAGGTACTCAGCTGTAACACAACTACAATGCAACCTCTACACCTATGGCTCAGGGAACATCACAGATAGGGGGATGGAAAGAATGTAAGAGACAGAAGGACAAAGCTCCTGCTGCTAGTTAATGCATTCTAGACACGATAGAGAATCTGCATAAACGAAACCTCCACAGTATGGTAGTCTAACAAGATATGCATAATGACAAAACTAGTTAACAGAAGTCCCACCTCAAAATAAAAGCTAGGGACAATCGATGGATGCTGAGAGAGGGAGAATTAGTTATTTTCAAGGGACTAGCTCTCTGAGATGTTATCTAATCTCAACTGGACACCCCTTAACACATGTACTCACAAACATCATTAAATGGACTCA
>NW_008360324.1:6911-20439 GCF_000622305.1 Nannospalax galili | reverse complement strand
GCAAAAAAACCCAAATTTGATTTGGTTTACATTTATTATTGTGTTGAAAGAAGAGGACAAGAAATTGAGGGGTAGTTGGGGGACATGGGAAGATTTGGTAGGAGACTTGGAGAAATGGAAATCATGCAAAGACAATATTCATGTATGAATTTCTCAAAAAAAATTTAAAAAACATAAAGCATTCAGTACCAATAAAATAATAATCCAATCCATGGATTGGTCAAATTATATGATTTGAAGAGATAGTTTGCAAATGAAGAAAAAAAATGCCTAAAAATACATGAAAAAATATTTAACATCTTTAGACACAGACAAGTTCAAACCAAAATTATATTGAGTTCCTTCTCACCCCTGGCAGAATAACTACTATAAAAAGGCAGACATTAGCTGATTGTTCTGGTACATGTCTTTAATCTCAGTGCTCAGGAGGCAAATCTTTGTGAGTTTGAGACCACTCTGGTCAGTATAGTTAATTCCAGGTTGGTCAGGGCTACATAGTGAGCCTCTATCTCAAACAAACAAACAAACAAACAAATAAATAAATAAATGCAAACACTAAATGTTGGTGAGGTAGTGAGGGAAAAACCCTTGTATACACTGTGAATATGAACATAAATTAATGCAGCCACTATACAAATCATTATAGAGATTCCTCGGAAAATTAAAATAGGAGCACCTTGTGACCAAGCTATCACACTACCAGGAATGTATTCAAAGGAATCTACATCCAAACACCAAGACATGCATTCATAGCCACACTTGTCATTTGTTTATGTAATTTGGAAAGAAAGGGAGTCTATCAACTGGTGAAAAATGGACAAGAAAATATATGGAAATAGAGCTCATTATATTAAGTGAAATATGGAGACACACATTACATATTTTCTGTCATAGGTGTGAGTAGAACAAAAAAGACAATAAAGTAGAAGTTGGTCTACTTAGGCAGAGTCTTACAGGAGGAGGAATGGAGAGAGGATGTTGGGCAGTAGAGGGTGAATATGATCAAGTACACGATACACATCTATGAATGTATTATAACAAAGCCCATTTATATTTTATATATGCCAATTAAAGCTGACCATTCAAAATGATATATAAGATATGAAAGTCATGGGGGGACTAAGAAGACGAGAAGGACAACTAGAGTGGGGAATAAAGAAGTAGAGATGATAGTGGGGGAGCTGAATATAGTCACATACATGGTACTCGTGTGTGCACATGTCATAAACCTGTCACTTTGTACAATAAATATACACTAAAAATAAAATGACCACCACATTTCTATTTGTGATTAACATTTTGCTGACAAGTTTAGCTACAAAGTTATGGAAATCTACCTTAATAACAGTATTTCATAGGACTATCACTCTTTTTGATGGGGAGAGTACTGGGGACTGTACACATGCCTGGCTAGTGCTCTGTCACTGAGCTATTCCCCAAGGTCCTGGACTATCCTCATTCCATATCTGAGTATGCCTTTTCTCCCAGCTTTTCTTTCTGTATTTCTGTTAATTGCTCCAAAAAAGTCTCTGAGCAGTTTTCACTCACCTGATAGCTGTCTTCCTTACAGCCATCCTCTAACACTTTTTCAAAGCCATGTAGAAAATGATGATATCTACGGCATATGCATATCTTCACATGCCCTGGAACAGGCTTCCCATAGGTATACCTATCACCAAAGAAGTTCACAGAGACCAAGGGTTTTCCCAAAGAAGAGTTTCACTTTCTTCCCACCCATATTCCACAGTCCCAATCTGTCACAGTACACTCTGTAGTTTCATGATGTGATGGTTTGAATGAAAATGTCCCCCATAAGCTCCAAGTGTTTGGTCATTGTGTCCCCAGGTGATGGTGCTGTTTTAGGAGGTTTTAGAAGGTGTGGCTATCCTGGAGGAAGCATGTCACTGGGGGTGGGCTTAGAGAGTCCTTAAGCCTTGCCAGATCTCCAGATGCTCTCTTGTTTCCTGTGCCTGTGTGCTAATGTGAGAGCTTAGCTTCTCCTGCTCCTGCTCCAGCCACCCCCAGCCACCATGCCTCCCTGCCATGATGGACTGTAATTCCCCTGGAACTGTAAGTGCAAATAAACTCTTTGGTCTATAAATTGCTTGGTCAGTGTTTCTACCACAGCAACAGAAAAGTGACTAATACACACGATAACAGCAAATACGGGCCATTCATACTAATGACACTTTTCTAAGTACATATATTAAGTAATTTAGCCATTTTAATAACCTTGTGGGAGACATGATTTTATTCTTTTTGTAGTTCTGAAAATTAGACTGACTAAGTCAGTTGTGACTCTTAGCTGGCAAATAATAGAGCTGAGATTAATTGGAAGCATAATAAAATGGACTGAGAAATATTCCTGGTAACAGTTCTCAGTTGCTTGCCTTTTTCCTTTCGTTTCTTTTTCAGTTCTTTCATTTATTCTTCTCTGGCTATTTATTGTAGTGACAATCAAAATGTGAGCTGAGATGTGCCTCTTCCATTCGATTTAGACACATGTGAAAATTCCTTCCTCTAGTGCAGTTTTGAATTACTGTGATCATAGATTTTAATAGAAATTTTAATTGATTTAGTATAAGATCTTTGTCAGAAACAACAATGAAAAGTCAAAGTAGAAAAGTAATATGCTTGAAGTAATAAACTTGGGTGAATGTAGCTGGACTTGGAACAAGACTGAACTCAGGTCTGTGCTCTTTCTGTGATACCATAACAGGACAGCAAACACCATATTTAGTACCTGAGTTCTCTTTACATGGGTCAATCAGTGGGTCTTATCATGTGCTTGCCTATTTCCAAAGGCAGGAATTCATTCCTGCATCAAACAATTGATTTCATCACTGGTGTCATCAGAATTAATGTAGTTCGTTTCTTTATATCACCAACTTATACAGTGAGTGATCAAACAATAATAGATGCAGGGAGGTAATTATAAAGGGGATGTGCTGGTTGGTTTCTGCCAACTTGACACAAACCTAGACATACCTGGGGAGAGGGGATCGCAAATGAGGAACTGCATCCATCAGATTGGCTGGTGAGTATGTCTGTGGAGCATTTTCTTGATTGCTAACTCCTGGAGGAGAGCCAAGCCCACTGTGGGCAGTGCCACCCCTGGCCTTCCTTTATAAGAAAGACAGCTGAGCAAGCCAGAGGGAACAAGGCAGTTAGCAGCTTTCCTCTCTGGTTCCTGCTTCTACTCCTCTTTGAGTTCCTGCCCTGACTTCCTGCAATGATGAACTGTAAGCAGTAAACTGAAATAAACCCTTTCCTCCTCAAATTGCATTTGGTCACGGTGTTTATGCCAAACTAGGACAGGGACATAAAAATAAATGCATGCAGTAGGAAGAACATTCTAGAGGAGGGAGAACATACATAGGCCTCAGGTATTTGTACATATTTTATGGTCCAGCAGTGAGACATTATCACAGGCGTCTTTAGTGTTAAACTACATTTTTTATGAATAAAAGAATTAAAAACAAACAACTCACTTTCCACACACAATCACATTCATTTTTTCATCCTCTGTAGTGATGACCTTTGGAACCTTTACTTGTACTTCAAATTTGGGGAGCACTATTGGGAGAGAGAAGAGAAACGCAATAGATGTGACTTCCAGTGGCCTAAATGATCCACTGTACCCAGAAATGGTGACTTCATATTATCAGTGTAGTTCACCAAACGTTAAAAAAAATTGAATGGTCATGGGTTATTTCAGACCTCACAGATCACAGAGACCTCCACTTAAATTAAAAAATATCTAAGTTGGGGAAAATAACTTGCTTCTGAAAATTCCTGAACTTTCCTGAAGTTCTGTGCTGCTAGACGGATGGTCCTGACCAGAGTTAGATGAAGCCCAGCCTCACCCCCAGAGACTCCATTTGTTCTATGGCATTCATAATGGAGCAACCAGAAGCTTACAACCCCCCACTGCACTTCCAATTTTCCCGATCCATACCAAATTCCTCCACAGTGAAGGAGTGTTCCGTCTTCTCTCCCGATTGTTTTAGTATCACTATCTTGTAGGAGCCCTGAATGGGCTCTGATGACAGGCTGAAGGACAGTTGCTTAAGCCCATGCTCTGTGTTGATATCCTGCCATTGCATAATGCGATTCGTTTTCGGATCCTGAATATGTGAGATGGGTTGTAAACTTTCCACGTAAATAAAGACTCAAGTTCAATGCCACATTTGAGAAGACCGCTGTATGAGTGATGGAAGCATTTGAGAGCTTGCTATTATTTTTCTTGGGCTAGGAGAAATAGAGGTAGTGCGGGCTCTAACGACTCAGTTGCCTGGAATGTGGGAAAGTTTCTGATTCACAGTGTGTCCTTCTATAGTATATGTTTTAGCATTCCAAAGCCAATTTCTTTTCACTGACTTGAGTTATTTTGAATATGAAATGCTTTATGTTACTTACCTCAATGTAAAGCAGAGGAAACTGAAACAAAAGAGAAAATAATGTTAGTTTATAACTCTTACATATATAGCAAATTCAGTCTATTTAAAGAATAAGCCTTACTATGGACATTTCAGCCAGGAATTGATGAGCTTAATATTCAAATAATGAATTCAACTGCAACCCAACTGATCACCAAAGAGGATTCTAAATGTAAGTTCTAGAACTGGCTGGGCAATACAAACCACACTGATAAAAAATATTGAGAAATTTCCTAAGCTTTATGAATAAGGTCTCTCTGATATGCCGTGAGACCCATCCTGAGCCATTAGAGAATGGCCATTATACAATTTATTGCTCAAACCAGGAATAATTTTAATATGAAATGGGGTGACTACTTATAAACATATCCATTCGACATTTATAGCTTCTGGTTTTCCTGGGCAAGCAAGAATGCATGTTTATCCTACACAAGCTATCTACTTCCCATTGCACATTTAATGAGTGTGGCTACAAAGAGATTACTGTGGGTATTCAGTATACAGCTTCTGAGCTTACTACAGCAGAGAAATTGGTGCACAACTCTCACCCTACAGACATAAGAAGAAATGGCTCAATAGCTGATCTTGCTTCAAAAAAACTCCTAAGGCAAGGGCTACCCTTTCAGACATTTTACAGACAAAGAAATGCTATTTCTGTGATTCACCAGATGAGGCCTACACAGTAGAGACAGCCAACAAAGGGGTAAAATTGGATATGCTGAAAGAAAACACAGACATTTCTAGTAGTTGAGAAGGAAGCAAGAAATCACTGTACAAGAGGCTTTTCTTTTTTTGCCAAGTCTAAGGAACTTTTAGTCATGGCTACTGAAATATATATAATGACAATGAAAATGTGGTACATATACACCATGAAATTTTACTCAGGTAGGGATGGGAGATATGAGAGGGGAGGATGGAGGGTTAACGAAAAACTAAGGGTGTATGAAAAAAACTATATGGAAACTTACTAATTTATAAGCCAATTAAAAATATATTACAAAAAGAGAGAGAAAAGTGAGGGAGATATTCTGCATTTGTAGATAATGTTCCTGAAAGCCAATACTCCAGATACCCTAGTTCCAGGTGTAAAATACCTCCTTATGAGTTGTTGGTCAAGGAGGCCCTAGAGTCCTACAACAAAACAGGCTCTTGTCATTCTTTTCAATTCTTCCCTGTAACTCTATTATGAAAGACAGCAATACCTTAGCTGTAAAGCATAAAGAAATCAAGCTGGAAATTAGCTGGAAGATTACTCCCTGCTGAATAATTTTCACAGTGCCAGAAGGTGGGTTATTGGCTGCTATAGGAAAGAAGACATCCAACTGTAAATCCTATGATCTATATACCTAAATGCCAGGCAAGATGTGCCCACTGGTGCAATAGTGACACAACTGTTATGGGGGTAATCAACAGCGCTCCGGTTGGATGTAGGTCTGTTCTGCAAACTCATTCAAAACCCATGACTGAGGAGGTCTTAGGCCCTAGCAGTGAACTTAATTCAGTTGTTGTTTAGCTAAATTGTCATGGTACCAATCTACCTTCTAAATAGGTACGTATGTTTGTACTCATAGACAAATGCTACAGCTACCTTTGACCAGAGAAACCTCTCTTTGCAGTGAACAGTGGTGAATGCAGAGATGCACGGCTGCTCAAGGTATTGAGAATAAGTAATAACTGGCTGCTCAGCCCCAAGCAGGACATTTATAGCACTCCTTCTAAAACTCAGGGAACATCACAGAAGAGGGAGTGGAAAGAATGAAAGAACCAGATGATGCTCTGTGGGTGTCTGCTGTGAAATTCTGTAGCTTGGGCATGGCACAGTCAATACATTCATGACCTCACAGCATCTGTGACTGCCTGAAACAGATGTACACAAGACTGGGCATGCCAACAGTCATTCATAGATCTGGGAGAAGCTTACCAGATCCTACCCTTCCCTGATGAATTATTGGTCTCTGATAGATTCTGGTGAGGGTCATATATTTTCTTCCATTGTGTGCCCACTGAGGAGCCCTCTTCGCTCCTGTAGATAGTTCCAAACCTTTGGTTCCACAGATGATCCTCATAAAATTTAGTGAGTCTCAAAACAAACAACAATAAAAACCGTAAAGTCATGGCTGTTGGAAAATAAATCTCAGGTCCTCATGCCTGTATGGCATGCATTTACTGACTGAGTCATCTTGCTACCCTGTTGTCACATTCTTTTTTTAAAAAATATTTTACTTATTGTTTATTATTTTTTGTGTATGAGTGTATTGCCTGCATGTATGTAAGTGCACCATGTTGTGTAAGGCCCTTGGAGGTCAGAAGAGGGTGTCGGATCCCCTTGGAACTGGAGTTACAGACAGTTGTTAGCTGCCATGTAGGTGCTGGGAACTGAACCTGGGTCCTCTGAAAGGGCAGCCAGCGCTTTTAACCACTGAGCCATCTCTCCAGGCCCCATTATCACAGTCTTAAACATGTGTATTCTTCACTAAAATCAGATGAGTACTAATACCACAATTTTATAAATAGCAGAAATGAGGCATCAGAGTGTTGAGAAAGTTGACCAAAACAGCACAGGTTGAAGATGATAGAAAAAGGCTATAATATCAAGATGCCTGTTGGGGGACCCTGCTGCTAAGGTTGCAGTCCACCATGTCCGGATAGCTCTAAGGAGCTCAGCGCTATATGGAAGGACTCCCTTTCTCAGCGGGGAGCCTCCTGTTCTCTGCCTGACTTACCTGGAAAGTGCCTCCAAGCACGGATGCCTGACCTTATTTGGAACATGACCTTGGGCATAGTTACCTACAATAAAACTGCCCCCAGGTTTTTTCTATATGATAATGAGGCATTGGCCTATAGCCAGATGATAGGATCCCCCTACCACATGTAAATAAAGCATACTATGAGCACCTATCAGCTGAAGCTTTGGCTGCTGCCTCCACACTGTATTTTTCCCTGACCCCCACTGAATAAATGGAGCTGTATCACTGAATCTGCCTCCCCGGAAGGTCTTTTCTGTCAGTGCTCACTGGCCCTCCTGACCTTGTTTGTTGCTTCTGCTCCCTTTGTTCTCATGGGTTGGTGGCCAATGGCCCACAAGGGGAGGGAGAGACCCACAGATGTCTGACTCTGGAGCCCACACTTTTCATTTAAAATCTTACGAGATCATTGTAATTGCAATCCTAAGACTAATAAACTAAAAACAATGTAAATGATTAATAGTTCTCTAAGTGACCTAAATTGGGGAGGATATCAAGCAAGTATCAAAAATTAATTCAAAGCTGGGGCTGGAGAGAGCTCAGTGGTTGTGAGCATGCAATGCTCCAGAAGACCTGAGTTGGGTTTCCAGCATCCACATCATGTGGCTGAGAACCTCTGCTAACTCCAGCTCCATGGGGATCAAATTTCTCTGGCCTCTGTGGGCATCTACACTATTTTATTTTCATGCAGTCAAAATTTATTTTCAGGCCTAAAAATATGCCGACTAGTCAAAATGGTACTATAATTTCTTAGAATACATAAAAAGCACAGTTTTTGAAGTCTAGATTAACTAACCCTTAAACTATACACATACATTTCTAAAAGCAATGGTTGTGTAATAAAATGTAAGGTGACAACATCGATGAACTTTCATACACTGAGAACGCAATCAGCAGCAAGCTATTCAGACTGAAATACACAAATCTGTTTTTATACTGGCTATGTGTGTTTTTAACTCTGCTTCATAAATCCTTGATAACTGCAGCTTCTTTTGAGTATGAGAGTTACAGCATTAATGATTATATTTTCAAAACTAGGAATGTAGCTCCGTGCTATAGCAATTGCCTAGCATTCATAAGGCCCTGGGTTCCATCTCCACCACACATAAATACATACATATGATACATAATGTGTATCTTTAAAATGATCTTCTATGCCTACCCTCCCACCAGGCAGTGCCTCCCCATCAGCAACTCTGTTGCTATAAAGTGAACAATGCTTTAATGTGTTCCATGACCACAAAGCAATCTGTAATCCAATTTCCTATCCATAATTTTAACTTTCTGCCAATATAAACAAAAGAACACAGCAGCCAAAGTTATAGTAAGAGGAAAACTGCAATGTTTAAAGATTATTTGACTATAACTTTCAATATTTCTCAAGATACAAGTACTCTTTATATTAGTAATAAATTATACTTATTATACAGGGCTACACAGGCTTAGACTTGCTCTAGAACATAGGACCACTCTAAAAAAAAATCTTTCTACTTTGTAGTTTAATTAGCTATTAAATAATTTCCCTAAGGGGAAAACAACCATTTTATCTTTAAGAAAATGGTATAAACAGGGGCTGGAGAAATGACTCAGAGTTTAAGATCATTGATTGCTCTTGTAGAGGACTCAGGTTCAATTCCTCACACTCACATGGCAGCTAAGAACCATCCATAACTCCAGTTCCAGGGGATCCGACGCCCTCTTCTGACCTCTGAGGGCACTGAACAACACAAGCTCGTTTACATACATGCAGGCAATACACTCATATACATGAAAGAAAAAGAAAGAAAGAAAGAAAGAAAGAAAGAAAGAAAGAAAGAAAGAAAGAAGAAAGAAAGATCTTTAAAAGATTTTTAAAGATTTGGCATATACAAATGAATGGAATATGTCCACTTCAATCCTGAGAAAACCTGTAGATAAAGTTTGTTGTTTTGTTTTTCCTAAGAATGCAGTGCAGATGTGCATCCAACTGCTCATACAGGGATGGAACAGAGTGGACAGACAGATGCAGTCTGTGAAGTGCACAGTTGTAGAACATTCCAAATGGGAATAATATCAATCATTTAAAGGAAAAACTCAACCAAAGTAAAATGTTAAAGAACAAGGCTATTTGTTCTTTACAAAGGCTTAGTAACAACACAAAATGACATATTTATATAATAAAAGATGGAAAAGGAATGGGAATATAGTTCAGGATAGAGCACTTGCCTGGATTAAATGAAATGTTCAGTACTGTGCAGAAACAAACAAAGCCCTGGTAGGAGGGGGCAACCTAGGCCACTTCAAATTGATGTAATGCTTCGCAAACACACAGAGAGAGATACACTACAATGAACTGACCTCACAGGGAAATGAGAGAGACAAAGCTCATAGAAGCTCATGTCTGTAAGAAGTGTTAGTGCTCAAAATATCAAAAATCCAGTCTGGATTTTCATGTTCAGGTGAGTTCTGTGTTGACACACTTCGCGTTAAAGCTTCTGTTGAGCAGTGTGGGCTTTCCACACATATAACCTGTCCTTCCCTTTACCATGAAAACTGCAGTTCTCAGGCCCACCAGTGACTTGATTTCCCGCATATTTATGTACATTTAATTTCCACTCTAAGACACTTATTATCTTCCTACTGATTTATTTTAATCAGCGTATTACGTAAAAGAACCTTGATTTTTACATGAATCCTTTTTAGTACTACAGCACAATGGGTTTAATTTAACAGGGCATAATAGGGTGATTACTTCATATTGTTTAAACTAAGTCACAGCCACAGAAGAATGTTTGACTAAAATGCAGCCAGGATGAGACTGCAGTTATGAACAGGAAAATATTAGGAAACAGTGAAGGAATAAATAAGGTAATTTTTCATCGATGGTCATTCATAATTTTGCCTTTAAAAATTTGGAAGAAATAGTCATTTTTGGGGGTTTCTAATGTTCTAATAAATCTAGTATTTTCTTTTAGCTTCTTCAATATCACCTCGAATCACTGAAATAAGTGACTCTTAAAAAACAAAGTTCTTGGCCAGGTGTGGTGGCTTATACCTTTAATCCTATCACTCAGGAGACAGAGGCAGGTAAATCTCTGTGAATTTAAGGCCAGTCTGATCTACATAGTGAGTTACAGGCCAGCTGGGTCTACAGGGAGACCCTGTCTCAAAAAGACCGAAAGAAAAAAGAGAAAGTTTTGTTCTGGTCTGAGATATCCAATAACAGCCACATAGAGAATTTCCCCATAGAAGCCCTCTTTGAAGGTGTGGTGGGAGTTTCCATGCCCTTCACATTCTTGAGGTGTGGGTTCCACACCTCACTACCATCACCATCTCCATCTCCACTTCCCACACTGACCTAACTATAATATATAAAAGACATTACCTGAGAGTGAAAAGACAGAGAAACAGTATTTCAAGCAAATAGAACGAGGACACAGATAAGTACTGTTTTTCTAATTATACGACAAAACATACTTCAAACAAAATCTAGTCAGAAGAAATAAAAAGGGCCACTTTATACTGATCAACATGCTATGAATGATGAATGGGTCCTGGAAAAATATCAAGAAGGAAATCAGAGCCAGAACTTGATGATGAGACTCTGTTGCTGAATACAGAACACAGAGAGCAAGCTGGAACTGAGATGGAAACGTCTACTTCCATGGTGCTGGAAGATGCCATGCAGGATGCTTTGGGAGCAAGGTTCACAGCAGTGTTACCTAGCTGTGAATCTTGCACATACAATATTGACCTGCCAGGGAAGACATGCCAACTGGTGCAATAGTGACATGATGGTGATAACCAAGTACTTTCTCACTGGACTTGAGGCCTACTGCACAAGAGACAACCCAAGCATGGCACTGTAAACCTGGTCAAGAGCCCATGGCCAGCGAGACTTTAGGCCTGTCAGAATAATCTGCTAATACTGTTCTGCTGAGTAAAAGGTTAAACTGCCTTTTAAAACTCTTGTTATAACCATGGGTTGGTGCAGCTTTCACTCTTTGTTATAGAAGCTTCTGATAACTTTGGGCGGTAGTTAATATAGAGAGTCATAATTAGGCAAATTGACAAGTCTGAATGATAGTAGAGTGCTCAACCCACAAAAAGACATTATATCCAACTCTTAAAGGCTCAGGGAATATCACAGAAGAGGTGGTGGAAAGAACATAAGAGCCAGAGGATAAGGAGGTATGCCACACAAAGATCTCTTCTGGACATGACAGCCCATGCACTCATGAATTCATCACAGCTGTGGTTATCTGCACAAGACCTGAACAAGCTGGGCCCCATCAACATTTCACCATGGATCTGGGAGATGCTGAGACCCCTCCCTGAGGGACTGTGGGAAGTTAGTGATTGGTGGAGAAGAGATTGTCATTTTCTTCAGTGAAACTGAAAAGCAGCTCATGCTTCAATAAATAAACTCCCACACATGCTAATGTAAGCAACCCTAATCAAACTCAGTGACACACACAAAAGACAGAACTTCTTGGAAAGAATAAGGTTTTCAGTGCTAGAGTACGGGAGAATGAATAATAAGAACGAAAATTGCTAAAATTTAATATACACCTGTATGAAATTGTCAAAGAAGTAAGAACAAGGAAAAATGGGAAAAGAATAGTATCTCCTGATTCCACATTTGCACCTTTCTAACCCTTGTGTTGTTCCTTGTAAGAGCGACTCTAAGAATGCTTCTTATCTCTTGTTTTCATTTCTTTCTTATTTTCTTGTGTGATTCCAGCAACCTGCCTTCGACCTTACTCTCCACTGAACATGTTGGAGGGACATCCCCTCACCTTCCCCTGCTGCAACCACTGTCACTCCTCCATTCTCACCCTGACCTGAGGGCAGTGCTGGAGGCAGCTGGGCACTTGCTGCTCCAGGAAACAGGGTTTCTATTGGCTTCCAGAATGCCAGGCCTTCATCTGTTTTTCTATGATTTCTCATTGTGTGCTTCATCTCTCAACTTATGAATTAATTAGCACTTTAGAACAGAGGACTTTTCTATTCCACTCTTTTTAAGTGTCATGTCTTCCAAATATCATCCATTACACTTTTAAATACTGCTTACTTGTTTACACCATTTCATGTTCCTCCTTTGCATCTTTGAAAGAAGAGGGTAGAAACAGTAGTCTTTTGTGGAAATAACTTTCACAGTTTGAATTTAAAAGATCACAAAGGAAGAGAAGAGATGCCTGTTTACTTAATAGACTGTAAAAAGTATCAATTGACATTTGATCTAAGCAAAATTTCTATCAAATTCCTAAGTATACTTCCTTAATATCATCCTGAAGGTCTTAGCCTACAAATCCAGCAAGGAAAATTATGTTATAAAAAATGTGAGTGGTTCCCCACCTCATTTCTCCTCCTAGCAGGGGCACAGGCATATTTCTTGTCTTGGCACCCCAGACCTCTGGACTGACCTCTTAGGCCAGACACCCCACCGCTTCCTGATCCTTTGCAGCCAGACCAACCCAATTCCTTCCTCAACTCCTCAGGAGCCCTTAGGCCACATCCAGTCCTCACCTACCTTTGCATCTCTGGGTGGCCCAGCCCCCCAGCTTCCTGGGGTCAGCAGCTTTCCTGGACGGATCCAGTCCTTAGGAGAAAACCTGAGAGCATCTGATTCTCTTCCAACTTGGGCCTCTGTGGGAACTCCTGAGCAGGAAGAGGAAATCAATTTGGCCCCTCCAAAATAAAATCAGAAGAGAGAACCCGAAGCCTAGACCAACCAGCTTTTCATGCCTAAGAAGTAAACCACAAAGGCACACAAAATTTACAAAAAGAAGCAGACTTAACCTAACAAAGAAAGGCTTGGGTCTCATACAAGAATCAGAAACTACAAAAGAAATCCACATGTCAAAGTCACAGTGAAAAACTAATAACATGAGAAACCCAAATAATATATCCTTAAGTACCAACAGCCCTGTAGAGGAGTACAATGAGAACACCCTAGGGATAACACAGGACGTGGATTTGAAAATAAAAATTATAAACGTGATAAAAGAATTCAGTGAATTTAAAGAACACACACAAAAAAAGAAATCAAAGAACTGAAAGAAGATAGGGATAAACTGCTGAATGAATTCAGAAAAGAGTTAGAACTATTGAAGAATACTCAGGCTGAAATGAAGGAGGAAGTGAAACACTCAGTAAGTCAATTAGACACTACAGGAGAAAGCCTCATCAAAAGGATGAATGAAATGGAAAACAGAATATCAAGACTGGAAGATAAAGTGGGTGAATTAGACCACTCAAGGAAAGATTGTGAAAAAATTTAAAAAACACAAGAATGGAATATGCAAGAATTGTGTGACACCATAAAAAAAACAAACTTACAAATCATAGGCATACAGAGAGGAG
>NW_008360324.1:5968-6422 GCF_000622305.1 Nannospalax galili | reverse complement strand
GAATTAATGAAGGTATAATTATGGAAATGCACAACTACAACAAGAATGTGAACAGAAATAAAAATGACAGGAATCAGTACACATCTTTCATTAATATCTTTAAATATCAATGGGCTGAACTCCCCAGCCAAAAGTCACAGACTAGTTGAATGGATTAGGAAACAAAACCCAACTTTTTGTTGTCTACAAGAAACTCATCTCACTTTCAAGGACAGGCGCTACCTTAAGGTGAAAGGATGGGAAAAAATATACCAAGTGAATGGTACTAAGAAAAAAACAGGTGTTAAAATTCTAATATCTGACAAAATAGACTTCAAATTAAAAATAATCAGAAGAGATAAAGAGGGTTACTTCATTCTAATCAAGGAACAATTGACCAAGAAGATATTACAATCATGAACATATATTCACAAAATTTGGGTGCACCGAACTTCATATAAAGAGTACTACAGGA
>NW_008360324.1:4771-5194 GCF_000622305.1 Nannospalax galili | reverse complement strand
ATTTGAAATCTTAATAGAAATGGATGGGTATCTAAAGCATGGGAACCACCAAAACTAAACCAAGAAGAGATCAACACCTTAAACAGACTCATAACATATAAGGGAATTGAAACAGTAATACAAAATCTCCCGACTCAAAAAAGCCCAGGACCAGATGGATTTAGAGCAGAATTCCACCAGACATTTAAAGAAGATCTACATCCAATACTACTTAATTTATTCAAAAAGATAGAAATGGAGGGAGAACTTCCAAATTCCTTCTATGAAGCCAGCATTACTCTAATACCAAAGCCAGGTAAAGACACAACCAATAAAGAAAACTATAGACCCATATCCTTAATGAACATAGATGCAAAAATTCTCAATAAAATACTTGCAAACCGCATACAGACACACATCAAAAGGATCATCCACCATGATCAA
>NW_008360324.1:2412-4098 GCF_000622305.1 Nannospalax galili | reverse complement strand
TACAATATGAAAATTTTAAATCTTTAAAGAAAGAGATAAAGGAAGATGCCTGAAGATGGAAGGCCCTCCTATGCTCATGGCTTGGAAGAATTAATATTGTGAAAATGACCATCCTATCAATGGCCATTTATAGAGTCAATGCAATGCCAATCAAAATCCCCATGACATTTTTCACAGAATTGGAAAAAAAAAAAAATCCTCAGATTCATATGGAAGCACAAAAGACCTCGGATAGCCAAAGTAACCCTGGGCACTAAAAACAATGCTGGGGGTAGGGATACTACACCAGATTTCAAACTGTATTACAGAGCTATAGTCATAAAAAACAACATGGTACTGGCACAAAAATAGACCCATAGATTAATGGGAAAAAAATTGAAGACCCAAATGTGAGTACATGCAATTTCAGCCACTGATAATTGACAAAGGGGCCAAGAACATTCACTGGAGGAAAGAAAGCATGCTCAGCAAGTAGTGCTGGCAAAACTGGATCTCCACCTGTAGAAGAATGAAACTAAACCCCTGTCTTTCACCTTGCACAAAAGTCAACTCCAAATGGATCAAAGACCTCAACATGAAGCCTGAAACTCTGAAACTGTTAGACGAAAACATTGGTAATAACCTACAAGATACAGGTGTAGGAAAGGACTTTCTAAACTGAACATCAATTGCTCAGGAAACAAGGTCAAGAATCAACAAATGGGACGTCATTAAACTAAAAAGCTTCTGTACATCAAAAGAAGCACAGAACAGCCCTTAGTTTTTAAGACAGCCTTTGCTCTGGTCAACCCTAACAGTAAAAACATCAAGAAAGAGGTGGGCAAGATCCTGTGCACTGACTGTGCCATTTCAGCCACTATGAAATGCTTTCTCATTGTGACTTTGACATACATTTCTCTAATGCCTACTGATGTTGGACATCACATCTGTCTATGTGCCTACTGGCCGTTTGTATAACTTCTTTGTAGAAATGACTATCAAATCCTATCCCCATTTTCTCCCCCCAAATATTTATTGTAATACAATATACATGCCAAAAAAAAGCAACCAAGGAAGTGAAAAGAAAGCCCACAGGATGGGAGAAAATCTTCACCAGCGACACATCTGACAGAGGTTTAACATCAGAATATAGAACAAACTCAAAAACAAAATATCAAGAAAGGAAGTAACCCAATTAAAAGATGGGCTAAGGAACTGAACAGAGTTCTCAAAAGAAGAAATAAGGATGGCTAAGAAGCATCTTAAAAGGTATTCAACATCACTAGTAATTAGGGAAATGCAAATTCAAACCACTTTAAGATTTCATCATACCCCTGTCATCCGGGCCAAGATCAAGAAAACAAATGATACCAAATGTTAGAGAGGATGTGGGGAAAGGGAAATGCTCATCCACTGCTGGTAGGATTGCAAACTTATTCAGTCCCTATGGAAAGCAGTGTGGAGAACACTTAGGCAGGCAGATCTTTGTGAGTTCGAGGCCAGCCTGGTCTACATAGCGAGTTCCAGGACAGCTGGGTCTACAGGAAGGCCCTGTCTCAAAAAAGACACACAAATAAAACCCAACCAAACAAAGGAAAGATAATTATTAAAGCCACTTCCAGAAGCCATAAGATTATTAAATGAAAATCCCGGTGCCAAGGGCAGGTTACCGTCTTATGAGTTGCTGGCCTGGGAGGCCTCTGAGGT
>NW_008360324.1:307-1636 GCF_000622305.1 Nannospalax galili | reverse complement strand
GAAAGAAAGCATTCAACCCAATAGAGGGATGCTTTTGGAAGCTCTCATCAAGAAATCCCAATGGACTCTGATGTGAAAATTTGAAATTTGCCCTGTTCTGACTTTTCTCTGGTTCCCTGTCTAGAACATTGTAATGCTAGCTACTCTTGCTTTACTTCTCCTTCATGTCTCCTAGGCATCAGTCAAGGATTTTCTTTTCCTCCTTGAGATAAGTGTTATGCAATTTGGGAGTCTTTCAGATAGACCCACTGAAGGGGTACCCTGATTGCCTCACCCTGTGTCCCTGTTCAGCATGGAAGAAGCCAGAGCAGTCTGAGTTAATCTATTGGCAATTTGGGTAACCCCTTCAGAGGCTGGCGTGATGAGAATAGGAGGCAGGAATTGGCTAGGCAGTTAGGGTAAAAAGACCCCAAAGAAATGTAGCCAGTTTCTTGGCTAAAAGTCAAAATGTCCTTGGGCCTATTAGCAGCATACTCTGTTCTAAAGGCCAAAAGTGTCAAAAGTATTTGGGAGCTTGTAGCTAATCCTTAAAAGATTTTAGGATTACCTCTTCAGAGAGGGGAGTGTTGGAGGGGAGGGAGTGAGCATGGATTTGATCAAAACACCTTATATGCGTGTGTGAGATTCTCAAAAACGTTTTTGTAAAAAAATAAAAAAGAGTAAAAATAAATCAGTTTATCTGGGCCAACTGCGTGGTATTAAACACCCAAAAGGAAAGTATAACCAAAGATTAAAGGGATCAATATAATTCTTTAAGAGACCATGTGTATCGCTAAAGGCTACATAGCAAGAGACAGGAGATACCTTCCTTTGAGTTGTTGGCCAGGGTAG
This sequence comes from Nannospalax galili, assembly GCF_000622305.1. Lineage (NCBI taxonomy): Eukaryota > Metazoa > Chordata > Mammalia > Rodentia > Spalacidae > Nannospalax > Nannospalax galili. The sequence goes on along the minus strand of NW_008360324.1, from coordinate 805 downwards.
CCCAAGAGACTCCCAGACAGTAACCCAGCATAGAACTGGGAAAATGAACAGCAGACCCCAATCTTATCTAAAGGAATATTGGCAACAGCTTGATGCTAGATGAGGAGGAGGTGATCTTCCTAAAACAAGGAAGTATAGATGGGCTGACTAGACTCAGCAGATGGACAAGCACTGGGGAACAGCTGAGGGCACTGACTATACAGTGGACAGTAACATGGACGACAGCATATATGGGCTCCAGCAGGGTAGGGGGGGAATGAGAAGGTATCAGTTGGGATGTGGGTCTATAAATGAATAAGATTGTTTGGGATGTTCTGTATGAAATACACACACAAAATCAATCAATAAAAAATGAGCTATATTTGAGGAAGAAGCATAAAAATTTGCTTCATGTTAATTAGCAGATGTGAAAAACGTTACCGATGAAATCTACCTAATGACTTTATATCCATGCTCAGGTGACAAGGATCTCAGAAAGTGACCGTGACTAGTGATAAT
>NW_008360324.1:0-113 GCF_000622305.1 Nannospalax galili | reverse complement strand
GTAAACCTAAAAACTTACAACCAACTTTGAAAGAGATGCATCTTAGCTCTGAAAATTGTTAATGAATATGTCAATGCTGTTGTAATGAAATGCTCCTTCTAATTATGTGGTTA
>NW_008360323.1:4201819-4203091 GCF_000622305.1 Nannospalax galili | reverse complement strand
AGATAGAATCAGTGCCACAAAGCAATGGGAACGGGCCCTTAGTCCTCCTATCCCTGCCTCCTGGGAATTGGAAGAGCCAAGTGCATGAGCAGCAAGTATTGGCAGAGCTCAGCAGCCATTGGAAAAATGTTTATTCCTTAGAAGCCACAGATTTGGAGGTATCTGGTTATTATAGCTACTACATAGAGCCCAGAAAAAATAGCCATACCCAGCCACTTCCATATTTAGCCTAAAGAGCCTGAACAAGCCATTTAGCCACAAAGAAAGAATTTAATTTAAATATTGAATCAGAAGTTTAAGCTGAGGGACTTTTGCACTTGTTTTGCCTCAGATAAGCATTGGGTTAAATAAAAACTACAAATTGTAAAATGGATGCAAGAAAAATTTGTTTCCACATCATGGTGATCTAGCTTGTGTTTTCCTGATAGCCACAGACATGAAACACCCATAATGAACATTACTTTCATTCAGATTGGAGTCAAGAGAAGCTAGTTGCTAGGACTTTGTCATATTTATCAAAGTGGAAAACAGATCCCTTGTAGATCCAGTGCTTTTGTTTCCACATCATGGTGATCTAGCTTGTGTTTTCCTGATAGCCACAGACATGAAACACCCATAATGAACATTACTTTCATTCAGATTGGAGTCAAGAGAAGCTAGTTGCTAGGATTTTGTCATATTTATCAAAGTGGAAAACAGATCCCTTGTAAATCCAGTGTTGGTTTGAAGAGTTTCACTGATCATTCCCCTTTTAAGCACATTTCAATTCAGGTGGTGGTCTAATTAAATGAATATCTGAATATATATAATGAGTTCTAAAAATGTAGTTTGCTACACAGCCAAATACTGTGAAGTTCACAAAGGATCAATCAATAAAACATTAGCCTCTTTTGATTCAATCCTTTAGCCTCTCCAGTAAAAATGGGAGTGATCCTATTGACAGAGGTCATGCTATAGATGGAGTCCAATATTTCTCTCCATCTGTCCATTGGAACTGCTCCTTGGGGCTGGAGAGATGACTCAGTAGGTAAGAGTGCATGCTGCACAAGCATGAGGACCTGGGTTCAGATCCTATCATTCATGCAAACAGTTAGGTCTGGTTGTACTCAACTGTGTTTGTCAGGTGAGGCAGAGATAAGAATAAAAGTATGATGTACATGAGGTAACATGACAGAATGATTCCAAATAGGCCAGGAAGACTGAAAGCAACAGCTATAAAACTCAAAGTCAATCTTGCGCAAAGATTGGAAAGCAAAGATTAAAAAAAAGAGA
>NW_008360323.1:4196970-4198227 GCF_000622305.1 Nannospalax galili | reverse complement strand
TGCTTGCTAAGTGACCCCTTCAGCCTGAGAAGAATTGGCCGCTATTTCTCTTCTGTTTGCTTTATTACAGACAAGCTAACAGAGTCCTGGCTAACAGAGCATCATCACTTCTCTGTATCTGTGCTTCTGGAAAGGTAGATAATCTAGTAAACATTTACATTTTTCTCTAGAGGAGCATTTTGTTGTAGTTTGTACTTGGATATAAGTGCATTGTAATACTGACAGAATTAGGTGGCCTTCCTGCCTCTACTCAGCAGGGCTGGGAAGTCGGGGCTGCTTCCTCCCCTTTCCTGCTTTCCATTTCACTTTCCTATCTTGTTCCACTTTCTAGGGACAGAATAATGTCTGGAAGACTGAACTTAAGAATAGGTTATTTCTTAAGTTTATATTCAACAGCACAGACTTTCAAAAAAAAGCTAAAGATTTCCAGCACAAAATAGTGATGTACAATCAAGGCATCTTCTTCAGTGGGAGTGACGCCTGGACCAAGCTCCTGCTGTTATTTCCCAGGCTCCTATAGACACCCTTACTCTGTAGCATGCTATGGCTTCTTGTGTTCTGTTTCTTAAGTAAATCAAAAGCAATAGTGAACATTTAATAGACTAAGGCCGAAGTACCAAATAGGCTGCTCGATTTCATAGTTTGTGATTGAGAGTGGATATATTTGAAGAAAGCATTCACAAACCTGAAAATATCCATAGCTAAGTAAGGGTATATGGTATGTAGACTAAGTATATAGGTTTTTTTTATTGAACAGAACCAATGTTTACTTATGGGGGAGGGCAAATATATACCAGATTAATAATGAAAATGCACAATATCCAAAAAAATATGCCTATCATTTTAACTCTCCAGTATATGTATCAAACTGTCAGTAAACCAAACAGGGCGCTCTGAGATCAATCTTCTTTTGCCTGCCTTGACTCTTCAAAATGCACAACTGTGAGAAATGATGAAAGCTAGGAGTGTAGGCAATTTGAAGAACTCATAGAGGCTTACAAAAAGCTTGAGAGTGATGGTAACACATACAAATAGAAGAACAAACAATATCCATCTGCATAAAACCTTGACATAATATGAGTTCTTTCTATGAACCACATCATTGCTTTGAGAAGATGATGTTTGTAAAAGACATAAAATTAAAATAGCTCATGTTAAAGAGAGATTCCATTGAAATTACTGGATGTATTACATAAGAAATACTGACAAACTCTGGATCTCAGGCAGCTATGTTACAGTTCCATTTGCTAAGGTATA
>NW_008360323.1:4174872-4196341 GCF_000622305.1 Nannospalax galili | reverse complement strand
CTATAAACCTAAATCTAGAGTGTAGTATGCACCATTTGAAATAGGACATAACACTTTATGGGACCACAGTTCATTGAATAGGTTCTTGGCATTGTAATTTCACAGACAGGATCTACCACTTTCCTGGACCATGTGTATCGGAGATCTCAACGCTAAGAGAAGGAAACTTTCCTTGAAAGGTAATGGTCATTTTGAGAAAGGGTTGCTACTTGTTTTATTGTTTGTTTTTTTCCACGATCACTTGTGTGGCATGTTTTGATTTATTCATGTCAGGAATTTATTTTTAAAAAGTCTGCCTAAGGGCAATGGGGATGAGTTCATTGAGTGGTATAAACAGAAAAATAATCAATTCAGAGCATTTTGGTTTTGTATGTCCTTTTGGAACTTAGTGGAAAGAATGTATCTTGCATCAGAGTCATTCACATGCCAGAAACAACATCCATCTATAGAAGCAAACACTCGGGGCTAGAGAGATGCCTTAGTGGTTAAGAGCACTGGCTGCTCTTACAGAGGACCCAGGTTCGATTCCCAGCACTCACATGGTGGCTAACAACCGACTGTAACTCCTGTTCCAGAGGATCTGATGTCCTCTTCTGACCTCTGAAGGCCTTGTACCACACGGGTGTGCTTACACACATGCAGGGAATATACTCATACACACAAAATAAAAAATAATAATATAGTATTTTTAAAAAGAAGCAAACACTCTATACCATGGAGTTTAATTAATGAAGGAGATAAACATGCAGACATAAGGATTCTGCAATACTGAACCTAACCATCTCCTAAGAGCTCAAAGATCTTTGTAAATAAACCTTTCCTCATTCATTGGAGAGTCATGTAACACTAATCCTTAAGTTTGATGCCAAATCAACTGTAATCTCTACTGCATGCCAAAACTTCTCTCCATTGATATAGGAGTCCTATCCAGGGACACACACTCTGCAGTCTCTTATTCTTTAAATGTTGTTCCAGTTGTATTTTGTGTATATCACACTCTGTTATATAAGGAAGCTTCATTGGAGAGAGTTTAGAGATGCACAAATTTTCTCTCCACTCCCCCATTCCACTATGTTCTATGAGCCTCAGGTGTAGAAGTTCCACTGTACTTATGTCACCTAGGACTGGGCATCTTTCAGATATATATTCTCTATGTCTGACCAGATGTGGCATTCTGCAGTAGCCTCCATCAGTTGCAGAAAGAAGCCTCTTTGTTGGGTGGTATATGGTATATTTGTCTGTAAATATAAGAACGATATTTAGCATATGGTAACAAATTTCATTTGTCTAGAGATATGACAGGATATGGTTTTCTCTAGGATCTATGGCCTCTCCAACCATGTGTATTTGGCTGTGTTTACAGTGTCAACTGTGAGTTCACTCTCATTGAGGGGGCTTAAACCCAATTAGATAATTGTTGAATACCCCCAGATAACAGGACCACTACTGTACCTATAGAGGTAGTTTGGTTGTTATGGCTATTAAGCTTTAGGACTGAGTAGGACCTTTGATTGATTTTCTCCCTTAGCAGCTTGCATAGTATCCTCTAGAACTATGAGAGCTTAAACTTCAGGTAGAAGACTTTCAGGTGAGTTCCTGCTCCATTGCTTCAAGTCTTGTGTCTGAAGTATGTCCTGTCTTCAGCAGTAGGATATATCTTCCAGTTTGGGGAGATAACCAAGAGCCCTGGCAATAGCTTGCATTGTTTTGGGAGTCTCTTAGACCACCCTGATCAACCTCTCAAAGGGAGGTCTCACCCGTCTGTCACTGTGTTCCTTGCCATACAGCCCCTAGGTATACATATGCACTAATGTTCGGGTACAGCATATACATTTCTCAGGGGCTTTCAGAGGGAACACATTTCCCTCTGAATTCCCTAGGCCCCCAAGATCCATTCATCTCTACTCCCCTCCATCTAACTCCCGACATCCTCCATCTTCTGAGTTCCTCTTCCCCCCATGGCCCCTTGAATGTCCCTCATACAGCCCCTAGGTATACATATGCACTAATGTTCGGGTACAGCATATACATTTCTCAGGGGCTTTCAGAGGGAACACATTTCCCTCTGAATTCCCTAGGCCCCCAAGATCCATTCATCTCTACTCCCCTCCATCTAACTCCCGACATCCTCCATCTTCTGAGTTCACTCTTCCCCTCCATGGCCCCTTGAATGTCCCTCCCTCCTCTCCTCCCAGCCCAACCCAACATTCCCACTTTCCCTACCTTGCCACTGGTACATCTGTTTCCCTATTTCCAGCTCTTTCTTTACCTTTACCTCAGTGTTTCCTTTTCATTTTCCTGGGTCCTGGTGTTACAACAGGACATATACTAACACAGAAGGGATTTGGTGTTAGAATTGGCAAACGAGGAAGACCACACCTCACATATACTAACATAGAAGGGATTTGGTGTTAGAATTGGCAAACGAGGAAGACCACACCTCACTTGCTTTTCTGCATTTGTGTTACTTCCCTTAGCATCACAGTCTCTAGTTCAAATTTCATACTTTCAGTTTTTCTTACTGCTGAGTGAATTTTTAGGTTTACTAGGCTGTACTAAGGCAGTGGTTCAAGAAGTGAAATATAAGCATAGTTTTAGAAATTACCCCTTCATTCTCAGTCATTTTTGCCAGTTAATTTTGGTCATGTCTTCTACAATCCCAGCAACATTACTGTTATAGGTGACTGCTAAATGTTCTTTTAATCTGTATAGAAACACCAGACGGAAGTATAGTTTGTGATTTGTTTTACAATAATGCCCATAAAAATATTTTTGAATATTTTATAATTTAAAATACTTGTCTAAACTGTATTTAGCATTTAGTAATAATTATTCTAAATTTTTAAATAAATGAACAATTTAAGGTGTTGGTCTCTGTGAAGAATTTCTGTAATGTAGGATAGGGTTTATAGGTATAATGTGTAGCACAGTGTATAGTTTATAACTCTTCACTTAAATAGATGCTAACACTGGAAGGCTAACTATGTCAGGTGTTAGATATATTCATTACAAGTGCTGGAGAGATAGCTCAGCAGTTGAGAGCAATAGCTACTCTTTCAGAGGACCTAGGTTTGATTCCCAAAACCCACATGGTGGCTAACAACCATTGGTAACTCCAATTCCAGGGGAATACAATGTTCTCTTCTGACCTCTGAGGGCATGGCATGGCATGGGTGCACTTACACACATGCAGGCAATACACACAAAACAAATATAAATAAAACATAAATATCCCTCTATAAAGAGCAAAGTAATTTTTTTTAATTCATACTTCCTCATAAGGTATGTGGTAACATACTCTATGTGACTTTGGATATTATATGATAAAATGAAATAATAATTGAAAGATCTATGTAATCCACCAAAATATTATTTTCTAAATTATCAGCTTATGATATTACAAATGTGTGCAATGGTTGTGTGTAGAATAGGAAAATTTTACAGAATAGGCAAAGATCAGTGATAAGCTATAGATTCTATGCTGCCACTAATCTTTAAGAGAGTTCCAGTTGCTGAGCTCTAATATATTATCAGAGAATAGCTGTAAATATCTGAAAAGGCTATTCTAGAAAGTTAAAGGAATGGCCCAGCAGATAAGTGCACTGGCTGCTCTTCCAGAGGATCCAGGTTCAGTTCTCAGCATCCACAAGACAGCTAACAACCATCCATAACTCCAGTTCTGGGGGATCCTGTGGCAGGCATTGGATACATAAGATGTACTTGCATACATGCAGGTAAAAACACTCTTACACATAAAATAATAAAAATAAATAAGGCAAAAAATTAAAGACTATTTTATAACTATTTATCTATTTGAATATCTGTGGGCAGCTGGATTTCATCCTTGTAATGCATCAAAACAACATCTTAGAATAAGCTGGATGTATAATTGATGTCTATTTGCCTTTACTCTAAAGTCGGTTACAAAATTATTCAAAAATGCCACTCTTTAACAATTTGGGGGGGGGGGATTCTAGTTAGTCTTGAAATACATTGTAATTTTATTAGTATGTATTTTTAATAAATTTTCCAAATTTAAGATCTAACAGTGAATGTTGGTAGATATGGCACACATACTTTGAATACCTTGACTGATTTACTTTCCAATTTGTGTATACCTCTTATAAATGAGCCAATGATAGAAAGTGCGATATAGGAAGAAGAGAAACAAGAAAGTGGGGTCATTGATATTATTATGGAGACACTCATGATAAGTACTGACATAGGTAAGATTTGAACCCGAGGAGAAGAGAGAGATTTGCAGTTGGCTGGAGCCTCTCTATGGAACAGAATTTGTGCGTGTGAAAAATACAGGTAGAGAGGACTCTACAGAGGGCTATAGAGAAGAGACAAGCTTTTCTGTTAAGGGCCTAAATGTTGAAGTAATTAGAACTATGTTCCATGACCTACCTATCAAGAAGTAGAAAAAGAGGTCGTAGCCAAACTACAGAGAGAGATTTGCAGTTGGCTGGAGCCTCTCTATGGAACAGAATTTGTGCGTGTGAAAAATACAGGTAGAGAGGACTCTACAGAGGGCTATAGAGAAGAGACAAGCTTTTCTGTTAAGGGCCTAAATGTTGAAGTAATTAGAACTATGTTCCATGACCTACCTATCAAGAAGTAGAAAAAGAGGTCGTAGCCAAACTACCATAGCCTTGTGGGCACAGTGAATAGAACTGGAGGGACATAATTATGGCTAGACAGAAGTGGTGGTAGAGTAGACTATAATCACCTAGGTGTGTGGACATGACCATTAATGGAAGGCACAGTGGGGCTCTGGGTATGAGTTCCTCTTTCCTGGTCAGGTTTCTTAGCTGGTGGAGTCCATGTTGATCAGTGAACTTCAGGGGCTATTCTATGAGGAGCTGGCGTGATGTCGGGGAACTGTATAATTTGCTCCTGTCTTTATTTTTAGATATTACTTGTAGCACACATTTGCTGGCTCAGCTATGAAGTTTTTGTAAAAGCACAGCTAATCCTAGTCTAGGTTCATGACCGTCAAACTGTCCTGGGTCAGTCAGTCACAGAGGATATTTGGTAGAGACTTGGCTTTGAAGTGGCTTTGAATCTGATATCTGGGAAAAAGAAACTCTAGAGAGTAAAAAAAAAAAGATTGACAATCTTTTATAAATTCAAACATAAAATCCTTTAATAAATTTATCCAAAAGTAGCCTTGGAATTCAGAAGGCTGGCTCATTCTCCTTTGACATGGCGACATACATGAGATTTAAGCAAAAGTTCATTGTAAATGACAGTGGCTTTGAGGTAATGAAAGAAAAGTGAGAAAGCAAATGAGAACAGCAGGGATAACTGAGAGTCTATCTCCATCAGGGAGAATATAAGTTTTCTTATATGCTCTTCCTGCTATAAAGAAATATACTTTCTTGACTTAAATTAAAAACTTCTTGTAAAGATTTAGAGATACTTCAGCTTCTGAGAAGTGATGTATGTTCTTAACCTGATACTGATGTTTAAAAAGAGTTTATTGGTGAATTTGCCTCTCCTCTGTCCATAGAAATTAAAAAATGAGCTATTTCTGTCAAATACTTTTTGGGCACTATAAATGAATGAAAGTTGCAATGTTTCAGGTTTCAGTGGCTCTTTCTCTCTCTCTCTCTCTCTCTCTCTCTCTCTCTCTCTCTGTGTGTGTGTGTGTGTGTGTGTGTGTGTGTGTTGGGATTTCCCATAGGAGCTTGCACATGCACTAACACTGAGCTCCAGCCTTCTTGTTACTTCTTTTATTATCAGAGAGATGAAAGACATCACTGAAAGGAAATGATGCCAGGAATTGTGCATGACATTATGACCTTTAATTTTAGACATTACTGATCTTTTAAAATCCCTCCCCTATTTTCTGCCTATATAATATTTTCCTCATTAACGAAACTTTGTTTCTCTTTAAGGGACCACATACTTGTGTTCCCTGAGAATTTGATACTTAAGAATAAAATTGGCATTATCGAGGAGAAGTATATCTCATCTGTGGAGCCCTCTTCTGTTTTGGGGAACACAGTAGGTCTGCAAGGAGAAGCAGGTCATGTCATTTTTGTAGTGATGAAATAAAAATAATAGAAATTAATTATAGAACCCAGAAAATGCATGTAAGAGGAATAAGCAGAAATTAATTAGTATACTGAGATAAATATGACCTATGCGTATTTTACGTGTAAAACCAATCAGCACAGAGTGCCACAGCAATGAGGGGCACAGATCCCACCTCGACTGCCTATCTGAGCTGAAAGAAAGCTCTGAAGGCTGAGGAAAGAGTGAGTGTCTCACAGTAAGATTCATAAGAGACCTACCCTGTGCTAGGATGATAGGTAAGAGAGGCAACACTTGTCTCCTGACACCAAACAAGCTTCATGTGATGATAGTCTAGGAAGCATCTGAGGCTCGTAAGAACTCTTACCCAGGTCTGAACGACACACTCTGGGAACCTTCACGACAGCAATGCAGATGGTGTTCCTACGTTATGCAGATTTCATAAGTCTCACAGAGGTCTTGGATGGTTAGACTTTACCCAGGTGCCTAGTTTGTTAGCTCTAAGCATTGTATTGCAGACCTCATAAAGATGCTTCAAATCTTTCTTTATGGTTACAAAGACTTTTTAAAACTCGATAAACTAACAGAACTTGTTCTGAGAGCTCTCATAGGTCATTTAAAATTTCTATTCCCAAGATGCATTTCTAAAGGTGGAAGCAGTTGAAGAAATGGTAAGGGCAACATTCTGGATTGTAAATATTTCTCCTTCATTTATCCCTTGTTCCTTTCCAATTAGGACAGCTTAAAGGAGTTTCGATGGCTAACGGTTAATTGCATAGGACAAAGAGTAGGCTATAAGCATATCTTTTTTTTTCCTTTGCAAATTAAAAATCATGCTTTTGATGTTTTATTGAACCCTAAGAAAACGTAGATCACTGTTATTTACTGCAGACAATCTGATGGTCTGGAAAATCTCAAGGTAAAGAAGATAGAGGGTAAAGGCTTCAACTCAGTGTAATTTCAATTTAATTTGAGCCTATTTATTTTTTTCCCTTTGGAAAATTCATGGAAAATAATGGAAAATTAAAAGCTTTATAAGTTTGCTTAAATGATGTCTACTTAATAGCCTTCTTCTCTTCCATAATTCATAAACTAAGGGTTAATTCTACTTGGATTTATATGAATATTTTAATAGTAAGTGTATATTTATGACTGGACAATATAATTTGAATATTTAATATATGTATAAGAATAGATGAGGCTGGTACTAAAAATGCCCAGTTCTCAAAGACAACTGAAGTTCAACTTTAAATTATCTTCATTGTCAGTGATGAAACCCTCTAGTTTCTCACAAGAATTATATAGAATTATGATAACGGGGTCTGCCAGTCTTAAAACTATGCTAAGCAGTTTACACTAATGATAATATACTTACAAGTACTTCATATGTTAGGCATTATTCAAATCATTTTGTAGATAAGGAAACTGAAGCTCAGAAAGACAGGCTAACTTGTCTAGAGTGGTGTGTGTTGAACCTGAACCGTTTATTTCCCTATATTTGGATAACACAGTTAAATTCATTGTCTTCAGGTATTTCAAAGGCCTCTAATGAAATCATAAAATGTAGCTTCTAATTTCAAATAGTATTTTCCAGGATGAAAATATGAATTATAATGGTCTTCAGAAAATTACTTGGGAATATTCATTAATGATTTGGTAAAATTACATCCTCTAGCAAGGAGTAACATTTGGCTCGTCTTAGTCCCATAATGGTTCAGTTGCTAGAACATGCATAACCCTGTTCTGTTCTTATCCTTTTTAAGATTCTAGCCATGGATGGAAAGGGATAAACTCTGTCCATAGTTTTAATTACCATATTAGCAATAAATGTCACTTAGAAGAGATATTAGTATTAAAACAATTCAAAATGTTAATCTTTTATTAATGAAAACTGCTGTCCATGAGTATTCCCCTCAAAACCTAGACAAAAAAGAAGGCATTTTAGTACAGCAGCCCTTAAGCACACATACACATACACACACACACACACACACACACACTATTTGTCTTATTTTTGAGTCTGTCAGCAGGTGATGTGACATGCTGTGTTAAAGGGCTAATGTTTTTCTTGTGGGTGGAGACCTAGCCAGCTTTGATTGGAGTTGTGGGAGGGGAGTAGCATGCTTGGCCTTCTGTGAATGTTGATAACTTAACATTGACAAATGATCACATTACCATTAATCGGGGTATTTGATATGAAGACCTGCATATTCATCATGTAGACACTGGCTTTAAACTTGAAGCATTCCTAAATAATCATATATATCAGGTCTAGAGGAGGGCAGAAATGACATGGATATATGCACAGTAAATTTAAATTACCCTCTAACTTGAAAACCCTTTCATTGATTTGGAAGGAAGACCACAAACTCCATCTAGTTATTCATGAACCGAAGTAAAATAATGAGAATGGGAATAAAGAAATACTCCTTCTCCCCCCACCCCTCTAGCATCCAGCTATGGGGAATATGCATTAATATCATGTTTTGTTTTTCCTCTCTTTCAGATTCTTTCTTTTCCTTTCTTTTCTCTCCCTCCCTCCCTCCCTCCTTCCCTTCCTTCCTTCTCTTTCTTTTCTTTCTTCTTTCTACCCTGCTATGAACTGAACCTAGTCCCTCACATTATTCCCAGCCCAGCATTCATACTTTTTTAAAAAGAAAATTATCCTCATCCCAGTGATTTTATTACTTACTGTACTCATACAGATACCAGACAACCCTTACATATGCAGATATAGGCTACACAGAATGATCAAAATCAAATAATTAGAGGAGACCTCGCTTCTTGTGGTCTAATTGTGTTGATGGCTCTGGTGTTTATATAAATGGTACAGGATGAAGTTGAGAGCACAGCTGCCTTTGTTCTTATTCTGGAGTTCCTAGTAACTGGGACTCTGAGACCCAGGCTTTGGGCAAGTCTTCATCCTTAAATAAGACTATGTACCTCTGAACATAAGGAAACAGAGGCTTTCAGGTCTCTGGGAACTTGCTCACATGAACTTGCAACAGTGGTGACAGTACACACAATACCTATGCCAACTCAATTGGACAAAAACTCCAGCATAGAATGAGGGAATGGGTAGCAGGCACCAACCCTAGCTAAGGAACTATTGGCAACTGATTACTGCTGGGTGAGGGAGAATAGATCTTCATTAAGGGAGTGACTCTAGATAGGCTGACTGGACTCCAGTGGATGAACTTGCACTGAGGGACATCTGGGTACAAGAGCTTGACTGGAGAGGCCTTAACATATATAACAGAATGTATGAAATCCAGTCGGGGTTGGGGGGTGGGAAGATTATTCAGGAGTGTGGATGGAGGAGAGGATCTAAATATTATTAAGATCTATTATATGAAATGCACAAAGACTCAAAATATTTTTTTAAAAAGATTACATACCTTATGGGGTAAGAACTTTGTAGCATACAGTGAGGATATTTTTTCTACTTACTTCTTTATAGTGTCAATCAGTTTTCTTTCAATAGTCTTTCAGAGTAAGTTTGCATCCGGAATCCCTGATACTTAGTCAACTAAGGTCTGCAATGATGTAGATAGCTATAAAATAATTATCTTGAGTTCTTTAACTTGCTGAAATTCGGAACAGAGCTCCTGTGTACTATGTCTTAAAGATGGGGTTTTGGTATTTTTTGTTTGTTTTCTTCTAAAGCACTTTAATAGCCTGAAGAAATTCCCCAAACCTTTTGTTATTTATGGGGAGCTAATTTAGTTTCATTTGAAGCTAGGTACATGGCTGGCATTGAAACGACAAGGTGTGTTATGAATTTACTGTCAGGACTTAATTATTGTATACTGATTATGTGCTTGACACAGTTCTAGGACACTGAAGAGATACAGATGAAAAAGACACATGAAGTCTTTGAGCCTATGAATACTAGGGATAGAAAGGCCCGATAATTCCTTTTAGAAATAAACAAATGAGAAAAATACCATGTGGAATATCATAAATAAACAATATAATAAAAATGTAGTGTACTGTTACATGGTTGAGTGGCCATTAGGTAACATGACTAGAGACACATTTTAACTTTTGTAACATCATTGCCTCCACCATCACTGTGAATTAAATCTGTATCCTAGTCACAGGTTGGAATATCTCAGAGGAGGATGTTGGCTGCTCAGCTAAACAACAAATTTCACAGAGTGGGCTCATGAAGTCATCACATGGGTACTGAGGAGTCAGGGGTTGTTATAGTTAATCTTACTGTCTACTTGATAGAACTTGATACTTTCATCATGGAAATGAAACTCTGGGCATGTCTGTGAAGGATTTGCTAGATTAGGTTAACTGAGGTGGGAAGACCCATTCCACAGGGTGACAGACTATATATGAAGGAAAAAGCAAGCTGACCATCAGTGTTCATGGCACTCTGCTTCCTGAATGCAGATTCATTATGACCAACTGCTTCAGCCCCAGTGCTGCAAGACCTTCCTTACCATGACAGACTGTACTCTGAAGCCATGAACCAAAACAAACTCCTCTTTAAAGTACTCTTGTCAGGTCCTCTGCCAATGCAATGAAACAAAGAGCTCATGCAGAGGTAATGCAAGGGAAGTGAAAGAAAGGAACTGGCAGGTCATCCCATACTGCTATTGTCAAAACAAAGAATATTTTGTGTGTGCATGCATATGTCCATGTAGGTGTAGGTGTATTGTGTGGGTGTTAAGGTCAGAGGTTCATGTTGGATTTCTTCTTCAGTGGTCTACTTTTAAAGATTTCTTACTGAACCTGGAATTCATCAATTAGGCTAGACTGGATGTCGCAGCAAGCTCAGTGAATCTGTCTGTTTCTGCTTCCCCTGTGCAGGAGTTCTAGGGATCTGAACTCAGGTCTTTGCAAGTCAAACCATTTCCCCAGCCCTGAGAACTTAGAAGAATAATTTTTTTATGTTGAGAAAGAAGTTTATTGTTTTGGAGAGTTGCTGGTGTCCACTCGGAACTTCTGGAACTGCCTCTTGGTGTGGACAGCCTTGGCGACCTTGAGCACATTGAAGCTCACCATCTTGCTCAGGGGCCTGCACTCGCCCACAACAATGATGTCACCTATCTGCAAGTCCCTGAAATGGGGACAGGTGCACAGACATGGTCTTGTAGTGTTTCTCAAACCGATTGTACTTTCAGATGTGGTGGAAATAGTCCTGGCAGATGACAATAGTCCTCTGCATCTTCATCTTTGGGTCACCACACCAGACAGAATCTGACCCCGGATGGAGACGTTACTGGTGAAGGGACTTTTCTTGTCTATGTAAGTGCCCTCGATGTCCTGTTTGGGTTTCTTGAAGCCTAGACCAATGTTCTTGTAGTACTCAGGGAGTTTCTCCTTGCCAGTTTCTCCTAGCAGGACCCTCCTTTGTTTTAAAAGATGGTGGGCTGCTTTTGGTAAGCACACTAGGTCTAAATGTCCTCCATCTTCCCAGAAACCTGAGGAAAAAGCTAGAATAATATTTCTAATTATTAAAGTTTATGGAAGACTACAGTAGAAAACTATAAACACTGGAATCTCTGTCTTCTTGCAGGTACCATTCTGAGATGCAATGTTTAGAGGGCTTTTTGTAGTAATCTCCAATGGGAACACACCAAGGAAGTAAAACAGACATGGCCTTTCTGTATGCCTGGCACTTAGAGTCCTGTATAGTAAGGAGCTCCTGTTCACACAGCTATCTGGAATGAAAATGTAGAACAAAGAGATCCAAAGTTTGAGCATCTCTTTACCATCCCTAGTCCTTCACCATCTTTGTAAATGGTGCCACATGAGGATGTTCCCTGGGCAGAAACCATGTGGTGTTGACATAGATCCTGTGCCTTGGGAGATCAATGTCTGAGCAAGACACCATGTGCCTTTGATGCCAGCTTTTCCTCCACAGTCTGTACATCCCAAGTGCCATGGGGCAGGGAGTCACCAGGCCCCTTGTTAGGGCATTACCCTTTTAGACTACGTTTAGTAAGCCTATGGTGAATCCCATCTCATAGTCTAAATGTCACTTTTGTAAAAGCACACATTCCAGGTTTAATGCATTGAAGTTTTCATTGCCACATCTGTCAATCAGTTTCAATCACTTGCCAATCAGGTAACAAAGCCAGAAGCCAAAAATCTGCCCAGAGCAGGAACAGACCTAATGAGTTTGTCTGTCAAATGCATCTTAATCCTCTGTTTTAATGAAATGTTTTCAGTCAACTAACAACCACAGAATGAGTGATTCAATATTTGTTTTTCTTTTTTGGAATGGAAACCTAAAAGGGAAACTGTTCAAAATAGAAACATACTGTTAGAATGAATGGCAAGATATTAGATTGACAGAACTTCACAGCCAAGGGACGCTTTTTAGATCAATTGAAGGATTAGACAATTGGGCTTAAGGCTGAATTTATTCTGGCCAAGAAAATTGTGTGTCAGAGTCTCGGTAGTATTCTGATGATTCATCAATGGAAATGAATTTCTAAATTCCATTTTCCTCAGCAAATTTAAATAGAAAAATAAATGTTAGTGAGGCAAAGATTGTGAGTTTCGGTTCTAGGAGGACCAATGGTTTTACCCCATTCCATTGATCATTGCTCCTTATTCTAGGGTATAAATTTCCTGCCTCATCAGCTCCAAATCCATGCATGATTGACAGAGCTGTTAAGACAGAGGCATGACTTTTAAGTATTTTCCTCTTTACTTACTTGCATCATGATGTATGGTGTTCTCTGGGGTCATGGAGAAAGCAGTAGAGAAGGAAGGAGTTTTCCTTCCTGGCTCCTTGCTTCTCTTGACACATTCCCATGGGGAATCAGTCCTCCAGCATCTGACTCTTATAGCACAAGTTAATTTGTACACCCAGAGATGGCCTTGTAGGCCTACTACCTGTGCTAGTCACCGGGGCTTTGTACTTAGTAGGTGCTCTGCTGTTGTCATCTTGAAATTATTGGTATTTTTTTTTTGATTTGGGGATCCCATCTTCTCATTTTGAATTTGGCCCTAGGTTATTATGTAGCCAGTTCTGCCTTCAGCTCAGGGGAGCATTAGTGCCAAACTCCTGCAACATGGGCAGCCTCTCCCACACTCAGTTCCTAAAGGGCACAGTGGTGGGCTACACCCATGGTCCAGCTTCCAGCTCTATCCCCCGACATAGGAGGGTCTAAAGCAGAGAAAGCAGAATTCTCACGGGGAACACTTTGATTAGCATCTGGGTCTGAAGCATGTACTGCTTTCATTCTGCCACGACTTTAGCTTCAATGAAGATGCCGATCCTTCTCCTTGGCCCTGGGCTTGCTAAAGCAGTTGACAGCACTTTTTGTGGAGTCCCTCTGAGGCAGGAGTCCTGAGGATATCCATGGACATCAAGCAGTCCTGCAGAAGAGGGCAAAGCAGAAAGTGGGAGAGGAAAGAAAAGAAACAGAGAAAATGGCACAGGCTTAGGGATGCTTAGGTATCTTCAGGGAAGGCTTGGGAAGTCATCCAGGGCAACACCAAGGGCATGTTGGGTTACCGTGCTGGGGATAGCAATATATGATGAGATTTTGAGATCCCAACATTAAAAAACAGAATAAACCCATCATCTGCTTGAACAACACATTTGCATCTTTCAGAATAGACTGTTCCCATGTCATGAGTCCTTGTCTCTGTCCCTCTTCCCTTCTTCCACATCCGTGATTAGAGGGTCAATGATTGCTTCTTCTGCAAAAACGTCAGATAAACTTCCTAGACCTTCATATGAAAGAAGTAAAATGTTGATTACCAAGAAATCAATTGATTTCTGTGATTTTGACTCAAGTGAGTTCATTTATATTTTGTTGAATTAACCAAGTTTTTTTTTCCAGCTTGTTTCCTTTCCATAAAACTTTGGAGAGGAACAATTTCTCATGCATTGCAAACTTCTAAAAAGCTTCAGCAGATTATACACCGTTATTATTGAGGACTACAGACCTAAAACTTTGGAGAAGAACAACTTCTCCTGCACTGGAAACATCCTAATAACTTCAGTAGATTATATACCCTTATTACTGAGGGCTACAGAGTGACCAGATTTCTGTTTTATGTCCAGCGCAGACTGTGTCTGTAAACATTTGCTTTTACTTGTATTACGTTGATGTAAATGACAGTGTGTGCTGCAGAATCTAAGACACTTAAAAGTCTGCAACATGCACAATGGTTTATACTAATTAAAATGCCTGTTGTTGACATAAATGTGTAAAGTGGATCTCTTGATTTTAATGCTGTCTGTAAAAAGGGGCGGTAGTAAAGGCAATTTTACAAAAGAAATTAAATGGTGAGAAAAATCTTAAAAAGGCAAAAAAAAATTGAACACATATGAAAGCACTCAGCAATGGGCTGGACATGGTCACATTTACTGACGTGGTTCTATTGCTAAAAGTTTGGAAACTATTCAGGGTAATGTTGATTCTGAAACATACTGCATTTTAGGCCATTTAGTTTTTAAACTTTTGGCATTTTTAGTTGTGCTGTACCTTGTCTTCAATCTTGGGATATTCTAGAGGATTTCCTTTCAAAATCTACTTACTTGCAATTTTGCCAATTTATTATGCTAGAATTTTTATTAAATAATCAAGGGAGATGCACAGGTTAATTTCCTTGTCTAGGAATTCCTATTTCATTACACTTAATTCCTTTTCCTTTTGGTGCTACATTCAAGGGAAATTTCTCAGTTGTATTTTCCTGTTTGCTCATTTAAATTACATTTAGTTTAGAGTACAAATTGTAAATTTCAAATTTCAATTCCTTTTTTTCTTTACCGGGTACTCGATTTCAGTAACTACTTGTAATTTTGATTTATTTGAATGAGTTGATTTAAAATTCTCTTTCAATCCTAACCATAATCATTTTTAAAAAGTAATTACCAGATTGTATTATTATTTTTATTTCCTCTACATTGGGTTAATTTTCAAATAGTAGATTTTGTTGACGATGGCATCCACCTCAAACCTTCTCTCCTCTGCAGTCTTCTTTCTCACATCTTCTGCCCCCCCCTTTTCCTTTTGTTTCTTCCTCTATGGTTCCCTTGCCTTTAAAATGCAATTTAATGAAATATTGTTCTTCAAAAATATTTTTATTGATTCTTTGAGAATTTCATATTGTGCATTTTGATCATATTCAAACCTCTTCTCCCCTCTGTACTCAGCTCCACATACCCTTCTCAACTTCCTCCCTGCCCATATTCTGTCCCTTCTCTTTTTTAAGGCATATGGAGTACAACTTGCATTCTCCAATTAATCTCAGGGATAGGAACATCCCTTATAGCATGGTCAACTTACCTAGTGTCACACCCTTAGGAAAACTTACGCTCCCTCTCCCAGCAGCTGTCAATTGTCAATAGATCCTCAACTAGCACTGGGGTTTCTTAACCACCTCCTCCCTCCATGCTAAAATTTTGTTTGGCTAGGGCTTGTACAGATCTTGTGCATGTTGTCACAACCATTGTGAAATTCCTCTGTTGTGTCTGGAAAACACTGTTTTATTGTATTCATCCACCACTTGTAGCTCTTGTTTCCTTTATCCCCTAAGCCTTAGGGGGGCAGGGTATGATATAGATGTCCTACTTAGAACTAAGCATTATACAGTATCTTATTCTCTGCACATTGAACAGTTGTCAGTTTCTGTATTAATCACCATCTGCTACAAAAAGAAGCTTGTCTGATGAGAGTTGAGAGATGTACTAATCTATGAGCATAACAGTAAGTCTTTAGGAGTTGGTTTAATACTATGTCTATTTAGTAGAATAATAGTAGTAGGTTTTCTGCTATGACCTGTGACCAGCCTAGACACAGGTTCTTGGCCCTGATAACAGTGCCAGGTATTGATCCATTTTGTTTCCCTTGTTTTATGTTTGTCTCTAATTTATTTCAAGGACCTCCAAGTCAAATTCATGCCTTACATTATGAATTTATTAATCCCACAACCCAGGTAGACATTTCTTAGATTTTTGCTACTAAGTCAGCTGGTGGTGAGTTGGGCCAGGCTTACACTACTAGACTCTTGATTGCTGTCTTACCCCCTGGAAATACATCCCGTAGCTGCAGTCTACAGCAGCAAATGCAGACTCTTCTTGATTAGCATTTTAGAAATAAGTGGAGATAAGGGGAAGCACTGTGCACCCATTTCAGTTCTTTTTTTCCTATTTGCCCATGTAAATTATATTTGGTTTAAAGTGCAAACTATAAGATTTCAAATTTCAATTGCTTTTTAATTTTCTGAGCATTTAATTTTCATAATTAATTTATTTTGATTTTATGATTTATTTTAATAAGTTGGTTTTAAAATTCTCTGAAAAAAATCATAATCTGTTTAAAATAAATCAACTGTATTCTATGTTTGCACAGTGCCTTAAAGCATGGACTTATAATGATGGTCTTGACAAGCTGTGTGTGACTATTTGTGTATATATGAATTTTTCATCTTAGGGTTAGGCATAAGTACTATATAAGGTTAATTACTCAAAAATGGGGTTTCAGCCACAGGTAGAACAATCTGGTACTCAAGGGCATATTATGAACTGAGAAGAGCACTGGGTCCTTGGCTACAGAGAAAGAAGAGCCTCTTTCTCGATGCTCTTAGGCCAGTGACAGGGGCAGAATAGTCAACCTCCTTTCTCCCTAACATTGCTGAAAAATTGACTTAGGCTAGTTCTACTTAATTTTGAGGTTTGGGTAACTCGTTTGGGTCAGGTGGTCAACAGATACCTGCATACTAGTAGAGCACTGTAAATCGGTCTCTGACATCAAGTTCTGAACCTGAAAGTGCAGGGTTGAGTGTGTGTGTGTGTGTGTGTGTGTGTGTGTGAGATGATCAAATGGATTTGGTCTGTGTTCTCTCAGGGCCTCCAAATATAAAGTTTGAAATACGAAAATAACTGAAACTGAAACTTGGGATTTATTTTAAAATATTAGACCTAACATAGATTCATAAACAGTGCCCAGATTCGCTTTATTAGTGACAAACAGTGAATCAGTAGGAGAAGCATCACGGGGGAGGACCAGCAGCTGTGCCCGAGTTGTGCTATTTTTCACCCATTTTTATCTCTTAATTCTAAAGTAAGCAGGCAAGCAAATGGGAAAATATGAAAGAAGGAAAAAGACCTGGATATGAAGGGCTACGGTGGGAGGAATTTTCCAGAAAAAAAGGAGCAGAGGGGTTTACTTAAAATAAGGAAGAAAATCAGACAGGAAGTTAGCAGCATAAAATCAGAATGGAGCAAATGAACTGTCCTTTCCTTCACATGAATGAAATGTTCCATATAAGATACCAGTCTATATCTCAAGTCACTGTCTTATGTTTTCAAGAGCCAATATCTCATTAAACATCTACCAACGTTCAATACAGGCAGGAGGATAGTTCCCTGTAAAGTCATTTCTTATTCTCCATTTCCACAAGCCTAAGACAGATTCATTCTCCTAGGAATAGAAATTATGGTATGTAAGACCGAAACAATAACATGAAAAGGAGAAAGGATAGAAAGGGCAAAATTTTCTTTTGTTTGCAAATGTATTGTATTAATTGCCTTCCTGGGAGACTTTCTGGACAGAGCCTCTGGTAAACAAATTAGATATAAACCGAAGGCAAGGGCACCAAGGTCACCGTGGTGAGGGCACCTCAAGTGACAGGCACTTGGACCCCCGATGCATAGCTTGCAGAGCAGATGTTCACAAGGATGCAGTGATTATTGAACTGGTAATAAAAAAGCATCAGCTTACAGGCAGCCACGATGGATGCTGGTAATTATAAAGCATCCCCTGGGAGAAAAATGACACAAGTCAGCCACAACTCCACAATCACCGGGGCATAATTAAAGCTCCAGTAACAGTTGTTAATAGGGTGCAAACAACAAAGGAAATAACTACGACAGTTAAAAGTATAAAAAAATAGCTTTATATCCTCTTCCATGACGTACGTATCTTTTTGCCTTCATTCTGTCCTTCCTCATTGCTTAATATTACTCTCTGTTGATTTACTTTTATATTGAGACTATCTTATACACACATTATACCCACATTCATTTACACACACACACACGCACACACACACACATACACACACACACACACACATGCACACACACACACTAAAGGGAAAAAAAAACGTGTGTTTGCTCTTTGAATATGTAGTATGTGGGGGAGAACAGATTTTTAAACAGAATGTTTATATTCTAATTTACAAAATGGTAGAAATACAAATATGTAAAGAAAATGGAATGCATGTAAATATTTGGCCATTTCATCCTTTCTGGAAGATCTGTAGTGGTATAATGTGCCAAGCTATATGATACTGTTGGTTAAAATGGTTTGGATATTGTTAAATAAAGTCAGCAAATCACTTACAGTGTTGAAAGTGTCACTTTTTCACAGAATGCTGCCAGCCACTCCCTAACCTAAAACATCAAGCAAAACAGGGCTTGTTTTCTGTGGGCTGAAGCACGGGAGCTATTTGCCAGCATAGAATTTAAGAAAAATACATCTACACCCATTGTGACCCAGTTGTTTGGGCGACTGAGCAACTAACTATGCGTCTGCATGTGCATTACCTATTAAGAGGCACTTGGGTTGTGGGATAAGAAGGAAAGGAATCTGCTAAATTCCTATGCAGCCACGTTTTCATTCCTGAGTTTTTGAAAGATTGGATTTAAAAGGCTGACGAACAGACGTTCATGAAGTATAGAACCAAAAGGAAAATGCAGTGGATGTACTAACTTTGGATTTTAACATGATTGCAGTTAGCTACCAGAAAGCTTTCTCCAGCCTTCTTTGGGTATTCGGAGAGCTGGCCAATTAAACCACAACTGGATACTGATGTATTTGGTATGTACTCAGAATGAATCACATTTAGAATAAAATACATGAAAGATGAATTATATTTCAAATAAGACCATAGATTCTTAGTTCTGAGAAAGACCCAAGAGGTTATGAAGCTCATCACCCTCGAGACTACTGCATGTTACACACTGGTAGCCATGATGAAAAGTGCTGAGACATAGCATGTACCCTCACAGAAGACTCAACATAGACACAAGAGAAGGTAGTTAATGATAAAAGACAAGGTTTCTGACTTCCTTTGGGTCTCAGGCCATGAAAAAATAATAACAAAAATTCATGATAAGCATCTGTTATTTCAAGAAGGACACAGAGGCACAAGGCATAGGATCTCAGGACTAAGGTAGTAAGATAGGTTTCGCTCTGGGAGTGTTAAGAAGGCTTTCTTTAATTGGGAATTATTTATATTTTACATGTATGAATGCATTGCTTGCATGTACGTAAGTGCACCTGTGTCATGCAGTACCCTAGGAGGTTAGTAGAGGGTGTCAGATTCCCCGGAACTGGAGCTAAGGATGGTTGTTAGCCCCCATGTGTGTGCTGGGATATGAACCTGGGTCTTTGGCAAGAGCAGTCAGTACTCTTAACCACTGAGCCATCTCTCCAACCACTTAGATGTTTTTAGATTTAGTATTTTATCATATAATGTATAAAATCAACTGGTTTAACTGCTTATTTTGACATTTTCTATGCTTTGAAAATGGAGCTGTACCAAATCTACTACTTTGTTGAGATTGTGATGCCTTGAACTTTGTGGAATTCATACAGTCCAGAAGAGAGGCTTATAACTTGCTTCTCCCAGGACTCAAGTTTTCTGGGGATCTGAGGCTTGGGATGGGAGAGACAGATGGGGGACTAGGAGAAAACAAGTAGAGGAAGAAGTTGAGGAGCAGTAGACTCTTGAAGTTAATTCTATCTCTATAATATAATATTTGCCAATAATTGAATGATGGTTACCCTAATGGACTAAAGTTTCATTTGCAAAATTACCATTGTCTGTCTCTAAGAACTTCATCACAACTATATCAATTCTTATTACTATAAGAAATATATGAGGCAGGTAACCTCTATAAAGTGATTTAACTCACAGTTTTGAAGGCTAAAAGCCTCCATTCCTCATTATTTGTCAGTTTCCTTGGGTCTCTTTCTCTTTGTCCCAAGAATGGAAATTCAGAAGGTAGAAGAAAATAAACAGTTAGTGGATGGGATGAAGAGCAAGGAGATGTGTGAGAGGTCACACAATCAGGTGACCCAATAGGTTTGGCCTTCTCTGAAAGCCTCATGACACATGACATTATAATGACAGGAGTGCATATATATGGAAAGAAGAGATCATATCTCAAACAGGAAGGCAAAAAGCCATTCAGGGGTTAGGAACACTTTTATAACAAATAATGTTTGGGAGAACTACCTCAATTTCTCTCTGAGGTATCCTCTGTGACCCTTATAGGGACTGTTCACTAGTCTCCACATGTTGAAGTTTCTATAATGTCCACAAAGGTATAGTGGGGACCAAACCTCTAGCACATGAAATTCTAAGGGGAAAGTAAGCCCAAACATAATAATTGCATTTCCTAAAGATGTTCCATTATTTTTCTTTAGTGTCTCAACTTACCTAAGACATCAGGTAAAGACCTCATAGAGGGAAGCAAAACACTGCTCCCCCACATTCCTGTAGTCAGCTCTTGTCCCTCGGGAGCCTCCATTCTTCATTATTTGTCAGTTTCCTTGGTTCTCTTTTTCTTTTCCCCAAGAATGAAAATTCAGAAGGAAGAAGAATATGACCAGTCAGTGGATGAGATGAAGGGCAAGGAGATGTGTGAGAGGTCACACCAGGGAACATGGTCTTCCTCTTTCCACGTTCCCAAATCAAATAAAAATAAAAGTGACCTAGGGTTGGGAGGTGACTGCATGGAAAAGAGCACTTGTTGCAAAGTCAAGAGACCTGAGTTCAGCGTTGCAACACCGACATAAAAGCGAGATGTTGCCAAGGGTTGAGAGAAAGAGAGAGAGAGAGAGAGAGAGAGAGAGAGAGAGAGGTAGATCAGATTTTCTTCAATTTTTAAAATGTTTCAAGAAGTGATATATAGGCACTGATGCATATATATATATATATATACACACACACATATATACATATACACACACACACTCTGAGTGTCTTCAATTTCAGCCACTCGATGTGCTTAGGATTCCTGCCAAGAAATTTAGCCAAGTTTGTTTTAGATTTCTGATAGAATATATTTATAGAAAGAATTATTTTAATTCTTCCTCTAGGGGCTTTGTGCTCTATATTTTTTTAAAAAAATCACATGTCTCTCCTTAGCCTGTCACTGTTCTCTACATTCACAATACAGTAGAGGAATCTTTGCTTGTTCTTGAATAAAGCAGAAAGAACACAGGTAACTGATTATACCCTTCATTGCTGAGACCTCAAATGTATGTTTTTTACAAATGGGGGTAATACTTGTTCATTCACCTCCATAAAAATATTATCATTTTTGTTTCAATGATTATAGAGTGTACTGCATTTATATAGCAATAAACAAAACAGCCCCATTTTCAAGAAATTTCCAGTCTATTGGCATGGTAAGAAAGCCCAAGATGGG
>NW_008360323.1:4170071-4174716 GCF_000622305.1 Nannospalax galili | reverse complement strand
TATTGATTGATTGATTGATTGATTGATTGATTGATTTATGTTTAGTCATTGCTAGGTGTTCTTCCTTCCTAACCCAACTCTTATAGTTCCTTGACTATCAGTTCAATTTGTAGTCATCTGATTACCATATTTAGTTTAACTTTTACTTTCCCCCTGCATTCTAAATTTGTATTTAGCTGCCCATTTAATATCACACCAGGATATGTAGTATCACCTTTTATATGCTCAAAATGAACTATTTTTTACCTACTTGCCAGCAGCGAGATCTCTGGTGTCCTCTGTCTCCTGACACCACTGCTGTTCAGAAATTTCTTTTGTGTTCAGTACATCTCAGCTTTTAGCAAATTCTTCTGGATTAACTTCCAAATTACATCTTGAATCTGACCCTATGCTGCTACTGTTCTTGTTGGATCATCTTTCCCTGGATCACTGTTCAAATTCCAAATTGGCCTCCTGCATCCCACTTTCCCTGCTGTGTAGCATAGAGTGTCTCCTTCAAATCCTAAGCTGGAGCATGCCAATGCTTTCTTAACACTCTAATGACTTTGTATTTTGAAATGAAATCCAGAGTGGTGAGCATGACATCAAGACCTCCTCAGTCTCCATGGACATTTATCTACATTTCCTCACTCATCTGCTTATGGTCAGCCCACTCTGTCCTTCTAAATATATGTTGAACATGGATGCTCCATTGTGGAGTTCTTGCTCTGATCAGCCCCTGTCTGCAGTGCTCTTCTCTCCTACAGCCTGTATGGTTTGTTTCTTGTATTCAGCTCAACTCTCTGGGTTTGCAAAAATATGTTAACCCTTCTGTACTCACAGATTTTGTTCCCTTTCCCTATTTCATTATTCTTTATCACATTTATTCTACATTAAATTTATCATATGCTGTTACCCAGAAGTTCTTCCGACCACTATGGTGGCAAGCTATAGTCCAATGCTCCTTGGAAGGAGTCAAGATGAGAGAGCCAGTTACCCCTCCCACCCAATCAGTTGACTTTAGCTGGAAGGGGGTAGGGGCTAAGGATATATAAGCCGAGATGCCATGAGGCAGACCTCTCGCCAGTATGTGTGGCCGTCGGCAAGTCACAGGATCTATGTTTGAGTGTAGACCTTCCAGCGCAGCTGTAAATTGGGTTGGGACACGGCACTCTTCTGTAAGTAAACCATGCTCAGTTAGTAAACTCGTTAGGATGTTCCAAATGGTGGTTTTGGAGAATTCTTGCCTTGGGTTGTCATAAAGGCAGTGGTAGGAGGGAATCAGTCACCACACGCGCCTTCCAGCAGTGAATTTGACTTTACATATGCCCACGTGAGTTCCACCATGCAAACAAAAGCAGAAATTTAGACTGTTTTATTAATTCTTACATCTCTAAGACACAGAGGATAACCTAGAACATGAGAAATGCCAATAGTGATTGAATATGCTTTTATAGAAATGTTTAATTTTATATGGATATGAAATTACAAAGAAATGCTTTTTTTCAGAAGAAGAAATTTATGATATAAACTTCAGAGTTAATTAAAGGCAGGAAGATCACAATACCAGCCCAGACTACAGAGCAAGAATCAGTCTCTCTCTCTCTCTCTCTCTCACACACACACACACACACACACAAATTATCCATCCAATGTAAAGCTACTGAATCCACAGGAAGATTAATGCAGGCAGTGGAAATGAGCTCCTATAAAGTAAAAAGGGGATGCTTACCTCCCTCATTCAATGAGTGTTCTTAAAAGTAACTTTCAGTAATGAAGGTGAAAACTCTCCCCAGTCTTTCTGGTGAGGGCTCTTCTTCCTGCTCTCTTCTTCCTTCCTCTCTCCTTAGGCATACTTTGGGATGTTTCTTATTAGTGTGTCTCACTCATTTAGTGTAGCTTGGAGTCTTTTAAACATTTGTAATGCTATATCTATTTACAAAAATGTACATGCTATATGCATATGCACCTATATTAGGTATATATATTATATATATACACAAAATAAACATTTAATTTGTGTGTACATCCATATATAATCATTCAAGTTACAAAGTACACATTTTCATGGTCATGGTCAAGTACTGGGAGAATTTGGAGGATGAACCTAAACTGAAGGGGCTCAAAGGAAAATCTAAGCTGGGTCCAAAATTGATAGGGACAGTTCAGAGTGTTAGAGAAAGGAGTGGCAGGAACACATGCATTGAGGTAGGAAAACATGCGATGTATTTAGGAAAGCTCGTTCTTGGTCAGATCATTATGCACAGTTCTTATATCGACGTGTGAAATTAGCGTTATGTTGCACACTTTGTTCTTGTTTGCTTCTTCTTTATATGTCAGTGAAACTCAAGTTACTTTTGCTGCATCTAATGGCATCATTACGTGGCAAAATGTTGGGTTTTTTGTAGCCTGTATATGTTTCCTAATTCATAAGTCATAGGATCAGTACAAATGTTAATCTTAGCTGTCTGTTCTTCACTGATTTCAAAGGTCAGTCACATTCTGTGCTGAGGAATTAAACCAGCAATAATTTATTAGCAACATTACCATCTCACCAGACTGAAAGCCACAGTGATTTCTGGTGTGATTTGAAAATTACCAAAGGTTTCTGTTCCAATAAATATTTTCCTTGTTGCTGTTCTCAAAATCCCTGTGGCTACTTCTTTGAGTCAATGTTTTCCTTCACAGTGATTTGTTGTCAGAATAATCACCTGGAGGAAATTATTTAATATGCAGTATTTGGGGTTCAATAGATAGGCCCAAAATTGTATTTAGCATGATGCAGAGGTCCAGAGACCAGACTTTGAAAGCACTGAGGCAGTTTGTAAGGCTAATGATTCAAACCTTAGTGTAAACTCATTTAATTACAATTTTTTCTTTCTAATGGAAATTTGAGATCAAATTGAACTTAATAAGAATGAGCAGTGCAGAATAGGGTTTCATCCTAAGAAGGTATGTTCTGATGGACTGAAAGCCACAAATGAGAATACTAGTAGGCTCTAGCAAACTGTTAGTAACTAGGGGAGAGATGTACAAAAGCAAAAAGTAACAATAACAAAACACTGAATATGCTTTGATACTTCATATATCTGTACATATGGATATTCAGAGATATGCATTTTTGCTAATTTTTGTCTATAATAATTCTATTTCTTCTATTTCATCTATTTTTTCCTCCACTTTGCACCGAACATTCCTTATATATAGTGTAAGCCATTTGGGAGTGTGATGAAGACACATTTGTTTAAAAATTGAATGACAGCATTTTGGTATGAGAAAACCATAATGTGGAAATATTTCTGCTCAGTCTGCTCAGTCTACCAACAGCCAAACATATTTGGAAAAGAAGACTATGTTTCTGTACAATTTCTTTTCTGGTCACTTTGTAATTTATTAGAAAAAAGCATCAAAAACATCATGGTTGAAGTGGTTGTTTTTTTTCTTTTTTTGGAATGTTACTGTTTCTTCTTGGGGTTTATCTAGTATATGAACATGTATGTGCCTCATAAGGCCTAGTTACTACTCTTTGGTACCACTGCTTGTCAAAAAGACTTAGTGACTAGTTTCTATCAGGTTGTACGTTAAGAATAATGCCTCTGGTTTGACCAGCATGCTATTTTATTGTCTAACTAAATGCTTATCTCTGCAGAAGTTCTTCATAACTCCCACTTCACAGCTGAGCTGGTGACACTTCTTATTTTAAGTATCAAATTATGCCCAATTTATTTTGTTTGATTTCCTTGTTGTGAACTGTTATGTGTTCTCCAAACCTTCTTTTTTGGAAGTTAACCCACAGCAGGGAGACACTTGTCACAAGGTGACTTTACTAGCAGTACTTTCTCCTTGATAATAGAATTGGCTCACCTGCCAGCTTCCAATGGCTTCCCCCAAACACATAATGGCCACTTCCCACAGAGATCTGAGGCAGCCCCCTGCATCTTGGAACCTGGCCAGAATGGCACTGCTGAGACAGACAACCAGGAACTTTGTTGTTTTCTGATGTGGAAAAGGGACAGTGGAACAATATATGAATCTTCCTAATTTGAGATTCTCATAGGTGGATGCCTGCTATAATCTTAAATTTTAAAAATGAAAAAAATAATCTCATTAAAAGACAATTGAAAATAATCAGCTATTTCTGGAGATCTGAATTAAGGTCCTTAAAATATATAACTCATAGCATTACCAACTAGCAGCTTTTAGCCATTCTTACAGCATTGGGATTTTGGCTCAGTTGTACTAGCTGCTACTGCTAATGGTGATAAAAGGTAATTTGTTATCTTTGGGAAGATGCCATGCCCTACACACACTGTGTGTGTGTGTGTGTGTGTGTGTGTGATATTTTGAGCTGTATCTTATTGTATTAAAATCACTACAGATTAACTCACCATTGCTGGTATTTCTGTGACAAGGGAGTGTAGAGTCTAAGTTCTAAGGAATTCATTCCTTTCTTTGTTTGGTGGTTTCACGTCTCATCTCAACAATGATGATTTTCAGTTTGTCTCTAGTCAAATTCTAGTGATATGCATGCATAGTTCCCATTAGTGTCGATAGGAATTACACACAGTTGTGGAAGAATAGGCCCCATATGTTTATGAGAAATGAATGATTTGAAGCATCTGTGAAACACTCTTAGAGGCATCTCTACTACTGCATGCAATCCTAG
>NW_008360323.1:4166394-4169869 GCF_000622305.1 Nannospalax galili | reverse complement strand
TAATATCATAAATTTTTCATGGTCTCAGTCAGTAATAATTGTTTTTTATTTTTATTTGAGATTTTCATATATGAATATAATGCATTTTTATTCAATCTACCCATCTCCTTCCACTCCAACTCTTCCCATACCCCACACTACCACTTTCCTTCCAACATCCCAACATCATGTACTCTTTTTTAAACCCACTTGAGCCTTCTTAGTGATGTCCACATGCACAAAGGTGCAGGGCCACCAACTGTACATGAACAGCCTCTCAGGGGCCACATCTGAAGAAAGTTGGCCCTCCCTTTCCCAGCAGCCATTGTTATGCAAAATCCCCCACAAACGTTATAGAGTCATGCTTCGTAGGTATTTTAATTTTGTTAACTTTGAAATGATTTTAGATTTATAGGAAAATTACAGAGAAAGTACAGGGAATTCCTATATACTTTCCCTACTTCAAACATCTTATTCATCTATATTGTACATGTGTCAGCATTAAGACACTGGCAATACATACAATGGAACTAATATACTGCACTCAGAATTCACCATATCCTTTTCCTACTTTAGCATCTTACCCAGGGTAGCACGATACTCTTACCACCACCACTCCCACGTGCCACTGGCAATTTTTCAAGGCTTTCATTGATTCTCATGACAATAGTAGTTTTGAAAGGTACTGGGCTAGGTATTTTACAGAATATCTCTCAATTTGCATTTGTATGATTTTTCTTAAGATTATATTGGGATTGTGGAAGAAATATCAGAGAGAAACAGTGTTCTATTCACATCAAGGAGTTTATGATATCAGCATGATCTGTCAATAGTGGTGTTAACACTGCTCATTTGATTAAAGTGATTTTTGCTTAGTTTCTCCTTGGTAAAGATACTAGCTTTCCAATTCTACACAATAATGAGTCACTAAATCATGTTAGAAGGAGGATTACCTACAGACAATGTTTAAATCTCATCTACAGTGGTGTCAAGGCCGTCATTCTTGGTGAACTCAATCATGATTATGTTGGTACACTCTTATTCTTGGTTGCTAGTCCTTCAGATTTCTCCTTCTGCTCCATTTACTCTCTTGCACTTCCTTCTCATTTTTTGATTTATTTAGTTTTATTTTTGTGTGCATAAGTGTTTTGCATGCATGTATATAAGTTCACTCATGTTGCACAATGTCCATGGAGGCCAGAAGAGGGTATTGAATCTCCTAGAACTGATGTTTAGGATGGTTTTTAGCCACCATGTGGGTTCTGGAAAGTGAGTCTGATTCTTTGCAAGAGCAGCCAGAGTGCTCTTAACCACTGAGCCATCTCTCCAGTTCCTTGCATTCAATATTTTGGGGGATTTTCTGAATATGCATATGTCAAATCATTTGAAGTTGTCTAATGGACCTTGGATTCCCTGTTCCAACTCCCTCTATTCCTTTTATCTCTTTGCGTTTCCATTTAGGAAATTTCTATTGCAAAGAATTCAGGGTCATTGCTTCTTTTTGACTATGCTAAATCTACCTTTATGACCATCAAAGAAATAATTTCCATGAAGTATTTGTATTCGATCATTTTTAATTGCTCCTTTTTGTTCAGTTGTTCGTTGTTTGGATTTGGGGGGGGAGCAAGGTCTCTCATGTAGCTGATCCTTCTGTCTCCAAATCCCAAGTGTTGCTATTATATTTTCAGCTGAGTCTTTCCAATAGTCTCCATCTCTGCTGCTGTTGCCCATCCTCCTTTGCATGCTGTTACCTTTTTCTTTTTTAATTTTTTAAATATATTTTTATTATTTTCATTTTATGTGTATGAGTGTATTGCCTGCAGGTATGTGAGTGCACCCATGTCATGCAATGCCACGGAGGTCAGAAGAGTGTGTTGAATTCCCTGGAACTGGAGTTAAGGACGGTTAGTAGCTGCCATGTGGGTGCTGGGAATAGAACTTGGATCCTCTGCAAGAACAGTCAATGCTCTCAACCACTGAGCCATCTCTCCAGCCCTCCTGCTACCTTTTTCATTGCAGCCTCTAACCATATCAATCCTGGACATTTTTCCTTGTCCCAAATCTGACCATATGTGAGTCTGTTTTTAATGATTAGATTTTATTTCCATCTTGCCTTTGTAATTTTTATACCATATATATATATATATGAAGATGAACATGTTGTATAAGACAATAAATATTGAAAGAGATAGGTAGCGTTAATTCTTTGCTTGTTTGTTTATTGAGGAGGGTGTTTCTATGTAGCCCACGCTTGCTGGAACTTGTGATCATTCTGCCATACCTTCACGCATGGATGGCTCTTTGAGCAAATTTTCCTACGCTTAGATATGAAACTGCTTTCCTTGCATTAGGGCTTTTGTCTGGGTGTTCAGTCAGAATTTCCATTGAGTATGGAGTTTGTTGGGCAACAGTTGCTATTATCATATCAAAATTTTCTGGGTGTTTCCTGTGATTGCTTCTGCCCTTGGTTTTGGGTCTTTTTTGTGCTATTTCCCAGGGATGGTCTGTCTCCTTTACTTCTCTCAGAAATATAACATTGTTAGTTTTCCTCAATACTTACTGGTTGTTAGTGGGTGGGGTAGAGGGATATCCTCTAATGCTATGATTAAACCTCAGTATTAAAGTCCAGATGTAGCTCTGGGCCTAGCAAATATTCAAGTATTTTCCCTAGGAAGGGATTTATCCTCTACTCTTCAATTGCATGTGAGTTTCTCACAATGTCTTTAGGCTACCCCTTTAGTGTTCTCACATTACATATTAAGGTTTTTGACTTAGCAAAGGTGACTTTGGGAATTATTTACTGCCTTCTCTTCTTCCCCATCCAGGATTACCCCACAAAGCTTCTTAGATGTCTCGGTTTCTTTGATATGAAGTTAGTAGAAGAATAGCCCCCAAAAGATAAAAACTTCTTTGTGTCTTCAGTTTCTTGGTGTTCTGCATTCTCACAGTATACTATCTTGTACAGTGTTGGGAAATGTCATTCTTAGTTAAGCTAAGGCCCTTTCATGTTTCTTCCCAGAAGCACAAATCTCAAGTTTTTGTGTTTGTCCTTCTAACTCAGTTCTAAGATGGGTAAAAGAAAAGTCATTAATGCAAGAATACAGCTTTTACAAGTTGTAGGAATGACATGATATGGACAGAATCCCGACAAAAAAACTACTGTTTATAATGCAAACACTTCCCCTGAGCTATGTGCTTTTGTGACCTGGATGCCTGACCTTGATCTCTTAGAACCCCAGTTTGCATTCCACTCAAGATAGTGAATGTAAGTGTGCTTAAATAGTACATCAAAGTGCTGGAGCAATGTATTCATATCCTCACTTGTAGATAGTGAAAATAATTGAGGAGCATGCTTGACAGCATGCATATGAAATATTTTAGGCCTAGAGATCAGTGATAAATACAAGATTTTCTTTTTTATTTTCATTTTTAAATATTTTATTTATTATTTTTATTTTATGTGTATGAGTGTATTGCCTGCATGTATGTGAGTACA
>NW_008360323.1:4164410-4166282 GCF_000622305.1 Nannospalax galili | reverse complement strand
GCTGGAGAAACTGAATAAAAATATGAGTAAGGCATAGCTCAAGAGCACAGTTACATGAGAGATCTGAAGGAGCATACTCACAGAATTAAGGTCCACTCTTAAAACTAAGAGTCAGAGTGATCATTTATTCAGATAAAACTGCAAGGTGGCTTAGTAGCACCACATTTTAATCCCATATGTGAGCAAGAGGTTCTTTACTCTGAACACACAGATCAGAAACCAGAGAAACCCTGAGGAAAAAGGGATATGTGGAACATCTTATTCATACAGTGTAAGTTGTATTTCATTGAGTATAAGGCTTTCCCTGATAGCTCACACCAGAGCAAAATCATTAGGTTGATTAATTGACTGACTTCTATAATATATTTAAGGCTGATATTTTCTCCAGAAGTTTTATTAATTGTATCCTGCACAGATAGGATCAAATTAACCATACAAAAAAGTAAAATTAAGTTAGCATTAAGGTCATAGTTTAGTATAGATTTGCATTGGTTAGACTGACTATTCCAAATTGACCCTACCTAGTGAAGAAGGATGAGATATAGAAAAATTCTGGTCTGTCAGTGAGGGAAGCAGTTAAGTTTGACAGTGGCCCCTTTGCTTGTGTCCACTCATGAGGGGAGGAATATAAGATGCTCTAAAGAGTAAAAGAAGGGAAATTTGCACATAGCAGTAAAAAGATACCCCTAACTTGTGTCTCTTTGACCTAGATCTCAAAGAAAAAAATAGTATTTCTGATGATTTTCTGCATTCAAGTCTGGCCTGAAGTTTAACTGAAAAATATAAATAAAATGATTCTAATTGGAAATATCAATATTAGAGAAAGCATACTTTAAGTTTTTTCATATTCAATATCTAGTCACCAAAATATAGCCAGAGTGTAACTCAAATTAGGTGATAATAAAGGCAAAAATTTTTTTGGCTTGATTACTTTTGATTATGACATGTACTCATGATCTCATAAAATTTAGAGATATCGGAGAATGACCGAACCTTCATAATCAAGTGTTCTGACTCTAATCCTAATGCAAGACAAAACAAATTATCAGACTCATCTGGAAATATCTGTATAGGTTATAAGGAGGACAGGAGCCAGTTCAAACAGCTAGATTGAATTTTAAAGAGAAATAGATGCCTTTTTTGAACATTGGTGTTTGAATTGCTGAGAAACTGACTTTGGAGATGTGATTTGGCCCTCCCACTTCAGACCCATTCCTTTTTTTGTCTTAAAATGTCTTCCAAATGCTCCTGAGACATCTGGACCCCTGACCCAGTGACCACGTGGAAGACAAAAACAGCTCTATAATGAAAGCATGGTTCCCTTGAGATCAGCTAAGGGATAAAATGTAACCAACAGAAATGATTATTATATATTTTATGATATAAATATTTTATTCTAGTCATCTTAGGGATCTCTATTTTGTCAGTAGTAATGTACTTGGGTAGGAACCAACCCTGAAGTTCCTATTCCTAAAGCTACAGGAGAAGGGGAGATACATTAATATTGCCACTCCCTAAAATGATAAGAGGAAGGACAGTTCTCTTCTTAGACCTAAGACAATAGAAATTTTAATTATCACTTTAGATGTAATAAAATATAAAAATTCCCAAATTTGTTGGGATCTGCTCTTGTTTGTGATGCCCTAAAAGGATAAGTGACTCCCTTCTTTGTCTTGGGATTGTACAAATTTCCTTATCACTTCAGAATTAATAGAAAATTAAAAACTCTTGAAAATTTTTTGGAAACACATTTAAAATTATTTTGGCTTGATTTTGGGTAATTCAAATCGAACTAAGCCAATTCCAAATGGATCAATGACCTCAGTGTAAACCCTGAAACAATGAAACTGTTAGAAGAAAACATTGGGAAAG
>NW_008360323.1:4161853-4163245 GCF_000622305.1 Nannospalax galili | reverse complement strand
CAATAATTAGAAGTATTTCATGACAACAGCATTGACATATTCAATAACAATTTCCAGAGCTAAGATGCATCTGTTTCAAAATTGGCTGTAAATTCCAGGTTTACAGGTGAGTTAATACAGTTATACAATATTGTACTCAGTATAAACCCTTGAAGACATAAAATTAAATGAGATTTTAACCTTTAAAAAAGATCTCCCTTTCCTTATTAAAATACACAGTTTCATACAGAAAAATTCGTTTTTAATGCAATTGACACTAAGATGTTTGCTCATGCATTTCTAATCTCTATATATCTGACTATTACTAGTCACAGTCAGTTAATTTCTGAGCTCCTTGGCATCTAAGCATGGATATAAAGTCATCAGGTAGATTTCAATGCTACTATTTTTCACATCTCTAATTATTAAGGAGAAAAAGTTTATGCTTTGAAGAATTTTTTTAATTTTTAAAAAATTTAATAACCACATGATTAGAAGAAGCATTTCATTACAGCTTTAACATATTCAGTAACACACTCCAGAACAAGGATACATCTCTTTCAAAATTGGATGTAAATTTTTAGGTTCATAGTTGAATTAATACAGTTATACAATGTTGAACACAGTATAAACCCTGTGAAATATAAAACTGAATGACTGTTTACCCTTTAAAGAAAATCTCCATTTCAAGATATGCTGTTTCCTACATTTTTAAATATTATTATTTATTTTTTTAGAAGAAGCATATCATTAAAGCTTTAACATGCCCAATAACAGTTTCCAGAGCAAAGACACAGTTCCTTCAAAAGTGGTTATAAAATTTCTAGGTTCGCTGTGGAATCAATAGTTATACAATATTGAACTCAGTATAAGCCCTGTAAGACTTAAAATTGAATGAGTTTTAACCCTCATTAAAGATTTCCATTTCATTCTAAAATATACTGTTTCTTACAGACAGACTCGTTGTTTTTGCTACTACTACTGAGATGTTGGCTCATGTGTCTTTAATCTGTATATATCTGATTATTACTAGTCATAATCATTTGCACTCAGATCCTTGTTGCCAGTGTATGTCTATAAAGTCATTGGGTAGATTTCAATGGTAATGTTGATCACCTCTACTAATTAACATGATATAAACTTTTAAAAAAACTTATTTATTTGATAACCATAGAGCTAGAAGAGGCATTTTATTATAACAGCACTGACACATTCAATATCAATTTTCAGAGCTAAGATGCTTCTCTTTCAAAATTGGCTGTAAATTTTTAGGTATATAGTTGAATTAATACAGTTATACAGTATTGTACTCCATGTAAACCCTGTAAGAAGAATCATTTTTAAGGGTGATAATATTCAATCTCTTAGTTTCCTATACTTTTAAGGTTTGTCTTCCCTTTATAGAAGCCTGGT
>NW_008360323.1:4155127-4161742 GCF_000622305.1 Nannospalax galili | reverse complement strand
GATATAAAGTCATCAGGTAGATTTCAATGGTAATGTTTTTCACATTTACTATTTATTAAGGAGTAAATTTTTATTCTTTGAACAATTATTTTTCATACACCCACTTTCCAGGTAGAACCCTCCCATATCCTCCCTCCCGCCACTAGACAAATTATACAAAGCAGATCAAGAAGTATATGTCTAGGTAAGGTTTATCTGAGAACAATTGGTCTTTGCCCAAGATTT
Organism: Nannospalax galili; assembly: GCF_000622305.1. NCBI lineage: Eukaryota > Metazoa > Chordata > Mammalia > Rodentia > Spalacidae > Nannospalax > Nannospalax galili. Next base: position 4,161,517 of record NW_008360323.1, on the reverse strand, counting down.
ATCTACATGACACACAATACTAAAAACTACCAGACTGGTGGAACTAACCTTCTTGGGTGTTTAACAGACATACATTGAGGCCTATACAAATTTGGACAGAGGGAAATAAAGGACAGTTTCTGCTCCTTGCCCTCCTCGGTCGACTAGTTCCAGGGTACTATGAGCATCTCTCAAAATGTCCTGTAATTGTGGTGGGTCAACTGTCCTCTTGATCAAGGAGGCCGAGGAGACCCCACTAGATGGATTTGAACCAGTGTTCAGTCTACAAAGAGGGTCAACACAGAGGAATCACTTCCTCCATGCTTCCAAGCGAAGCCAACCATGGTCAAGCAGGACCTTTGACTTATCTTCACATAGGCAGAACTGGTAAAAGAAAGGAGCCAGGGGCTCCTCCCAAGCCCATGTGACCCCTGAGGAACAGATCCTCAAACGACATTAAGAGTAAAAATAAATTGCCTTATCTGGGGCAACTTTATGGCCTTGGAACACCCAAAAGGAAAGTATAACCAAAGACTAAAGGGGCCAATATAATTTCTTAAGAGTCCATATGTATAGCTAAAGGCTACATAACAAGCAACAATGCCAGATACGGGATACCTTCTTTTGAATTGTTAGCCAGGGTGGCCAAAGGGAATCCCAGATACTAACCCAACATTGAACTGGGAAAATGAACAGCAGACAACAGTCTTATCCAAAGAATATTGACAACTGATTGCTGCTGGATGAGGAACAGCTGACCCTCCTAAAACAAAGACTTCTAGATAGGCTGACTAGATTCGCCAGAAGGGCAAGTAGTGGGGAATGGCTGAGAGTGCCACCAACACAATAGACAATAGCAGGAATATGAGAGTATAAGGGCTCTAGTGGGGGGCGCAGGCTATGGGAGGGTGCCATCTGGGAAGTGCGTGTATAGTTGAATAAGATGGTTTGGGATGTTCTGTGTGATACACACACACACACACACACATACATACATACATACATACATACACACACACACACACACACAAAATCAAAGTTTTAAAAATGTATATTTGAGGAGGAAGTATAGAAACTTACGTCACGTTATTTAGTAGAGGTGATAAACATTACCACTGAAATCTACCTGATGACTTTATAGAGATACACAGGCACCAAGGATCCAAGTCCATCCGATTACGACTAGTAATAATCAGATACATGCAGGTTAGAGATGCATGTGCCAACATCTGTTAGTAGCAAAAACAATGAGTCTTTCTGCAAGGAACAATATATTCTAAAACAAAATGGAGATCTTTTTTAAAGGTTAAAAACTCATTCAATTCTGTGTCTTACAGGGCTTATACTGAGTTCAATATTGTATAACTGTATTAATTCAACTGTGAACCTAGAAACTTGCAGCTACTTGTGAAAGAGATGTACTCTTGCTCTGGAATGTGTTACTGAATATGTTAAAGCTGTAGTAAAATGCTTCTTCTAATCATGTAGTTATTGAAAATTTAAAAAAATTGATTAAAAAATAATAATGCTTCAAAGCATAAAAATTCCTCCCTAATAATTAGTAGATGTGAAAAACATTACCACTGAAATCTAACTGATGAATTTATATCCATGTTCAGATGCCAATGAGCTCAGAAATTAACCGACTGTGACTAGTAATAATCAGTTATATAGAGATTAGAAACGCATGTTCAAATATCTTAATGTCAATTGCATTAAAAAATGAATTTTTCTGTAAAAAATGTTTTGTTTGCTCAGATATTACTCTATCAAATTATACTGGTCAAATTCTTTTAGTAGTTTATTTTTAGAAAGTCTTAAAAATGGTTTTTTAAAATTTACTTATTTTTAGACCCATTTCCCACACAGCAACCTCGCATAGCCTCCCTCCCCCCACTAGAGCCCTTATACTCTGATATCCCTGCTACTGTCTGCTGTGTTATCGGCACCCCCAGCCATTCCCCACTACTTGCCCTTCTGGTGAATCTGGTCAGCCTATCTAGAGGTCTTTGTTTTAGGAGGGTCAGCTGTTCCTCATCTAGCAGTAATCAGTGGTCAATATTCCTTCGGACAAGATTGGGGTCTGCTATTCATTTTCCCAGTTCTATGCTGGCTTACTATCTGGGAATCCCTTTGTCCACCCTGACCAACAACTCAAAAGAAGGTATTGCCTGTCTGGCATTGTTGCTTATTATGTAGCCTTTAGCTATACATATGGACTCTTAAGAAATTATATTGGCCCCTTTAGTCTTTGGTTATACTTTCCTTTGGTGTTTAAGGCCACAGAGTTAGTTGGCCCAGATTATGCAATTTATTTTTACTCTGAAGGTCGTTTGAAGATCTGTTCCTCAGGGGTCACATGGGCTTGGGAGGAGCCCCTGGCTCCTTTCTTTTACCAGTTCTGCCTGTGTGAAGATAAGTCAAAGGTCCTAATCGACCATGGCTGGCTTCACTTGGAAGAATGGAGGAAGTGATTCCTCTGTGTTGACCCTCCTCTTTTTAGACTGTACACTGGTTCCAGTCCATCTTGTGGGATCTCTTCAGCCTCCTTGATCAAGAGGACAGGTGAATCACAACAGTTACAGAACATTTTGAGAGATGCTCACAGTCCCCTGGAACTAGTCTCCCTAGGGGAGCAAAGTGCAAAAAGTGTTCTTTATGTCCCTCTGACCAAATTATTATAGGCCTCAAAGTATGTCTATTAAACATCCAAGAAGGTTGGTTCCACCAGCCTGGTATTTTTAATTACTCTGTGTCATGTAGATAAATCTTGTGCAAAGACCAGTTGTTCTCAGATAAACCTTACCTAGACATGTATTTCTTGATCTACTATGTATAATTTGTCAGTAGGTTGTAGGAGTAGTATGGTTCTCCCTGGTTTTCAAAACTAGCTAGACATTGTTTATCTCTCGCATTGTCTCACCATTCCATCATGGTTTTTCCCACTTAAGGTGCCCCCATTTCCTCCCTTACTCCCTTACTAATACCCTTTTCCTGTAGTCCTACCTCTCTTGAGCTCCTTTCCCTTTATCCCCTAGGTTCCTTGTATACCCTTCCCTCCCCCCTCCCTTAAACCAACCCAATTTTTATCTATCTCTCCCTTCTTCAGGCCTGTTTCCTACTGTTCTTGTCTTTCAGGTTCTTTCTTTTCCTTTACCTCCCTGTTTCCTTTCCATTATCCTGGTTCCTGTAGTTATGTCTGGCTGCATACTTGCATACTTATTTATCAGAGTCTGGTTCTAGGATCCACATATGAGGGCGAACATACGTTGATTTTTTTCTGAGTCTGTGTTACTTCACTTAGTATAACTGTTTCAAGCTCCATGCATTTACCTGCAAATTTCATGATTTCACCTTTCTTTATTGCTGAGTAAAACTCCATCGTATAAATGAACCACATTTTCATTATCCACTCATCAGTTGAGGGACATTAAGTTGCTTCCATCTCTTAGCCATTGTGAAAAGAGCAGCAACAATCATGGATATACAAGTGTCTCTGAAATAGGAAGAGTTCTTTGGGTATATGCCAAGGAGTGGTATAACTGGGTCAAATCATAGGTTCATTTGTTGTTTTTTTTTTAAGAGTTCTCCACGCTGCTTTCCATAGGAGTTGAACCAGTTTGCAGCCCCACCAGCAATGGATGAGTGTTCCCCTTTACCCACATCCTCTCCAACATTTTTTTCTTGATCTTAGCCATTCTGACTGGTTAAGGTGAAATCTTAAAGTGGTTTTAATTTTCATTTCCCTAATTATTAGTGATATTGAACATCTTTTAAGATATTTCATAGTATTCTTTATTTCTTTTGAGAACTCTCTGTTCAGCTCCTTAGCCCATCTTTTAAACAGGTTGCTTCTTGTATTGGTTCATTTTTTTTTTTGAGTTCGTTATATATTCTGGTTATTAAATCTCTGTTGGATGTGTCATTGGTGAAGATTTTCTCCCATTCTGTGAGTTTTCTGTTTGCTTCCTTACTTGTCTCTTTTGATGTACAGAAGCTTTTTAGTTTAATGAGGTCTGACCTGTTAATCCTTGCCCTTGTTTCCTGGGCAATTGATATCCGGTTTAGAAAATCCTTTCCTATGCCTATATCTTGAAGGTTTTTGCCAATGTTTTCTTTTAATAGTTTCAGTTTCAGTTATTATATTGAGGTCTTTGATCCATTTGGAATTGAGTTTTGTGCAGGGAGAAAGATAGGGGTTTAGTTTCACTCTTCTACAAGTGGAGATCCAGTTTTGCCAGCACCATTTGCTGAACATGCTGTCTTTCCTCCAGTTAATGTTCTTGGCCCCTTTGTCAAATATCAGGTGGCTGAAATTGCATTTATTCATATTTAGTTCTTCTATTTTGTTCCATTGGTCTATGGGTCTATTTTTGGGCCCGTACCATGTTGTTTTTATGACTATAGCTCTGTAATACAGCTTGAAATCTGGTATAGTAATCCCCCCTGGCATTGCTCCTTGTTCTCAGCATTGTTTTGGCTATCTGAGGTCTTTTATGCTTCCATATGAATCTTAGGATAGTTTTTTCCAATTCTGGGGCATATGAGTTTTAGGATGATTTTATCAAGCTCTGTGAAGAATGCAATGTGTATTTTGATAGGGATTGCATTGAATCTATAAATTGCTTTTGGTAAGATAGTCATTTTCACAATGTTGATTCTACCAATCCATAAGTATTGGTAGAACTCTTTCTTTAGAGTTTTGAAATTGTCATTGTAGAGATCTTTAATGCCTTTGGTTAGGATTATTCCTAAATATTTTCTTTTTGAGGCTATTGAGAATAAGATGGTTTCATCAAGTGCATTTTCTAATTGCTTGTTATTGGTATATAGAAAGGCTATATACTTTTTTGGGTTATTTTTGTAATCTACCACTTTACTGAACATGTTAGTAATTTCTAGGAGTTTTCGGGTGGAATTTTTGTTGTCCCTTAGATATAATATCATATCATCTGCAAAAAGGGATAATTTGATCTCTTCTTTTCCAACTATTACTCCTTTAAGTTCCTTCTCTTGCCTTATTACTCTTGCAAGAGTTTCAAGTAATATGTTAAAGAAAAGTGGGGATAATGAACAGCCTTATCTGGTTCCTGATTTCAATAGGAATGCTTCCAGTTTTTCTCCACTTAGAATGATGTTGGCTGTGGGTTTGTTTTACATGGCTTTAATTATGGTGAGGTATGTTCCCTCCAGTCCATTTTCCTCTAGGACTTTGAACATAAATGCATGTTGAATTTTGTCGAAGGCCTTCTCTGCATCTATTGAGATGACCATGTGGTTCTTGTCTTTGAGCCCATTTATATGATTTATGATGTTTATTGGATTATGTATATTGAACCATCCCTGCATCTCTGAGATAAAGCTGACTTGATCATGGTGGATGATCTTTTTGATGTGTCTCTCTATGTGGTTTGCAAGTATCTTGTTGAGAATTTTTGCATCTATGTTTATGAAGTATATATGTCTATAGTTTTCTTCTTTAGTTGTATGTTTAATTGGCTTTGGTATTAGAGTGATGCTGGCTTCATCACTCTAATTTGGAAGTTCTCCCTCCATTTCTATTTTTTTGAATAAAATAAGTAGTATTGTATGAAGATCATGTTTAAATGTCTGATAGAAGTCTGCTGTAAATCCATCTGGTCCTGGGCTTTTTTCAGTTGGGAGGCTTTGTATTACTGTTTCAATTTCCTTATGTGTTATGGGTCTGTTTAAGCTGTTGATCTCCTCTTGGTTTAGTTTTGGTGGTTCCCATGCCTTTAGATATCCATCCATTTCTTTTAGGTTTTCCAAATTTAGTAGATGTGGTGGTTTGAATGAAAATGTCCCTCATAAGCTCCAAGTGTTTGGACACTTTGTCCCCAGATGGTGGCACTGTTTTGGGAGGTCTTAGAAGGTGTGGTTATCCTGGAGGAAGCACGTCACTACGGGTGGGCTTAGAGAATTCTTAAGCCTTGCCAGATCTACAGTTGCTCTCTCGCTTCCTGTACCTGCATGATGATGTGAGAGCTTAGCTTCTCCTGCTCCTGCTCCAGTCACCTCCAGCCACCATACCTCCCAGCCTTGATGGACTGTAATTCCCCTGGAACTGTAAGCTCAAAAAATCTTTCTATAAACTGCTTGGGTCAGTGTGTCTATCACAGCAACAGAAAAGTGACTGATATCCCACCCAAGCACCAAAGAATACACTTTCCCCTCAGCACCCCATGGAACTTTTTCAAAAATTGGTGACATACTGGGCCACAAAGCAAACTTCAACACACACAAAAAACGTGAAATAATACCATACATTCTATCGGACTACAATGCAATAAAGCTCAAAATCATGACTGGACGAAGCCCTAGTCACTACAAGAACTCATGGTGATTAAACAACACACTTCTAAACAATGAGTGGGTGAAAGGAGAAATTAA
>NW_008360323.1:4143158-4154858 GCF_000622305.1 Nannospalax galili | reverse complement strand
AATATCTTCTTGATTGATTGTTCCTTTGATCAAAATGAAACAGCTCTCTTTGTCTTTTCTGATTAGTTTTAGTTTAAAGTCTGTTTTGTCAGATATTAGAATTGCTATGTCCTCTTTTTTCTTAGTGCCATTTACTTGGTATATTTTTTTCCATCCTTTCACTTTGAGATAGTGTCTGTCCTTGAAAGTGAGATGGGTTTCTTGCAGACAACAAAAAGATGGGTTTTGTTTCTTAATCCATTCACAAAGTCTGTGTCATTTGACTGAGGAGTTCAGTCCATTAATATTTAAAGTTATTAATGAAAGATGAGTATTGAATCCTCTCATTTTTATTTCTGTTTACATTCTTGATATAGCTGTACTTTCCACAGTTATACCTTCATTGGATTTCTTTCTGCAATCCCTTAGGTGTTGTCATTCCTTTCTTCAGCTCTTTGAATTGCTTCCAGAACTCTCTGAAGGGCTGGTTTTGTGGACATGAATTCCTTTAGCCTATTTATGTCATGGAAGATTTTTCTTACCCCTTCAACTATAATAGATACTTTGGCTGGTTATAGTAATCTGGGTTGGCATCTGTGATGATTTAAAACTGGGAATACTTTGGTCCAGGCTCTTCTGGCTTTCATAGTTTGCACTGAAAAGTCAGCTGTAATCCTAATGGGTTTTCCTTTATATGTGACTTGTTGTTTCTCTTTTATACCTTTCAGAATTGTCTCTTTGTTTTGTGTGTGTAGTGTTTTTACTATACTGTGTTGTGGAGAGTTTCTTTTCTGGTCCTGTCTGTTTGGTGTTCTATATGCTTCTTGTATTTGTAAGGGCATGTCTTTCTTTAATTTTGGGAAATTTTCTTCCACAATTGTGTTGAAGATCTGGTCCATGCCATTGTCTTGGGATTCTTCTCCTTCCTGTATGCCTATGATTTGTAAGTGTGGCCTTTTTATGGTGTCCCACAATTCCTGCATATTCCATTCTTGTGATTTCTTAAATTTTTCATAATCTTTGCTTGAGTGGTCTGTTCATCCTCTTTATCTTTCAGTCTTGACACTCTGTTTTCCATTTCGTTCATCCTATTGCTGAGGCTTTCTCCTGTCATTTCTAATTGGCTTACTGAGTATTTCATTTCTTTCTTCATTTCAGCCTGAGTATTCTTCAATATTTCTAACTCTTTTCTCAATTCATTCAGAAGTTTATCTCTATTTCCCCACAGTTCTTTGATATCTTTTTTTGTGTTCTTTAAATTCACTGAATTCTTTTATCATTTTTATAATTGTTCTTTTGAGTTCCATGTTCTGCATTATCTCTAGGGGCTTCTCATTGTACTCCTCTAGAGGACAATTGTTATTTGGTGGGGATATGTTATTTTGGTTTTTCATGTTATTATTTTTTCTCTGTGATTTTGACATGTTGATTTCTTTTATAGCTTCTGATTCTTGTGTGAGACTCAAGTCTTCAAGTTTAGGTCTGCTTCTTTTTGTTTTATGTGTCTTTGTGGTTTACTTTTTGGGCATGAAAAGCTGGTCCGGCTAAGCTTCAGGTTCTCTCTTTTGATTTTATATTGGAGTGGCAGGATTGCTTTTGTCTTCAGGAGTTCCCACAGAGACCCAATTCAGATGAGGGCCAGATGTTTTCAGGCTTTCTCCTAAGGTCTGGATCCCTCCAGGAATGATTTTGGCCTCAGGAATTTGGGGGTTGGACTGGCCTGGAATCCTGGCCCAGGAAAGATGTTGGTCTCGAGAGTTTTTTAATGTATATTTTTATTGAATTTCTGTGGATTTCATCTAATACATTTTATTCATATTTAGATCTCCCCTATCTGCACCCACCATAACTTTCCCATTGGTTTTCATACATTCTGTCTTGCATATTAAGGACTGTTGAGTCAAGTTTGTGTACCCAGTTGTTTCTCAGTGTGAGTTCATTCACTGGTGCCTGTTCAGCCTATCTAGCATCACTCATTTAAAGATAAACTCTCCCTCAGCCAGCAGTGATCATTTGCCAATAGTTCCTCTGCTAAGGTTGGGGGGTCTCCTACCCATTACCCCAGACCTATGCTGGTTTTTATATAGTTAAGTTTGAATGGGTCTTGTGGATGCTGTCACCATTGTTGTAAATTCCTACGAGCAAGTTCCCAGGAGCCTGTAAAAATCTTTTTTCTTATGGACATATACCACTCCTGGCTCTTTCAATCTTTTCACTTCCTCTTGCAATGTTCGCTGAGTCCTGGGTGGGTGAGATTTAATATAGGAGTCTTATCCAGTGACACACACTGCAGTCTCTTATTCTCTACACTTTGGACAGTTGTGGCCTTCTATGTGCATCAGCCTCCGGTGAATGAGGAAAGCTTCACTGATGAGAAGTGAGAGATGCATTAGTAGTCTCTAACCTATTGTTCCATGGGAAAGCTGCCCTGTTTGTGTGCCTTCTCTTCTAAAGCTGCTCTGCCTATGCCACCTTCTCTAGAGACCTTAGATGACATGATGCTGACTTGTCCTGCTTCTCCAACACTGCAGTTGTCCAGTCCACTGCCACTGACCACCATCATGGACATGCTTTTTTGATTCAACAAACAAGGGAACTGTAAGAATGACTTTTCTAAGATTGCCTTCTTTCACAATATGGACTTGTTTCTTCATTTATAAGACAAAGAAAGGAGAACTGTATGAATAACTTACAATATGGATAGAACCAGGAGGAATAAAAGCTACTTTTTATAATGAAAACAAGCCAACTTAGCCATGTGCTCTTCTGACCTGGGCACCTGACCTTGATCCCTCAGGACTCCACTTTGCCTTTGAGCCAAGATAGTGGATGGATGAGGGTAGGGTGTGCTTGAACTAACATCAAAGTGCTGGAAGAAACTTATTCATGTTTGTATCCTCATGGGAAGCAGTGAGAATTCAGAAATATGTTTAACATTGTATGTACTTTAGGTCTAGGGATCAAAGGGTGGATTCAAGCTTGTAGCTTCCCAATTCAGGCTAGAAGCCTGGCTTAAAAGTTCAGTTCTATGAGATTTGAAGGAAAAGATTTTCAGTTTTAGATAATTCTTTTGTTAAATTACTTTTTAAATTTTATGTGCAGAAGTGTATTGCCTGCATGTATGTAAGTGCACCCATGTTGTACAATGACCAAGGAGGTCAGAAGAGGGTTCAGATCTCCTGTAACTGGAGGTAAGGATGGTTGAAAGCCACCATGTGGGTGCTGGGAATCCAAACTGGGTCTTCTGCAAGAGCAGCCAGTGTTCTTAACCACTGAGCAATCTCTCCAGTCCCAGGTCCACTCTTAAAACTATCACCAAAATCAGACTGATTATTTACTCAGGTACAACAGTAATGTGGCTTAGTAACACCACAACATATTTTTGTATAAATGTGGAAACAATTTTCTTTTGTACTTCTCCACATCAATGATTTAAAATTAGAAGCATCTTTTGAGGGGTTTATTAACATGCATCAGAAGATTTGAATAATCAAAGAAATCAAGTTCAGATTTGTGATCACTGCCAGCGGCAGCCACTCCTCTGTTCTCATGGGTGCTGCTCCTCCACTCGCCTTGGCCTGAGGCCTCTCTTCTGCCTGTGCCACTCTTCTGCCCACCTGGTGTCGCCTTCTGTCATCGCTGCTTCTCTCTGGGCCTGGACCCCAGGGCTGGTGAGGAGACTGTGTCAGCGGAGCTGCATTCAGACACAGGAGACCAGATTCAGTGACACAGATCTGGTTTATTGCAGGAAGGCACAGGCTTATATAGGGGTAGAGGTCCAATCACAGCACAGCAAGTAGGATACCTTATTAACATGACAGGTTTAGCATCCTATCACAGTACAGCAGGTAGGATACCTTATAAGCATAACAGACTTAGCATCCTATTAGCATAACAGACTTAACATCCTATCACAGAATAGAGGGTAGGATGCCTCATTAGCATACTGGGTTTCAGATTATAGAGCCTGGATTCCTGGAAACCACATGACCCTGACTGTTGCAATATCTAAGTGTTGCAATTTTGGATTCCAAGGTGGTGATTAGGGAGTGGCAAGCTCTAGGCATCAGTCTCACGATCTACCAATGGGAGCAAATGTCACAAGGTGTTTCTTGTGGCTCCAGCAGTTGGGCTGTTGCCTCGGGCCTGCTGTATGCCTGTCAATAAGACTTTCACCCTAGGCTCAAGCCTGTCTTCCACACAGATTGAATTGTTTGAGTGCTTTGATAGTTAATGTGTAATTAGAAATTTTTTTTTCACATAACCATATCTACAGTGTCAGGCAAAATGCATTATATGGCTATGCCTTTTCTCCCTAGAGTCAATGGGTCAGGTGGTATATGAGAGTTCTTTTTAATTGTTAATTTTTTAAACCTCTTTACCTTCCCTCTATTTTCATTTTACTATATAAAAGGATAAGAATAAAACTATAAAGAATGTCATGATGGGCCAGTAAGATGACTCAGTGGTAAAGGCACTTATTTCCAAACCTTATGGCCTGAGTTTGGTGCTCAGAACCTACAATGTGAAAAAAATAAAATTAACTTCCACAGATTTTCCTCTGACCTCCACATGTATGTCATTGCATGTGCACCTAACCCACTGCCAGCTACAAATAAACAAATGTAATTGAAAATTTAAAAAAAAAAGGACTGCCAGGAGGGTCTGGGTATAACTACATTGGTCTGCTATCTTTCCTCCCCAAAAAGGGTTGCTACAGATTGCTGAAGGAGACAGTAGCCATATGACTTTGTGCTTCAGGATAGAGCCAGAGGCTCAACAGCATTGCAGAGGACTCTTAGGAAAGGTTAGATGAGAACAGCAGGCCGTCCCTTTCCTAGAACATTAGTGCAAGCTCAGGTATTGGTTCATTTAAAAATTTCTGTGCTCCACCTTACCTAAAAATGTCAGCAAACCCCATGCTTCTAAGTTCTAGATCTTCTTGGGAGGTCTATCAATGTCATGAGTAATATAGTGTTATGGGGTAGATGGTCATGCTGATAAAGTTCTGCAGCTCTGTGGTGTTCCGTCAAGAAGATAGTTGGTTCATATCTGATACCTCAGAGCCTAAGGAGTCACAGTGAGTATACATAGTTCACAAAGACTTCCTTTTTTGGACAAGGGACCAAACTCTTAGATTCAAACTCTTTCCAAACTTCAGAAATTCTTTAGGAGATTTTTGGAAGGATAGAGATTCTTTTAAATCTTTAGGAATGGTCAACAACTAAATTCTCCAAAGGGCCTTGGTCTCTAATGCATGAACTATTATTAGGGAACTATGAAGTCTCTTATATTCATACACTTGTTTAAAATGTGGATATAAAGCCAAAGTCATTAAACATCTGTGTCCATACTTTTTCTTGGTTCTTGTTTTAGTTAACCTTACACACACTACTGATTATTTTGTGCTATGGTACAGAGTTTGGATCCTAGTAAATCTTGCTATTAGTTATATAGCTTCTGGGGCTAATCAGTGGCTTCTTCAGAGTTGGTGATGAATATTATCATCTACATTACTGAATCTGGATGACTGACCTATTATTCATGGTATAATGACTCTTATGGTATAATTTAAGGAAATATTAATCAGATAAACCAATGAATAAACTAACAATAAGAAGAAAATCCAACAAAGATTATTTCCCAGAAAGCAAACTAAAATTTAAACTATACCTATCACTTCTCTTTGGACCCTTCTAACCACCTGTCAGGTGTTGTTTTGTTCTACTTGTCCTAAACTTGGAACTTCAATATTTTGTTTGCTACCAGAAGCCCTTCCAATTGTTACAAAGATTTATAGCTTCTTACCAAAATCCATGTGTTTTCTTCTTTTTAATCATAGTCACCCCACTATAAGACATTTCCTGATTCTTTGGCATTTGATGAAGTTGTCTGATTGGGTCCTAGTCAGTGAAAACTGATACATGATCTGTGCCAAATCTGGGTTGAGGTTTTTAGGAAGCTGACATATGTTCTTTATGTTTTCTTTCCCTCTTGTCTTACCAGATGCAAATGACCAAACATTCTTATAAGATTGTAGAACCACAAGTGGGCAGCACCTTAGTCCATGAATCAATCAGCTGCTAACTATAAATGGATGGATGTTAGATCCCTTGACGACACATCTATGCTTGACATCTTTGCTGCATCACTGATCGTGCGCTTGTGCTACAGCAAGCCAGGATTCTTAGAGATGATTCATGAATTCCAAGCATGAGGGGGAAGGAAATCCAGACTGAAACAGCTGGGCTTTATTTTATTATTTATTTGTTCATCTGGAATGCTAGGAGTCAAATGCAGGATCTCTAGCATACCAAGCAAACACTGTACCACTGAGTTCTGTCCCCAGCCCTGGCTCGGTGTTTAGTTGGTATATGTAGCATGAAAATTTGAATTTCTTTGTCTTTGTTCCCATGGCCATGATTGTTTTTAAATTATAGCTTTGTTATCATGCATTCATATATTTCTCTTTAGCCTCATCCCAGAAAAAAATAAAACGTGGAAGATTTAACACTGTTAGGGTTTTTCAGTATGCCCTAAGATGAGCAACACAATAAACTTCAGACGTAGTATCATGGTAGATGGTAGATTCTTTACCAAGATCCAAGAGATTTATGCACAGAAACAGCCTGGCCATAGTCACTGACATTGGAAAATGTGGAAGTGTTGAGAAAATGAGATGACTATCATTAAAAGATCATTCCTTCATGCTTTTGAAGAAAATTCACTTCAGATAAATCAAATATTTAAATTAAAAAACTAAAGCCATTAAGTTTTAAGAAGCAGGGAAGCCCCTTTTATATATAACATATAACTTAGAAACTTAAGTTGATAAATTTATATTAAATGTGCATCATACAAAAAGCATCATAAAAACTTTCAAAAGAAAAATAATGCACTCAAAGCAAGCAATTTGTAAACACAAATTATGCTGTAGAGCAAGGGATAATATTCTTAACATATAAGGAATTCATCAAATTAATGATAAAACTACCAGCAGTGTAATAGAACACTGTAAGAGGAACACGAACCAATAGTTTATTGAAAAGTAAATGTAAATGATGCTATAAAAACTTTTTATAAAGCTTAATCTCATTCATAATAATAGAAATACTATTAAAACTATAATGGGATACTATATATAAAGTTTCATGTGTCCCAATATTGCTGAAAATATGAAGAAATAAATATTGTAATACATCATTTTTGTATGAGTCCAAATTGCTATAATTTCTAGGGTGGGCATTTAGCAATATTTTATAAATTTTAAATGTATGTGTCTTTTGATCTTGCAATCCTACTTCTAAAACTGTCTCTACAAATACATTTAAACAAATAGGAATGCATGTAGAAGAATATTTACTGTACTATGTATTATAAGTTGGTGGAACCAACTCATATATCCATTATTAGATAAATTGTTAAATGATAGTAAATTTGCAGAATGGAAAGTCATGAAGCTATAAAATAGGCACATTTTGATATGACATGATCAGTTGGATTTATTAATAAGTGAAATAAAGTTACACTTTATTTCAATATATAGTATTATAGTTGCATACATTTATCTTATATTTTTCTGTATATTGTACAAGTCTCCTTGTAATAATATGAAAGAGACTGTTAAAGTGCTTTATTCCCAGAGGCAACTAGGTATTTTAGGAATGGAGGCATAAGGACATATTAGTGTTCAAACACATACTGGATGACTTCAGTTACAGAAATTTCCCCACAGTTTTGGAGGCAGAAATTAAATCTGACAGGGTTGCAGGTAGGACTGATTTCTTCCAGTTTCTTTCCTTGTGCTGTATATGTTTTTTTTTTTTTCCTCAAAAGGTCCTACGTCAGTGGACAGGTTCCCTGATATATCTTACACGCCCAGATTTACCCCCTTTTTTAAATGTAAGGAACCAGTTAGATTAGATTATGATCTGCCCTAAAAGCCTCATTTCACCCCTTTGAAGGCCCTGACTCTACATTAGGTCACAGTTTCAAGTACTAATGGCTAGAGTGCTTCACCATAGGAATATGAGGTGACACTTTTCAATAAATAACAAAGCATGACTTATTTGCACTGTTATCATTGAACCTTTTCTAGCTTCCCATCATATGATGTTTTACTTCCTAAAAATAAATCAAGCCAACTGCCTATAGTCCTAGTAGAAACCCATTCAATATAATTTGTTATGCTGGTTAATCCAGATATTAAAATACAGTGTCAATAGCAGTGAGTGTCTGTTCAGGAAAATATATACTTGGATTTAGGAAAAAATATTTGCTTCATGAGATTGTCTACTATATGATTCTTAAAGTATAAAGCTTTCAATATGATTGACTTTAAGGACACTTTTAGTACTTTATTGGTTAAAGAAATTACATCTGGACATTTTTATTAATTTATAAGCTTAATACTACCAACGTAATATAACAAGATTTTCATGTGCAACAATTTCATCCTTTGACATTCTATTCTCCTTTGAGTTGCATAGGTTATGTATGTTTAACAGTGAATTCACACTTATATTTGAATAGAATTTAAAGTGGAATGAAGAAGAATACTCCTAATGCTGTAGCCATAAAATAGCGGTTGTATATATTACTCACAGATATTGTATAGCTACCATGATAATCTAACTACTATATGCTTCCTCTGAGGTTTTAAAAAGCACCAGGAATAGCCATCTTTCTGGGTTACATACATTCTTGTCTCTAGACAGGGGGATGTTTGAGCACCTCAAGAACCCATTCTGTCTTGTGATTAGTACAGCACTAAGAACGCAATAGCCATATCCCCTGAAAGATGTGATGCATAACCTGTAATTTTTATTACTGATATCAAATATGCTTAATTTATTTCAATGATGTGCTTTTAAAGACAAATATAATGCTATGACATTAAGGAAAAGAGTCTCTCATCAGAATATGATTCATTAATTGCTGACTTCCCATCATAAAGTCTATACTATATAGTGCTACTTCAAGAATTTAGAGAAATGGGGCTAGAGAGATGGCTGTGTAAAGCATTTGCTATATAAGGACCTGAGTTCAGATTCCAGAATCACAGAAAATCAGATGTGACAGTGCATATCTATAATCCCATCACTCACTCTGACAGTGAGAATGGAAGTAGAGTCAGGAGAGTCTGAGCTCATAGGCCAGCTAGCCTGGTGTATACGTAAAGCAGCTCTTAAGAAGAGACATATGTCAGACAAGGTAGAAGATGAGGTTATAACATCTGAGATTGCCCTCTGATTCCCCCCCCCAGTTATAAAAAATGTCTATGTTATTTACAGCTGGAATATTACCAGACCATGAACTAACTGGCACACTGGAAACATGCTTTGTGAGAGAGCTAGTCTCTAAATGCTCTTCATGATATCTAATATTTAAAGTTACCGCTTTTATAAATATTCAATTGTAAGTAAATAAAAGACCACTTTTCATATGGATGGAATAACTCTGGTCCTTAATAGACTATGGTTTGTGATTACAGCAGTCTTTTGAGCTCCTGTACAGACATGTCTGACCATGTCCTCCCAATCCCAGCACCTCACATTACACTTGACATGCATACTGTATATCCCATGGTAGAAAGCTGGATTAAGTGTTTTGATAGCAGTCATAAAGTTTCAGTAACTCTATTATCTAGAAAAGTAAAGGTATTCTGAACTTTCAAAGGAAATACTAAGAAATTCCAAGTTATAATGTTTTGAGTATATGTTACTCTAATGTGGAATTTTTAATGACAGGGTCCTTCATTTCAGAAGAATAGATATCTTTCCTCAAAGCTGGTGGAATGACAATAAAAGTCAAGTATTCACTGGAAAGGGAAAGAAACGTGAATTTCGATTCACATGATTATTCTCCAACTATTTTACTCTATGTTACTGTCACACTCTAATCAGGCAACCATCATTTCTATTTTGGAATATAGTCTATCTATTACAGGAGATCCCGTTCCTGGCTTGCCACAAATGAAAAGAATTGACAAGGTCATACAGTCCCAAATGACAAGCCTGGTAAGCACAGAAGAGGCCCGTGGTTAAAAAAAACTTTAAAAATATAAGATAAACATCTAAAATATTTTATTTATTATTTTTAATTTATGTATATGAGTGTTATGCCTGCATGTAAGTGCACCCATGTCATGCAATGCCTGCAGAGGACAGAAGAGGCTGTTGGATCCCCTGGAAGTGGAGAGATGGACAATTGTTAGCTTCCATATAGGCATTGGGATTCAAACCCTGATATTCTGTAAGAACAGTAAGTGTTCTTAACAACTGAGCCATCTCTCCAGCCCCACAATACATTTTCTTGCTGCTGTATTCCATCTGCTGACGTGTCCCTTTGACCACAAGAAATACACCAATAACCACAGAAACGAATAAGTGGACTATCTATGACATAGATAATGGCAATCAGTTCTGGCTCAGTCTTAGGTAAAATTGGCTAATATTTAATTCACTAAAGACTGTTGAGTACTGAAAAAATAATTTTGGGAAATATATTATCTTAGTCTCTTCAGAACTCTTAAAGGATTGGTCTTCCCATGAGTTCCCATGCCTGTAGGAATGGTCTTGTAGAGGAGAGAATCTCTTTGTTTTCTTGCTACTTTTGAGGTTGAACATGTGATCTGCAGGGTTTTTATTTTGACAAATGAAAAAATAATTTAAATGTAAGAGAAGTGTACAGGCATACAATTGGTTCAAAATTGCAGATTTTCTAGTCTCCCAGAAGGGATCCTGAGGCTTAATATGCCACATATTAAATGTACCACATGTTTAAGTCTCCTCTCATAGGTAGAGCCTATCTCACCTTGATTAATATTCTGAGATGTATCTCTCCTTCTGTAATAAGGAAACTGTGGCCTGTAGAGCTTATGCGACATATCTAAAGTCATAATTATTTTGTTGCATTGGGAAATTCCAATCCAGTCACGAGTTCCATCTATATACCCATCCACGCATTAGAGCTATTTCTGTGGGCAAAAAACAAAAGCACAAAGACAGCAGTCAGCTAGCAAAACCAATCTGATGATACCAAAAAGTACTTGGGATGCCAATGACTTGCCAAATCAAAAAGAAACTTACTTTTGGAGGAAGAGATGTATCTGTTAAAATGACCATTTGATTATATCGACTTAATCCATGTCTGAAAAAGCATGTTTTACAGTTTTCTGCAATTTTAAGTAACACATTATTCTTCAAATAATTTTCTTGTGTCAAATTCCTGGCAAGAAGACTCTCAAGGGCTTCATAAACTCAAAAGAGTAATGGTTATAATACGGTTCCTGAACACCCTGATGCTATTTTGTTAAACGTGGCTTGTCCTCTCTGCAGTGACATTAAATTGGATCACTTTTTTTCCTGTTTTTTGTTTTATTATTATTTTTTAAATTATTTATTTAATAACCATGTAATTAGAAGAAACATTTCATTACAACAACATTGACATATTCAATAAGAATTTCCAGAGCTAAGATGCAACTCTTTCAAAATTAACTGTAAATTTTTAGGTTTATAATTGAATTAATACAGTTATACAATATTGTACTCAGTATAAGCTCTATAAGATATAAAATTAAATGATGTTTTAACCTTTAAAAAAGATCTCCATTTCATTATTAAAATACACAGTATCATACAGAAAAATTCATTTTTAATGCAATTAACACTAAGATGTTTGCACATGCATTTCTAATCTCTATATATCTGATTATTA
>NW_008360323.1:4135273-4142846 GCF_000622305.1 Nannospalax galili | reverse complement strand
TGTCAATATTACTTTGGATAAGATTGGGGTCTGCTATTCATTTTCCCAGTTCTATGCTGGGTTACTATCTGGGAATCCCATTGGCCACCCTGGCCAACAACTCAAAAGAAGGTATTGCTTGTCTGGAATTGTTGCTTTTTATGTAGCCTTTAGCTATACATATGGACTCTTATGAAGTTATGTTGGCCCATTTAATCTTTGGTTATACTTTCCTTCTTGGTGTTTAAGGCCACAGAGTTAATTGGCCCAGATAAGGCAATTTATTTTTACTCTGAAGGTCGTTTGAGGATCTGTTCTTCAGGGGCTTGGGAGGAGCCCTTGGCTCCTTTCTTTTACCAGTTCTGCCTGTGTGAAGATAAGGCAAAGGTCCTGCTCAACCATGGTTGGCTTTGCTTGGAAGCAAGGAGAAATGACTCCTCTGTGTTGACCCTCCTCTTTATAGACTGGACACTGGTTCAAGTCCATCTGGTGGGGTCTCCTTGGCTTCCTTGATCAAGAGGACAGGTGACACACCACTATTATAGGACGTTTTGAGAGATGCTCATAGTCCCCTGGAACTAGTCAACCTAGGAGGGCAAAAAGCAAAAACTGTCCTTATGTCCCTCTGACCAAATTATTGAATTATAGACCTCAAAGTATTTCTGTTAGACACCCAAGGTTAGTTCCACCAGTCTGGTACTTTTAATTACTGTGTGTCATGTAGATAAAATTTGGGAAAAGACCAGTTGTTTTCAGATAAACTTTACCTAGATATATATTTCTTGATCTGATATGTATAATTTGTCAGTAGGTTGTAGGAGTAATATGGTTCTCTCTGGTTTTCAAAACTAGCTAGGCATTGTTATCTCTCACATTGTCTCACCTCTACATCATGGTTTTCCCACTTAAGCTGCCCCCATTTTCCCCCTTTCTCCCTTACTAAATACCCTTCTCCTATGGTCCTACCTCTCTTGAGATCCTTCTTTCCCTTTATCCCCTAGGTTCCTTGTAAACCCTTCAATCCCCCCTCCCTTAAACTAACCCAAATTGGGTCACTTTTAAGGCAGCAATATTCCAAAAGATACTCAGAGCTTAGTATGCAAAGAATTGTCTAAGCTTATCTTATGAAAGTCTCAATGAAGTTAATTTCTTAATTTCTTTAATTTCATTCAAGTTTGTTTAGAGGAAAAAAAATCATTTGAGCTAAGTTAATTTTATTCTTGAGATATTTTTGAGAAAGATAGTGAACTTGACCTTTTCCTTTGCATCTTATACGGTCTTCTGTGTTTGAAATACATTCAAATGTTGTTTTAACCGAGCATCCAACTTCATGAGTAGCTTTCATCACTAGGCTGGAGTCCTCGTTCAGCATTTTTAGAGCAGTCGGGGGTAAGGCCTTCCTGCTCCCACAGCCCCACTAATAAGCAGAGATCTGGCTCTGCAGCACCAGCCCCAGTGCAGTAGTAAATCAGCCCTGTGTGTTTTCCTAATTTTAGGTTTGGTCTGATTTAACCCATCTAATAGGAAAAACATCTGGTCTAGTTTTACTTCTAATGTGTTCTTTACATCAGGAACCTTATCGCCCTGGGACCAGGTAGTAACAAGAGGTTGGTTCTTGTACCTGGCTGGCCCATGACCATGTGTCGCCATCCAATGCCTGATCAGAGGAGTCTGCTTTCCATTTATGCTTTCCTGCCCTTTAAAGCTTTGATTTACAATAATGTCTTGACATCACAATCAGTTTGGGGCTGTAAATTCCCCGATTAGTAAAAAGACTGTGTTGTGGCACATTTTGGGTCAAAGGGAGGTTTAAATTTATTTTTCAGTATTAAATTTGCAATGACTTGGGTATTTAAGAGTCTTCTAGTAATAGTATTCACAAACCCATGTGTCAGAGTCGATTGCTACCTTTGTATGATTGCACTAATGTACATCGAATATTGTTTTTAAAAACTATATGGAAATAGCTTGAGGAAACAGTAAAACACTGTCCTAGGAGTCAGTTTAAGTTCTGTTCATGACAGCACAGAATGCAGTCCTTTTGAAAAGATCATAGAGTGACTCCACTTTAAAATCCTGGCTACATTTGGAAGTGGTTTAGGCTACACACATCTTTTAAATGGAAAGGGGCCAGGGTGGTTTTATTTCCAAAATAATATTATTTTTCTTCTTTTTTTTACCTCTTGACATTTATCTTTGATGATTTTCCCATTTCCAACTCTTCCCCCAGTGCCTCCAGTGCCTTGTCTTCTAGAACCTTCCCTCTCTTTGTTTTTCAGGGTACTTTTGGTATAAGGCAAAGATGAATTTTCTGATTGAGTTGAAATCAATTGCTGCAAAGATGTCTAGCATTCTACTTGGCTTTCTGCTCCTCTGAAAAGGTTAGAAAACCATGGACAGCATGAGGTAACAGGGGACCATATAGGAATTAACTTCCAACAGCTCCAGGCCTAAAAGCTCTTCCCAAATCTACAGTATGTTAGGGGACTTTAGTTCCCCAAAGTAATGTAGCTGTTTATGCACTCTTGCCTCTGAGTTCCTTTTAACTGGGGCCTGAGGAGGAGTGCATGAGCAACATTACTTCAGCAAGCAGGAATTAATTATTGAAATCAATTATTGCATCTTTCTGATGACTGCAGACAGTCCTCAGTGAGTTGACATAAAAATACTTGTCTCAATGGCTGTCTCTGTGAAAAGAGATTGAAATAAATCAAAAAGAAAGGGGACTGACTCTGGCTTTGTTCCAGTCCATCTTTTAGGATTTCTCAAAAACTTTACTAGCTGGCAGTTGACAGGAAGATATTTTTTAACTCTTTTATTCCATGCCTGGAGAGTGATGCCCTTTCAGACAACCAAAAGGGGCTTCACTCATAACATAGAGCTTTTTCTGGATTTCTAACACAGGGGACTAGTAACACCCATTTCAAAATGAGTGTAGCCTTTCGAGTGTTGGTGTTGTTTGAAGTTGAGCCCGTGTCTCTAGACCATGTGCCTGTGTCCTTGTCTCCTGTCCTTTGCAAGGAATGGCTTCTTCTATTTTCATGCTTGTCCTGGAAACACTGGAGATTTACTTGGCAGGCATTCTCTAGGTCAGGGTATAAAGGTAGATATACAAAAATACCATTAGCAGACTTCCTAATGTACAGGAATGATACGAGTAGATGTTCAAATTTCATGAGCCTCTTTGGGAACAGGTCACCTAAAAACAGGAACAGTCAAATGTGAGTGCATTTCCATAAATTTCTATTTGGGACACTTCTCAGAGATGCTTAGTTTTATGATGCTTCTTTTAAAGTCATAAAGTTTACCATCTATGAGAAACATTGATTTGGAAGAATTTTACTAATTGAGAATATTATTTATCTTAGTACATTTGGGCTGCTATAAAATGTGTGACTTATAAACAATGGAAATGTATTTCTTATAATTCTGATGGCTAGAAAACCTGAGATCAAGATGTATGCAGATTTAGTGTTCAGGAAGAGCTAGTTCCTCACACATGGTGCCATATTACCATATCTACTCATGGTATAAGAAGAATCTCCTGGAATGCTTTTATAAGGGCACTAAGCCTATTCACAATGACTCTGTCTCAAGACCCACTAATTTGGAAAAGCCCTCACTTCCTAATCCCATCACCTCTGTAGTTAGCATTTGAACTTCTAAGTTTGGGGTTGAGGGGCTTTGCCATGGCATATGATTCCTAAAACAGTAATGGGGAAAAAATAAATGAATGTATGATAGTTCCCTCAGAAATTGTACCACTGAATAAAATTCGAGGTTCCCAATAGACACAAGACCCTATAGTCTCCCGAAACCCAAGGCAAGGGGAGTATTTTCAAAACAAACATCAAGAGAAAAGGAGGGGTTTTCCCCTAAAACTAATAAAGATGCCCCTGGGTCAAGAGGGAGAGGAGGCAAAGTAATGATTGCAGCAGAGAGATCAATAAACTCTCAAGAAATGGTCCTAGAGTCTAGGCAGCTATATGTCTGAAAAGAAGAGATGCTGAGGTAATCACCTAGGCAGCCTCACAGAGGTGTCTAGGCAATCCCTGAGCTGCTGCTATAGGGAGCCTGGTGGGTGGAGTGAAGACAGCTCAAACACACATACACAATGTTTGGTCAAGATACCTTGCCCTGTATGAATCTGGGGCACTAAGTAAGCAGCTTTGAAGAGGAAGAGTCATCTTCTTAAACAATGAGTTTAGTCTTTCTGTCAAGAAGGAAAGGACAGGGCATGTACACGACACTAGCTTATAGAAAAGTTAAATAGTACGTATTTCTGTACTGTGAAATTTTGATTTCTACCTGTTAAAAATTCAGCCCTTCACTCACATTATTCTCAATGCCCCACATCTCTGTAGCTCAGGATAGACCTGCTTTGTGCCTTTGCTGCTGTCTCCAGTGCTACTTTGTTTTGGAGTTCACTATCAGCAGTGACTGTGGCACCTGAAAATTATTGCTGTGTAATCTGAATTCTTAATAGAAAATCCAGGAAGCTCAGTTCCTGGCAGCATATATGAATTGAAAGGAAATAAATATTCTTTTTGAGGGGTCAAGAGGAGTCATGGGTAATTTAATGCCACCTCCTCTGTCTTCCCCGCCCCTCCTGTCTTTTGCTCTCCCTAGAGCCAGTTACAATGATTAGGGGTGAGTCTGTCTCTTTCCTTATAGTTGAAATGAGAATTTGGTCATTCTATTCTCTCAAGCTTGTGTTTACCAAGTGAACAACTCTTACCATGTCTCAAATGTCAGTTTTAAAATCTGTGTTATATTGTATGAATTAATGAGTTTTGCATTGTTTTCTCCTCTAAGGTACTCCTTGAGGCCTTTCCCTGGACATTGTGAATAAAATAACACAAGTAGTGAGTAAATGTATGAGAAGCTGAGTGCAGGAGGAAGATGACCAATCCTTATGGGAAGAGTTTGGAAATAATCCTGAACTTGGCTAGAATATTGAAATGACTGAATGACAGTCACCTTACATACCAAGGCAAGGACCCAGGACCAAGGACAGGTTAAAATTTCTAAAGGGAATTTGAATTTTGATGTTTGAATTTATTCAGTCAATTAAAATAGTTTCATTTTATTGTGCAAACTTTTTTCCCCCAAACTGATTATTAAAAGAGATAGTATTGTTTTATTTATTAGGAAAGTATGTTAGAAGTCTTTTTTCAAGCTGTGTATGTAGTTTAGTTGAATGCTTATCTATCATTTACAAGGCCCTGGGTTTGATCTCCAGCACCACATAAACCAGGTACTGTGGTGCACACCTGTAACCTTAGTGTTTTGAGAATGGAGAATTCAAGAAGTTCAAGGTTATCATCAACTAGGGGATATACAAGATTAGAGAGAGAAAGAGAGAGAGAGAGACAGAGAGACAGAGAGCGAGAGAATGAAATCTTCCTTGTATTTGTAAATGCCAGCACTCATTTAATATGTTGCTTAGGTTATTTAGAAGCAAAATCTGAGCCAAAATTTGGAAGTGTGTTTTGTTAAATGAGAACTCAGAAGAAAGTTCAGGAGGAAGTAGGATATGATAGGGGGAGAGTCTAAACAAGGATGTGGTTAGGGCCTAGTTCCACAAGAAATTATAGAGCATAAATTTCACTATAGGCACTTACACTAAGGTCAGACCTATTGACCCCTATGTGAGTCAGTCACTGGCTATGGGCTTGTCATTCCATGTAATGTGTACATGATTATGTGTCTGTGTGCTTGTGTGTGCCTGTGTGTAGGTATGTATGTGCTCTTGTGCCTGTGTGTGTACTTGTATATGTGTCAAAGTATGTGTGCATATATGCCTTGTGCTTCTGTGTGCTTGCCTATGTGTTTGTGTGATTATGTGTCTGTGTGCTTGTGTGTGCCTGTGTGTAGGTATGTATGTGCTCTTGTGCCTGTGTGTGTACTTGTATATGTGTCAAAGTATGTGTGCATATATGCCTCGTGCTTGTGTATGCTTGCCTATGTGTTTGTGCCTGTGTGTATATTCCTGTGTGTGTGTGTGTGTGTGTGTGTCTGTGTGTGTGTATCTATGTGTAAGATTTTCCCAGTGAAGTAGCTTTTAGGGTCAAGGGTAATCCTTCAACTTTCTCATCTGATTTACTAAATGAAATTTGATTAGGGTATCAATGAATTCCTTTTGAGATTTTCCATGTTTAGCATCTTTAATGTATTTTTATGTATTGATTTTTATTTTATGAGTATGAGGGTTAATTCTGCATGTATGTAAGTGTGCCCATGTCATGCAAGGCCTGCAGAGATCAGAAGAGGGCATTGGAACTCCTGGAATGGAGTTATGGATAGTGTTAGCCACCGTGTAGGTGGTGGGAAACAAACCTGGGTCCTATACAAGAGTAGCCAGATCTCTTAAGTTCTGAGCCATCTCTCCAGCCCCAGCATATTTAATATTTTAAAATACAATATTTTATTAATTCTTTGAGAATTTCATACAATATATTTTGATCCTATTCATCCACACTCTTCTCTTTGACTTCTACCAGATCCATCACCACGACCCTACCCCTACTGTCCGCCTCCAAACTTTATTTCTTCTTTTTTAAAAAATAACCTATAGTCCAATATCGTTAGGGTTCTAGGACCATTGTGGAAAAGAAGGTGGAAACATTGTAGAAGCCATATCTTGGGAGGACTGGAACAATCCAGTGTCCTTTGGACATGACAGGATAGCTACACTCATGAACTCACATCAGCAGTGATTGCTTGAAGAAGACCTACACAAGATCAAGCCAGTTAGCACTCTAACATGGAAGGTCAGAGTTTCCTAAGCCCCTACCCCTAACTGAGGAGCTACTTATAGTTGATGCCTTCTGAGAGAAGGAGAATCAGTTTCTTTAAGGGTGTAGCCCCTGGTAGATCAGCCATTGTAGCATCTTTAATATGTTTTAAAAATCTGAATTTAAAGGAAGAAGACCTACACAAGATCAAGCCAGTTAGCACTCTAACATGGAAGGTCAGAGTTTCCTAAGCCCCTACCCCTAACTGAGGAGCTACTTATAGTTGATGCCTTCTGAGAGAAGGAGAATCAGTTTCTTTAAGGGTGTAGCCCCTGGTAGATCAGCCATTGTAGCATCTTTAATATGTTTTAAAAATCTGAATTTAAAGAGCTTAACATTAGATTAATATTTTAATATCTTTAATAAGTTAAACATTAAACTCTTGATATTTCTAAAAAAGTTAATATCGGTTAACATTTAATATATTAAGTATGTATTTCCTATTCTGAAACTTTGTTAAAGTTAACTTATTTAGTTGTTTAACAAATTATTTTTCTTATGTTTATGATATTTGAATTATTATTAAGTGATATACATATTTATAAATTATAACATTGAGTTATCTCATGACAAGGGATACTGTAAGTAAACTATATGTAGACACTGGAATTCCTTCAGTCAAGAAGTCATCACTGAGTGCTAAGCAATAGGTATTGAGAATGTACATGATGGTAGTAAAGTGAATTTTTTTTTCTTGTAAGAGTAGGTAGGAAAGTGCAATTCAATCTAACACTCAGAATTTAGCAAGGAAGGACATAATAGTATTTAAAAAATAGAATGTCATAAATATAAATCAC
>NW_008360323.1:4121302-4134518 GCF_000622305.1 Nannospalax galili | reverse complement strand
ACTTAATTGGCACGAACTTATCCACTTTTCTATTCCAGGGAGGGACTAATGTTATTGTCCCATAGGACAGAATGAAAATATGGAAGCAGGCAGGGGGGCACATGGTATTCCTAAATGTGTTTGATTCATGTTTCACCTACATACTCACTCTGCACTTACAGAAATGATTCTGCTCTTCCCCCCAAAAAAACCAAACAACAACAACAACAACAACAACAACAACAACAACAAAAAAACATTAGAATTAGTTGGGCAGCCAATGGCATCTCTTAAAGCAAGCAGCTTAAATAGGAAATTATGAAATATGTTAAATTTTTTTCTCAAATGAGATATGACTCCCAGGGTGGCAATCAATTTTGAGTTGAGGGATGGTAAATGGAGGTTAAATCATGAATTCACACTTTCCCTTATGATCATCAAATCAACACTCTTAAATTATCTTCATCAAAGGCTCGAAGTCACTTGTTTTACGCTTCTCCCAGTCCCTGGTGCTGGCATGTTAATGGTCTTTGCCATTTGTAGAGTAGCAAGCGGCCAGATCAATAAGCGTGCTTAGCTGCTTGCCATTAAAATTGATCTGTCCAATCCTTCCGATTGACGTCATATCCAGCTGTAAATATCATCAAGTAAGCTGTCAACTCATTTTCATTATGAGTGTTTTTCATCTCAAAAGATGGACTTCAGTTGAACAGCATGTTAGGTCTTTTCTTCATTATTTCTGACATTTCCTCGATAGCATCAAGAGCATCTTTAAAGCAAAAACCAGCACTGGCCAGCAACTTTTACAACGAAGGGCAAAAGACAACTGCAGCAGTGACAACAAACAAAACAGACAACAGAAGAGAAATGTCCTCACCAGCTAGAATGTCAGAAACAAACATGAAATGCTGAAGTGGAACCTGGATTGGTGTTCTCTTTGACATGTAACCCAAGCCCAAGAGATGTCCGCGAGCAAGAAGATTTGCATAAAGAAATTTCAGTGCCGTATTCTTGGAAAGGCACATTTCTAAAAGGGTTTACCTTTGATACTGCAATGTGTATGTGATAGTTCATCAAAACTCCTCCCTGGGCAAAGTTCTTTGAAGATTAGTGCCATGTGATAGAGAGGGGACTTACCTGAAAATCCTCCTGGTAAAAATTAGAAAAGACCAACTTCTTTTCTCCTGCCCACTTGCCCACCAATTGTTTTCTAAAGAACACAAGACATTGTTTCTGGTTCTCATCTAGCTTCCACTGAAACACTAGATTAAAAGTAATATTGCCATAACAACTTAAATTCCTTCAGAAATTCTAATTGGTATAAATATAATTGCATATATGTGTGTTATTTTCAGATTATAAATAAACAGGCAAACAAAAAAAATATGTTTGGCTGGTAAGATAGGCACAAAAAAATTGGAAGAAATTTTTAGACTGTCAGACAATATGGTCATTACATATTTGGATGGTTCTCTTTGAACCATCAACTCTCCACTCAACCTTTTCCATTACAATTTCTTATTTTTGTTCCACTGAAAGGTATTACAAGAAACTTTTACATGAATTTCACAACAGAATTTTCTCCAGGAATATTGAGGGTATAGTTTGTACCACTCCAAATATCCTAGGAAGCTTCTACTAGGAAATAAATTGTTTAGTGTTAAGTGAGCTAAGGCCTAAGAGCAACAAGCAGCTCCTTCACTACCTGATAGTGAGAATTGTTTTCTGCCCATCTTCCCTCTTAATTTTGGCTGCCTGGAAGGTCTGAATTGAATTTGAAATGGTCCAATAGAAAGTCTAACAGACTATGATTGCATAGATGTTCTCTCTCTATGCAGTTTGATTTACTGTTTTTATGATTGTTATTGCTTTGTATAATCTTTGAAATTTTCTCAGATTCATGAAAAGAGAAAGAGTACAAGTAATATAAACAAAATAATGTTTATCAGAGGATCTGTCAATGTTTTAAAAACATGTCAAATTCTGATAAAAGTTAAAGTCATGAATTATTCGCTTCAAGATACTCTATAATATCTTTCATAGTACTAATAACACTTAAATTCTGTGAATGCCTATCTATTAATAGAGGCTAGACTATTTTCTGAGTCATTGTTTATCACCACTTTGCAAATAGAGACAATGTATCTCATTTTTAGAGACTGTCACTTATGCACTTAAAGTCACCTGTCCTGTAAGTGATCAGTGAGGGCTTTAATTTCTCACATGAAATGGAGAAATAAACTCTGTAAAGTTATAAGCTACTCAGTGAAACAATTTATGTACAATAATCTGTGAAATGCTTGTGATGTAACAGATATTTATCACTTTAATTATAGCATTTATCATGAATAATATAACTATTAGGATCCCAAATAACTCCATTATACAATTATTTTATTATTTATATATATTACATAATTATTCAAAGTATTAGAAACAACTTCTGCTATTCATTATGTTTTATGGCAAAGTTACTTATTTGTTCTTCTTAATCATGTATTAAATATTCTTTAGAATTTACTTTTGTCCAGCCACTAACACACAAGTAAACAAAGAAAGACAAAATAAGAAGTTATCATTTAAGACACATAACTCTATGAGGTCCCTGCCTTGGAAGCCAGACTTCTTGATCATTACTTAACCACCTGAAGGTACTGAGGATAAAGTTGATGTCTGAATTCTTGTTAAATGACAGTGCTCCTGATCACATGAAACAATGTTGATAAATAGCCATTATTTGATTCCTGCTGGAAATTCTGGGTGGGTTCCACATTTTAGAAAACTGTTCCACAGTTATGTATTAACATAACTGACCACTTCTTCCTTGCAGTATTTTCTCCAGTACCTTCTCTTAGGCTATTTCCAACCTGTCTGCACAGACCTTCTGTCTCCTTTGTTGGATCCTCCTTTCATCCTCCAGTAGAATGCTGTGAGTCCAGGGCTTTAGCCCTTGCTTTTCTTCACTGTCTGCCAGTACTCACTCCCTTGGTAAAGTCACCCTGTTTCATGGCATAAAGAAAATTTCTGTCTGTAGCTTAGATCTCTTTCTTAGTTTCCAGATTCATAAAATCAAATGTCCATAGATTTACTAAGTATCTCAAATGAAACATCCAAATCTGAACATTAGCAAACTCCTCTTAAATTGGCTCTACCTCTGTCTTCCTATCTTAGTTGAAGGCAGTAACACCTTCCAAAGTCTCAGGCTGAAATCACCCATTACTGCCCTGTATGCCTCACATTTGTTTTTAATGCTCACTATCCGCTGTATTATCAAATCCTTTTGGCACTTTCTCTTACTTCTACTGCTCCCCTGGTGTAAGCGCCCCTCATTTTTCTTCTAGATCATCACAGTGGGCTTTTGATTGGTTTCTGTTCTCCCCTTATCCCTTATAGTGAGCATAGGAACCCAGTGATCATTCTGAATTGCACCCAAGGTTCTATTAGTTTGCTATTCAAAATTCATATGGTGATTTTATATCTCACTCAGGGACAAAGCCAGTCTTGAAAGTAGTTGTCAAGGCTCTACCTGTGTTAGCTCAGTCCTAACCGATAAATCATAACTGACATATGGTCTTTCATTGGCTATTAGAAAATACTGTTTTTTTCTTTTTCATGCAGGCACAGAAATATTAAATATTTTCAATAAAGTGTCACCTTGTACCAGACACATTTTCTTTTTAAAAATATTTTATTTTTATTATTTTTTATTTTATGCACATGAGTGTATTGTTTGCATGCATGTAATGCAATGCCTGCAGGGGTCAGAAGACAGTGTCGGATCCCTTGGAACTGGAGTTACAGACAGTTGTTAGCTGCCATGTGGGTGCTGGGAACTGAAACCGGGTCCTCTGCAAGAGCAGTCAGTGCTCTTACGCTGAGTCATCTCTCCAGCTCCCAGAAACATTTTCAAGTAAGTATAATTTCTCAGTCTTTCCCACTTATTTGCATATTTTTAATAGTTGCATTTGTAAACTGTATTCAATTTTAATGTTATCTTCTCCAAACATCTTGGTTAACCATCCATCCTGCTTAGTGTTAGAACTCTAATTTAATAAACAATGAACTCCAGTAACTAAAGGAAAAATCATATTGTAAAATAAGCTAAAGGTTTTCATCCTTACTTTTTCTTGACTTCAGTGCATTATTTCCTTCCATGCATCCAAGGTTCTTCTCACCAATAACATAAAATAAAACCGTACAAACGTGATGTTTATTAACTATCCTAAACCAAATTTATTTTTCTAGATCTAAATCACAGCATTTTCTTGAATGATACCTTCTATTTCTATGGAAACTTTAAATTAAATCCCTTATATTCTTACTTCTCTTTCTCAAAACAAACAAAAAAGAAAACAAAAATAATAGGTATTCTTTTAGTGAGTTGCTTAATTTTTCTAGCCTTGATTAACAATTGAGATTGCCTTGGGTTTTCAGTCTGTTTTGTGAGTTTAATAATCTCATCCCAAGTTTTACATTCATTTTCCTAGGTTAACTTTATTCATTCTCAATTAATTAATTTTCAATTAATTAATTAATCCCCCTTGCAACTGCCTTAGTGGCATCACAACTCGTCTTAATGGTGTGGTGCCCATTCTAATTAAAATCAATATGCAGTTCTTACTGACATAATCTTGTCTACCAGAAATACTGAAGCACTAGATAGAATCTATTCTATTTTTAGAGCAGATCCATATGATCTAATACTATTTCACAGTACAAGTTAAAAAATACTTGTTTTATATCTTAAACTATAATGTGATCAATATCATTTATTTGGCAGTACATTCTAGTAAGAAACACATTGGCTAGGAATGAAAATCGTATTGCCTCTTTCAATCAGATAATCATGCTCTTTCACTAAACGTTATGTACTTTAGATTTCAGGGATGTGCAATGCATCCATTCAAGTGCCATCGAATTTACTAGACTTTACCATGATATAAATTCCAGAT
The DNA here is from genome assembly GCF_000622305.1 of Nannospalax galili. Classification (NCBI taxonomy): domain Eukaryota; kingdom Metazoa; phylum Chordata; class Mammalia; order Rodentia; family Spalacidae; genus Nannospalax; species Nannospalax galili. The sequence goes on along the minus strand of NW_008360323.1, from coordinate 4,129,587 downwards.
TTGTTTCAATTATTGGTAAATTTGTAGAGTAAGGGCTGCATCTTAACAGAGATTTGAGTTTCGTTGGAATCAGACACTGACCTGAAATAACACATTAGGAGGAGAAGACATTATTTCTGTGTCTATCCCGACTAAAGTAGCACTGATAAAATTTTATAGTGGGCTGGCACAAAGATTAAGTTCTAGCCCCCTTTCAATTCATGATTCTATGTTATGGAAAGAAAATCAGAATGGGCTCATCTGACATTACTTGAAATTTGGCATTCAATTTTAAATAGTGTAGGCTTTGTCCATGATTTGCTGAGAGTAATAAAAGATGTTGATAATAACAGTTCTATGCTGGGTTTTTGTCATTGCATGGCTCTTGCACAAAATCACACACATTAATCTGAGAAGGAGCTATGCCTTCTTGGGACATGTGAAAGGCCTCGAATTGTCCTTTCAACCAAACCAGTTTTCTAAAAACATGTTACTGCTTGCTTATTTCTCTGACAATTCATATTAAATCATGGATTAATCTATGTAAAGATCTGCTTGGGGGGTATATAAAATTTGAAGAATTTTCTATGGATGCTAATCTGTTTTGTCGGTTTTGATTTTTCCCGCATTATGTCTTTTACTCTTCTGTGGTGAAAATGGTTTATCTGGTCTTTTTCTTTTATAATTTTCTACTTTCCTTGTTTTCATTTCATTTTCACATATTCATTTAGGCTTCCTTTTGATGTTTTTCCTTATTCTCTCTGTATTCACAATGCTTTGCTCCTGTATTTAGAAGGAGGGATTTATTTTATTATTTTATTTATTTGGGGAGAGGCTACTGGGGATCAAACTAGGACCTTTTACTTCCTAGTCAAGTATTTTACCACTGAGTTATACCTCCAATCCCTAGAAGATTTGTGTTTAGTTTTTCTCTCTAAATTCTGCAGTTTAGGTACTTTAATGAACTACTGGGCAGTAAAACGCATCTCACAGTCACAAGTTAAATCATATCTTATGTGCAATTATGAAAGTTTACACTTTTACAAAAACAAAGTGTAAACAAAAGAAGCACATGTTAAGTCTCCATAATGTATTTGTGAGATACAGTTCAAAGTATTTAGTGTTGGAGAATCACTGGTGATTCACTGTACAGAAAATAAGTTTTCACAGGAACAAACAACACAGACATTTGGAAGTCTGTGTGGATGATAAATTTCCTAGTAAATCTGGTGTCCTAGGTATCATGTACATTCAGTGACATGTAGTAAAACAGCAAATCAACATTTGCGGGTTAGAAGACCTTCAGATTTTTTTAAAAATCAGATTATCAATTCCCATACCCAATTGCTACTATCACAAATCACAAACACAACACTGGCAGCCACCAGTGCTGGATTTTAAAACAAGTACAGTGAACCACTCTGGAATCTGCCTTGAAATGTGAGATCACAGAGATTGCTGATCCAGCATGGTCTCATATTATAAAAATAATAATGAGCTGCTGTGAACACTTCTCTTTTCCTCATTATTTTTACCTGGTTCCATAAAATGATAATGCTTTAAACATTATAGACCTAACATAGATCTATTGCTAATAGTTTAAGAAAAATAGTTTCATATTTCATTTGTTTCTAAATGATACGCCTTTCTATCTTGTTTTTTATTCCTCTGTAAAGGGAAATATTGTCTTGGTTTCTCACACATCCTCTATTCTTACACAGACTTTATTAATCTATGATTTATAGATATAGAAATATGAATAGGAATGCAGTTCCTTTAGAAATATGAATAATGACACATTTTGTATATTATTGCTATATGAACTTTAGACACCAAAAGCAATTTGTTGAATTCTGACAAATCACATGTACTTAATATTCTCCCCTCAAGGAGGGAGGATGTCACTCTCTACTCTCTAAATGTGGCTATTCATGGAAACTTTGTTCTAAAGAGTACAATATGGAAGACTATTTCATTTACAACTGAATGCTGTATTCAGTTTTATACTTCTTGAACTATTTTTTGTCTTTAAAATATAAAGCACTATCATTTATGAGACAACATAAAAGCAACAAAGAATAGAGAGGGATGTTTCCATTGACTCGTGACTACTGTGCATATCATACAGTAATCATATTTGAGGATATTAACAAACACTACCTCAGCCAGGTATCCAAGGGTAGGTGAGGTCATGTTGACACAACCATTCATCAGCCTTTAGTGGTCACATTGACAGCTCATATCCTTAGTAGCCTGTAGTAAAGGGAGCAATTCATCTCTGTTGATCTTCTTCCCCAATCTATCAAAACACTTTCTATGAGGAAAAAATGTCATACAAACCCATATTAAAGAGCACTGTAAAATTCCTCTCTCATGTTCTTCAAAATGATCAGAGGCATAAAAAGTAAGTGAAGTCTGATAGAGTCTCACACTCTAGTGGACTCAAAAAAGATGTTATAGCCAATATTAGATCACAATAAGAATGTTGATCTTGGACTGAAAAAATACTTTGGGTAAAAGTTAAAAATCATTAATGAATTATGAACATTGCATTAATAAAGTATCCATGTTGGTATAATTTATGATGAATATACTGTAGTAATTTAGATGAGAGATACATGGGACCTCTCTAACATTCTTATAGCTTTTCTGTAGTTTTGGCACTGTTACAAAATGTAAGTTTTGTTTATTTAAAAGAATGTTTTAGTTATTATTTTTATGTAATGTGTATGAATATATTGCCTGCATGTGTGTAAGTGCACCAGGTTGTGCAATGCTTGTAGAAGTCAGAAGAGGGCACTAGATTCTGCTGGAACTAGAGTTACACATGATTGTTGGCCACCATGTGGGTACTGGGAATCAAACCTGGGTCCTCAGGAAGAACAGCCAGTGCTCTTAACTGTTAAGCGATCTCTCCAGACCCTGCTCATTGTTTTTCAGAAAGAATCCTTTGTATATGACTGTGTTTATATTGCATTTTTTAGTTATTATTTTTATGTTATGTGTATGAATATATTGCCTGCATGTGTGTAAGTGTACCAGGTTGTGCAATACTTGTAGAAGTCAGAAGAGGGCCCTAGATTCTGCTGGAACTGGAGTTACACATGATTGTTAGCCACCATGTGGGTACTGGGAATCAAACCTGTGTCCTCAGGAAGAACAGCCAGTGCTCTTAACTGTTAAGCCATCTCTCCAGACCCTGCTCATTGTTTTTCAGAAAGAATCCTTTGTATATGACTGTGTTTATATTGCATTATAAATTATTAGCTAAAATAATTTACTCATTTCAGGTAATGATTTTACTCTAAGTGATAAATTATACATTTTCCCAACATAAACCTTGTTTTAATAAAGAATATTCAGGACTTAGATTTTAAACCACATTCACAGATAAGGAAACATCTAGACTCACACAGTAACAGCAAATCTAGAGTTGCTGGAGGAATATAAGCCCCGTATGCATCTTACACTCAACAAGCATGGACCACATGCACATCACACTCTAGACACTTGGAGAGGGAGAACAGATACTCAGGGAAGGCCAGGCAACCCGATCTGACCCCTCGCCTTCCTGCTGCAGAACCAGTGCAGAACTGAACGGTGTCAGATGAGCTGGCCCTTCACCACACCAGGTAGCCCTTCTACTGTGAACAGTAGGCCCAGGGCATTAGCTACAGAGAGTGCCAATTGATTACCACAGAACAGAACAGAACAGAACAGAACAGGACAGAAAGAGGAAGTTGCAGATAGTCTTGTGGCTTTGCAAGCACAGCAGTAGATGAACTGCACCTCCAAAGTCTCAGTCCAAAAACTTTCTATTGGTATTTGCACCAAACAAGGCTCCTTGTGCTTCTAGCATCATCTGCAGGGCTATGAGGTCTAGTCAGCTTTCCAGGGTGTTGGAAACCTTTATCTTGCAAACCCCATTATAGATTTCAACTCCACCAGCTATCTCTTCAGAAAGGTAAGCCTCCCAATCAATTTGGACATCAACCTCTTTTTTGGTGGCAATTTTATACATAGGAATTGCTTTTTGTAGTGCAACCTTTGCCAGAGGGAAATCTTGTTTTCTGCACCACACAATCATCCAGGGCTCCAACAGCTGGTACAAGCCCTGGAGGACCAGGCCATCCAGTAGGACTTGGTACTTGGTTTATCTTTAACTACCTTGCTGAGTTGCTGTTTTGCCTTATTTAGCACATCAGTGATGAGGTCATCTCTTGCTCTGAGGACTTTTAGTCTTGCTTGATTCATCATATGGACCATCCTACCAAAAGAAATATGTAGATTCAGTGCAATTCCAATAAAAATCCCCATGAAATACTGCACAGAATTAGAAAAAAAAATTCTTAAATTTGTATGGAAGCACAAAAGATCCTAGAGAGCCAAAGCAACCCTGAGCACAAAGAACAATGCTGGGAGGATTACTATACCAGATCTCAAAATATACTACAGAGCTATAGTCATAAAAACAGCATGGTACTGGCACAAAAGTAGACAATAGACACAGAGATCACTGGAACATCACTGAAGACTCAAACCCGAGTACACACAATTTCAGTGACCTGATATTTGACAAAGGTGCCAAGAACACACAATGGAGGAAAGACAGCATCTTCAACAAATGGTGCTGGCAAAACTGGATCTCCACCTGTAGAAGAATGAAACTAGAACCTTATCTTTCACCTTTCACAAAAGTCAACTCCAAATGGATCAAAGACCTCAGCGTGAAACTAGAAACTCTGAAACTATTAGAAGAAAACATTGACAATAACCTACAAGGCACAGGTGTAGGAAAGGATTTTCTAAATCAGACACCAGATGCTCAGGAATTAAGGTCAACAATCAACAAATGGGACCTCATTAAACTAAAAAGCTTCTGTACAGCAAAAGAAACAATAAAAAAGTAAAGAGAAAACCCACAGAATGGGAAAAAACCTTCACCAGTGACAACATCTAACAGAGGTTTAACAACCAAAATATATAAAGACTCAAAAAACAAAAAACCAAGAAAAAAAATGACCCAATTAAAAGATGGGCTAAAGATCTAAACAGAGTTCTCAAAGGAAGAAATAAAGATGGCTAGGAAACACCTTTCAACATTATTAAGAATTAGAGAAATGCAAATTAAAACCTTAAGATTTCACCTTACTCAAGTCAGACTGGCTAAGATCAAGAGAACAATTGATACCAAATGCTGGCAGGGATGTAGAGAAAGGGGGATGCCCATTCACTGCTGGTGGGATTGTAATTTTATGCAACCTTTATGGAAAGCAGTGTGGAGAACTCTTAAACAGCTAGAAATTAACCTACTATTTGACCTGGTATGCCATTCCTTGGCATATACCCAAAGGACTCATCCTACTACAGAGACACTTGGGCAACCATGTTTGTTGCTGCTCTTTTCACAATAGTTAAGAGATAAATTATATTTTTAAGTAGAATGTATGAAACATTCAGAGATACCCTGTAAACTTGATTCTAATGTCTTAAGTTTTATATGATATATGAATAAAGAAATGTGGGAAAGACTGCTTAATCTATAGCAAAAATACTAGGGCATAACATGTGAATGTCATCCATAGTCTTATGTATTCTGTGTTTATGTTACTTTCAGATTATTTACTGTTTAACATCCTTACCAATGACAACGGCGATGTCATGCAGTTCTCCTGTGGTAAACATAACTCACTTGGATTCTAAAGCTGGAGAATAGGGTAAAGCCACCAAAGAAGAAAATTATATATATATGACACAGTCTAAAGAGGTTTAAGCATAGCTGAGGGATTAATTGCATAGTATTAGGCATAATGATTTTATTTCAAATTAATAATATAAAACAGATTACAATTAGCTGCAAGTTTTGGATATATAACATGTTGGATTAACAATGAGCCCTTTGTATGTGTGAGGGTGTAATACTATGCCTCTCTTGACATTAGGGACAAAAGTGGACAGACTGGCATGGAAAAGTGGTTGTAGAAGTGAAATTTTATATAGCAAGGTGGATGAAATGACACATAGAGATGAAAATGGTTAAGACTGATGATGTTCAGCAAGAGAAAGGGTGGAATTTCATTGCATAAGCAGAACTGTCCATGAGGTTCTCAGGAATATCAACCTGTGAACCATTTGCCCGGAGCACCTGCTGTCCTATTTTCATGTTCTTAGAAGTGCTCCTGCTTTTATGTGGAATACCTTTTTCATTAACTTCCTTGCCGCTTTATAGCTCAGTTCTAGCATTGCTTTGGAGGAATGGTTCTAGCTCTCTAAGTTAATTTAGATAATCTTGCAAGGTGCCTCCAATACCCTCTAGAGCTTTCTACTATAGAAACACATTTTCTTAACTGCTCTATGTTTGTGTATTTGTTTTCTGCACTAGTCTGTGGATTCCTTCCTATTACAGGTTATTCTTGGTTTGTTTCTGTTGCTTGTTTTGTTTTAATTGTCTTTGAATCTCTGTATGTTCCATAACTAGTGAGACAGGGCACCCATCTTGAAGCCACTCAAATATTTGACAAGTGATTAAGAATAAAGTACCTTAACTCTAATATTTTGTGATTCGCTGCAGATACCATGAGCCATGAGGCAATCCTTGATTAATATGTTGCATTATTCAGACCCTAGCACTTGACCTCCACACAGTCTGCAGACACATAGCCAAAAGCGGGTGTTATGGAATTGGAAAGGAGCTAGTGACACAAAGATGACAAATCGTAGGGAGGTAAGACTTCAGAAGAAAGGTTATAGGAATCTGAGTTTTGTTCCTTTAGGGTCCTTAAAAGAGGGCAATTTGATAAAATTCTTCAAGGTTAGAAAAGAAATTTCTATCTGCACTGAGAAAGAAGAGGAACTGAACTCAAACTTGACTGTAGGAAAAACTGCCAATAGCTACAAGTGTTTATCTTGAAGCTGCATTGAGGGAGGTGTTCACACAGCTATATTCAGAATAGATTGTTATCTAGTGAAGTCAGTCTGTGCTTAATCCTAACAAAGTTGAGTCAGGGAGTTAATAGCTGCCATAAAATGCTCTGGTCAGCCTTAAGATTCAATGATTCTTTGGGTGAAGATACGTTTCTACTGACCACATTCATTCCAGAGACGTGTGCTTTTCAAGTAAACTTTAAGATTAAAGCATTACGGTTTGGGTCTTCTTAAATGATCTCTTTAAGTTGTTCTACACATTGAGCCTCTGATGATCATGAATCACTGCTCATCTCTTAGAAACATAACGCTTCTCCAGATAACATCAGTTTCTTTAAAAAGATAGAGAGGAGGGGACTGCATTTCTTTTATGTTTCTTCTGAGACTAAATGTAGATATTTACTTGAGACAGAAGATGGTAAGATTGCTCAGGGTCAGCATCTGGTTTAAAACCAGCCAGCTCTTCTTTTATAAACTCTGCTAACTCTAAACAGCATCTGCCTTGTTCCCTGTTGGTAACTGTGTGTTTAGACAAAAACCTCCTTTGTAAATTTTCCCCCACTGGCATTTGCCAGTCAGCATTAAGCAGAACAAAAGCTATCTCTTTTGGTGATAGTTTAGAGGAAGCTCTGAAAACATAACATATAATAATGTTAATATCGTGAGAATATTTCAGTTGTTATTTAACTAAGTCATGGAGGCGCTTGAGATTTTACAGCAGCTAAACCTTTTTCACTTTGGTACTGTTGCAAGGACTGTGAGGTCTGTTCTGAGCGGTGGCAAAGAGGAGCTTTCCTTCTCTCCTTTTTATTTCTGTATTAAGATCCCTTGAAAAAAAAAAAACAAAATTCAGACAACCTAAAAATAAAAGCTAAAAAGACCACAGTTAAGTTTCCCTTTGACCTTGTAGCTCTGGTATGCGAGTAGCACATTTTCACTTGAAAAATATACCCTCACAAATCACCCCTCCCTTTTGTAAGTGTGGGGGAAGCCCTAGGCAAACATAATCAACTATTCTAAGAAAAATCTAAAATATGTATGCAGCCATGGGGAATTCCAGTTATTTGAGTGGAAATCTGCAGTTCGAACTGCATGCTGCTGTTAGGGTTACAGTGTTCTGACCACTTAGGATGAAAGTGAAAGGAGGCATTAATTAAGTAATAACGATCGAGGTATGGGGCATTTCCTGGGGATTAATGACCAGCTGGGGGAGCTGATAGCCCTAAGTGCAGCCAAGGGCCATTAACCCCAGCTGGTCATCAATTCCTGGGCCCTGTATTATAGTCATTATTGCTATCATAAGCCAAAAAATGAAAAGCAAATGGGTCTATGGATTACTTTTATGGATGATGCAGTTTCAATTGGTATCTACAGGGCATTCC
>NW_008360323.1:4115750-4120891 GCF_000622305.1 Nannospalax galili | reverse complement strand
CACATTAGAAGACATCTCAAACCAACTTTCCAATTACTATGGACAGTAGCAAAGTGTGTTGAAACAAAACTCATTTTCAGTGGGTAAATACACTCAATGCTTGACTGACTATATTTTTCAAATTCATAACTTTTGTTCCTGGCCAAACCATTTGGAAGATGATTCAGAGGAGAGTTGACCTCTGCTCAAGGACAGAAATACTCATGTGCATCTTCCCATAAGAACTGATCTCAAATAAAGAGACTAAATGGGACAGTGTCTGCATATCTTGGTAAATGTGAGGAACAAAGAAATATTGCATTAAAATTATTTTGTAGCAATTTCATTTAATTTTTGAATTTTATAAGAACCAGGATTCAGAACCAAATCCAAATACTTTGTACTGAATTACAGGTAAGTTTTCCTGTGTGTGTGTGTGTGTGTGTGTGTGTGTGTGTGTGTGTGCTTGTTTGGAGAGGCTGCACATGGCTGTGAGGGTACACATGGTCATGCATATAGTCAAGGGAAACCTTGGGTATCATCCCTTTGCTGCCACCCACCTTTTGTTGAGACAGGGTCTCTCGTTGGTTTGGAGGTTCTCAAGTAGTTTAGGCTAGGTGGTCAGTGAGCCCCAGTGACTCAGCTGTCTCTGCCTCCACAGTGCTGAGATTACAAGTGTGTACCACCATACCTAGCTTTTTTACGTGGGTTCCATGGATCAAACTCAAGTACTCATGCTTGTCGGGTGTTTTAGTTTGCTTCTCTGTTGCTGAGATAAAACACAGACCAAAAGCAATTTTTGGAGGAAAGAGTTGACATAACTTTAAGTTACAGTCCAACATTGAGGAAAGTCAAGGCAGGAACTCAAGGCAGGAACCTGGGGACAGGAACTGATGCAGAGACCATAGAGGAACACTGCTTACTGACATGCTTTCCCTGGCTTACTGAGCCACTTTATTTTATGCAGCCCAGCCCACCTGCCCAGGGATTGCCTCTCCCCTCCCCAACACACAGTAGGCTGGACTTCCCTATATCAACTACCAAGAAAACACCTCACAGAGGCATGCCCACAGGCCAGTCTGATATAGAGAAAAGTCCTCAATAATGGTTCCTTCTTCCCAGGTAACTCTAGTTTGTGCTGAGTTGATAAAAACTAACCAGCACACAAGGCAAGCACTTTCACAACTGAGCTAGATCCCAAGCCCCAACAGTTAAGTTTTCTAATACAGATATATGAGAAATGAAGAAATTAGGTATCAGAGAAGTTACTTGATACCAAGCCACAAACCTTTAAAGTATTAGTTTTAGTTAGTAGAAAGAAATTATTTGCAAAACAAAACACAGGTGAAAGCACTGTGTGGTGCTTGTCCCCCTTACTCACTTTACACTAGAAAAGAACCAAGTGTGAAATCCAGATTCAAGGGAGATTAACAAAAATCAATGACAAAATAATAAAAGAACTTTGGTGACTCATGGTACATAAAACAATAGATAGATACAAACAGCGTGAGCCCTTTTCTGTGTTTTTATCAGCACCATTCCTTTTTGCCTGTGATAGAAATATTTAAAGGATAGAATGAGGTTCAACTTTTTAGGCGATCATTATTTCAAACCCAGAGCATGCAGTACAGTCTGGCTTCACTGATGTTTGTGTGGCTTCCCACATGAGAAAAGAATCAGCCTACAGTGGTAATCCTTAAATGCTTGAAATTTTCCTTAATCCAACTCATATTCTACTTTCTGTGTCCCTAGGTCATTAAGACTGATGAGAGAAAGTCATGAAGTTTGCATTCTACATCTTCCTTCCATAATAGATGTGAGCAAAATAAATCATAGTTGAATTAATAATTTTAAATTTTTCAGCTTACATCTTTTCTAAAACTCTGTTCACCCTTAGGACTTCAGATACACATCTAAGTGGATGATTTCCAAATCTCCATTTTTTTACTTTACTCTCTTACTCGAACTGCAGTCTTTAATTTACAACAGGACTTGAGACTTTTATATCTTGTTGTATTGCCAATTTCTAATGTTCAATAGCACCCAAACGATAATTGGCACATTTCTATTAACCTGTCTCTTTCTTCCTTTTGAAATCACATGTTTCAATGATTAGGACTTTCTCATTCATTCACAGAGTGAATATTCCATGCATTTTGTGCCATGCTGTAACTTTAAATACCTTAATAGCTTCCTTCAAGTGGTTCCATTATCTGGGAATACTGCCTATGTCCCTGCTCCCAGAAAACCCCTATATACTTTTGAATTTTAGCTGGAATATCATATTTTCCTCTATCACTTTCCTCAATTCTCCCAATAGGATAAAATATGTCTTTATCTTTGTTCCCAGGGCATTTTTCTTAACAATCCTTTTGTCCAACTTATTATTATTTTTTTTCTATTTACTTCTCAGTCCCTTTGCCGTTTGAAGACAAGACATTTAATGGGTATTCAAATGTGTGTTTTAATTCAGGTAGGGGGTCAACCCTTATGAGGTAGAACTGTACATGAAAAACCCTAGTTTCTACTATTCAAACATAGAAAATAATAGGGTGTGTGTTCTAGTTTGTTTCAGGGTAGGAACCTAAAGGCAGGAGCTGAAGCACAGACTGTGGAATGCTGCTTACTGGCTTGGATCCTGGCCCATGCTCAGTCTGCTTTCGTACACAACACAGAACAACCTGCCCAGGGTTGGCACCATCCACAGTTAACTTGACACACAAACATATCAATGTTAAACCACAACCTTTCCATTTCTTATTCCTCAAGATACAATGTTAATAATATTGTAATATAAGACAGTACAACCTTAAAAGTCTTTAAAAAAATCTAAACACTTTAAAAGTTCAAAGTCTCTTTTGAATGTCCTTTAACTGTGGGCTCCTGTAAAATCCAAAACAACTTAAGTGCTGTCTTATTTCAAAAGGGAAGAACTGGGCAGGAACTGAAGCACAGGCCATGTCTCAACCTAGGTGTGTCAGGTTGACAACTAAAGCTACTCGGCACAACTGACCCCTTGGCAACTTGACACACCTGGGTAGAGGGAGCCTCAATTAGGGAACTGTCTCCATTGGACTGGCCTGTGGCCATGTCTGTGGGGCATTTTCTTGATTGTTGAGTGATGTGAAAGGGCCCAGCCCACTGTGGGTAGTGTCACTCCTGGGCATGTGGTTCTATATTGTATAAGAAAGCAGGCTGAACACAGGCCGGGGGAGTAAACCAGTAAGCAGTATTCCTCCATTGCTTCTGTTCCTCCAGCTCCTGCCTCCAGGTTCCTGGCCTGAGTTCCTACCTTGGGCTCCCTGATAAACTGTGACCTGACTCTTTCCTCCCCAAGTTAGTATCGGTCAGAGTGTTTTTTTCACAGCAATTGAAGGCAAACTAGAACAGTGGGCTAAGTAGTTTGCCTGTGGCACAAAGATATGCTGGTAGTTTTAGTTTACCGTTACAGCATCTTAAAGTAATAAGAATTTTAGGTGGTGTGATAGTCATATTTCCACAACTACAACAGAATACCTAAAATAAGAGTTAAGGAAAGTTGGCTTTGTTTTGGTCTGTTTCTGTTTGTTTTCCCATGGTTTCAGAAGCTGCAGTACAGAGCCACGTACTGGTTCCATCACTATTGGCCTGAGATGAGGCAGAATATCGTGGCTGCAGGAAAATGGGGCAGAGGAGCCTGCACACCTCCTGGCAGTCAGTAAGCAGAGAGAAAGAGGCTGGTGTCAGCCTAGATCCTTAAGGACATATTATTTGAACTAGGCCCCACCTCCAACAGTTCCATCAGCTCCCAATAGCCCATTTAATTATGAACTTATCAATGAATTACCCTATTTTTGAGGTCCAAGCTCCTTTGAACCAATCACTTTCCCCAGGCCCCAGCCCTGCACATTGCTGCACCGAAAGACAAACCTTCAACACATGAGTCTTTGGTGAACATTTTGGATATATACCTTAACAGCTGGCATAAATAGGAGGTATACATGGTACAAAAGATGATAATTCTGTGTTTTTCATCAATATTGTAAATATGTGCTATATTGCACCTTATAAATGGTGTGAGCACATTTCACAAGGAATCTAGGTAGAATTGAAGATTGAATTTTCTTTTCATACATAAATTATAAGGATAGTGGAGGGAATAATCATAATAATAAACATGTATTAAGAAGGCATTCAGAACAGGCAAGAATACTGATTTCTGGTCACTTTGTCCTTTCTCATTTGTTTGATTGACCCATTGGTTACCATCAAAAAAGTTAATAAACTGATCAGTGGTCAAAGGCCTTATTATATATTTTGTGTCCAATAATTACTTGCTACACATGTTTAGGTTTTTTATTCCTTCAGTCCAAGAAGACCTCTGCATTGGCCCACCTCTGTTGGAACATGCCTTCCAACGTTGAGATATTAGATTTTTAAGATAATGTTTTATTTATTATTTTTTATTTGTATGAGAGTATTGCCTGCATGGATGTAAGTGCACCCATGTTGTGCAATGCTCACAGAGGATCAGAAGAGGAATTCAGATCCCCTGGAACTGGAGTTACAGATGGTTCTCAGTTGCCATGTGGGTGCTGTGGACTGAACCCTCATCCTCCACAAGAGCAGCCAGTGCTTTTATCTACTGAGCCATCTCTCCAGTCCCTACCACTGAATTTAATATGAGTGAAAGAGACTGAATAGCTATTTAAGCATTGTTAATGACAGGAATACCTTTTTCTACACAGTTCCTTTTTGCACGTGCCCAGAGCTTCTTCCTGACTTCTTCCTGAATAAGGTCATATGCTTTGTAATTATCTTCTTCTATGTTGTTTTATCTTTAAAATATTAATGTCCTGATCATTGCAAGTTATACTGGCAAAAAATCTGGCAGCCTAATTCACACAAAGGTGAGAGGTTCATATTATGTATTCTTTCACAGCAAACTTTGTGGAACATGTTGCACATTAGGTGGAGAGATATTTTTGGATATAGAGTCTTTTTCCCAGCACCCTCATACCGTATCCCAGAGGCATCTGTTCAGTCTATACACACCCATAAGCCAACTCAGCCTGTATTCAGGACAATGGTGATCGCACTTGTTGGGGATGTGTTTTAGGCCCCATAAAGGCAGTCTGACCGGGCGGTCTATGGCTAGCTTTTCCCTTTCGCTCTGGATTATC
>NW_008360323.1:4113303-4115512 GCF_000622305.1 Nannospalax galili | reverse complement strand
TTTTTTTTTTTTTTGGTAGCTCACTTTTAAATGAGGGACAGTGACTAGTACCTCAAAGTAGCTGCTCTAGGGAACCTGAAGAAACTTCTATTACACAGTGTACATTAAATGAGCTCAGTTTATTTTTGAAGTTGTCAGTCACATGGTAAATACACTCTTTTTTTAAAGAATATAACTGATTGCATGAATAAAATATTTGAATGCCAGTTTTCAAAGATAAGAGTATTTTGACACAGGCCACTGGCTGATCACTTTCCCATTTTCTCTACTTCTGGACTCAAAATATGAGTACCATGTCTCCACCTCTTTGTAGTCAGAGTTCAAGTTGATGGAATGTGATAGGAAATAATGTGAACTGCTTCTGGGCCTCATCCATAAAAGCTTCCCTGCTCATGACCCTTCATGATCTGTTCCTCTTCCAGCAGCTGTTGGAATCTAGTCAATGTCCAGAATGACATTGGGAGCCCTTGGTGAAGACCACAGAACCTCTTTTTAATCAGTTCATGTTCTATTCAACTAGAAACTCCCTCATTCAACTGTCACAAGGGGAAGAAATGTATTCACTGTGCTAAGCGACTGAATCAGGAAGGCCAATCCATTTAGATAACTAACATGGCATTAACTGATACTTTTGTGAATTCATTAATTCTCTTGAAGGCATTGTGTACACAGAATAGTTTTAAGTCAATGTATCATGTTCTTTCAGTATATTAAAATGATGTCTGATGGGAGATTAGACTACTGGATTTTGAGGTTTTCTCCATGTGTCCACCCAACACATAATATCTCAACATTTTTTTATTCTGATACCACTGAAGCTCATAATTATGCCCATTTGCCTTCTTCTATTTCTCCCTTTTATTTTTGTTCCTTCCCACCTTCTCACTTTTCTCATTTAGCACATTCACTGTCTGATTCAACTAATATTTACAGGTGCCCACTGTGTGTCAGGCATCTGCCAGGTACTTGGTTGATGTTGGTACATGTAACAATTCTAGCTCCACTCTCCTTTTAGGTAGTATGTGGGAGATAGATACTTAATAAAATAAACATGCAGAGTTATAGTAAATAAATTACGAGGAGTACTACAAAGGAAATAAAAGGGTGGGGAAATGGACAATAATGATGTAGAGGCATAGAAGCATAGAGGATCCTGATTAGGAAAGAGTCTAACAGAATGTTTGGAGTAGAGGAATTTCAGTTATAGCTAAGAACAGAGGGAAACGAAACCACAGAAGGGTTAGAGGAAGAATCCTGCGGTTTGTACAATGGGATTGTGGCAGAAAACTCTTTTACAGATTCAGAGAACTCAGAGGCCTCTGTGGGTTCTGGAGAAAACTGTACAGAAAAGTTAAAATTAAGAGGGTAGATACAGTGGTCTTGGGTTCAAATATCGTGAGAAGGAGCTCAGATTTTAACAGAAAGCCATGAGAATGCCCATTAAAATTTAAGGGGAAAATTCAAGTTGTTCAAGTAATGCTTTGCCCCAGCTTTGTTTGGAAATAGATGGCAGGAAACAAAGAGTTGGAGAGATGATATTCAGAAAGGAAGCTTCCATAGCTGTGCAGGTCAAATACGATGTTTGCTTAGACTTGAGAGGAGGAAGAGGGTATTGAAAGATATGAATGTATTTGTGGCAAAATTTCATATGCTTGTGTGACATAGAAATTGAGATGCGGAACAGTTAGTTAAAAGAGGCTGAAACTTAGCGAATGGGTCTGTGCTTTAAATATAAACGTGAGGGTTGTGTTAGCGTATATAGTATTTTAGCCATGAAAAGAATAAAGGATGTGAGGCTTTTATTTAGGTGCATAGTGTGCTGTTTGGATTAATGAATTATTTTTAAGGCTCAATAAATTCTTTTGGACGAAGAATACAAAACACTAGAACTCCACTCAAACATGTTTATAAATGTAAACAATTTACTCATCAATCCGCAGCAATGGAAAATGCATTTCAAGATTATTCTTGGGCAAGCTGATGGGCCCGAATCAATCCAGCTGCTTTCCTTTCTAGTCTCTATTTAAACTAAAGATGCAAAACGTTTTAGAAAAGTTGACCTTCAGGTTTGTAAACTTTCACATGAGTAGACTGCCTGATTTCCCTTCCTGCACCCCAGGAACCCAGGTCAGTAAGAGACGAGTTCTGGACAAACCTATATGGACTAAGAAATGTTTTTTAATAACTGTTTTCATTTACTTTGATATCA
>NW_008360323.1:4107005-4111319 GCF_000622305.1 Nannospalax galili | reverse complement strand
TTTTTTTTTAAACCTGGGGAGATTTTTCTCAGTTTTTCCAGTAAGGATTTGAAACTCCATCTTCAATAAGAGGGCTGTGGAATTTGGCTTCTTTGCAAGAACTAATCAATTTAAGTGTGGGCTCTGCCACACCTGATCCTAAGAAACCCCCACAAAAGGAGAAGAGATCATTTATTCTTCGGGGTAGAAATGTTCGAAATCCATTTCCGGATTTTGATTTAGTTTTTCCAGATGATATTTTTTGTGGCCAGGTTAGCCTGATAGGGATCAATCACACAGATAGCCCTGGAGACAGCACAGCTGGGTGGAGGATGTCCACCGCATGTGCCCAGACTCCAGCTCCTTCCTCACTGCCATCTTTGCTATCTGAGGAGAGCCAGCCTGGAGTCCCCTCCCAGCCAGAGAGATACAGATCCAGGATATGGTGGCAATGGGTCTTCCTTTGAGATGACATTCATAGTTTTGTATTATTCTAACTTCCATCATGAAGAACGTCTTATAGTTTTGACACTTTCAGAACAAATAGATGCACATCTCATTTTCACACAGTAGTAACTTCATGCTAATGTATTATACCATGTATCATACTTAGCAGGCTGAATTCTCCATCCTAGAACCCTGGTTTGGTGATGTGGGTGAACATGCTCTACTCTGTGTATGCTTAGAGTGGAGGGATGAAGAGCTGCCTCCTCCTCTTCCCTCCTTTTCCCTCCAGTCCTCACATTAGGATCAAATGAGCTAATTTTTACAAAACAGCTGAGAATAAATTTGAGCAATTTGACAGTTAAGTGACTGAACTTCCTTCTTATCATTTCAATTTCTATTCACATTCAATTTTAGTTTTCAATATCAAATTCTCAAAAGCAGCCTAAATCTTTTCATTTCTACAACAGGGAGGTTGTAGTTTTTTTCACTTGCTCTTATACTCCTGGCGTTACTGTCATCGATGAACCATCAGCTTAAGTGTGGTGAGATTTTTTTCCCCTCATCTTTCATAATTTGGTGAATTTTGTCTGTGTATTAAAAAGCTCATGACAGTAGGGTAAAAAAACGGATGCAATGGTGTCTGGTTCTCCTCAGTAGACTGATCTCTGCCACATGAATATTCAGGGAAACCTTGAAGAGTCCATTAAAAACAAAGTTGAACTCTACTTGATTATAGATTACCTCTCTTTGTAATTACACTATGTTTCAGCAACTAATGGGAATGAAACTTCTTTAACAAAAACAACTGACTTTCCATAGCATGAATTAGAGGAGAAATTAAGGTCAATTCTGTTTCAAATAACTGTCTCAAAAGGAAAAAAAAATCTCTTCATTAATCAAAAGCATCCCAATCTACTTCTCCCTATTAATCCAGGTATATAGAGGCTTCTAACACTTGTAACCAGTCTCTGTCTGCTCTAATGGATACCTTTAACCTTTATTGATTTGGGTAAATTTGCTTCTTCTAAGGTCAATAATGATAAATGAGTCATGTTCTGCATGAAGTGACTCAGTACTTTGAATTAAATGATTATAATTATCTGTAGTTATCCTGTAACTGCTGTTGACAGAACTTCTTCTAAGGTCAATAATGATAAATGAGTCATGTTCTGCATGAAGTGACTTGGTACTTTGAATTAAATGATTGTAATTATCTGTAGTTATCCTGTAACTGCTGCTGTTACTGCTGTTGACAGAATATCCATGTAATTGAAATGGGAATTTTTTTCTGTGCTCTTTAATAATTTGGGTGAATTATATCTGCATGTGGAAAAGCTAGTACCAGTGGTTTCAAAGGCATATACAGCAGTGCCGGGTACCTCCAAAGTGTCTGTCCTCATGTCCTGTACTCCCACCATTCACATCCTGTGTTGGTGTTGACCACAGCCCTCCAGGCAAGCCAGACTCCTGGCCAGTTGAAGGAAGGAGCAGAGTCACATGCTACCTCCTAGATCTTTTTGTGGCACTAAATCAGACTCAGAAATGTTAATTACCTACAGTGTTTGCTTGGCCACCCTATTAGAGTATCTGTTTGGTGTTAAACAGTCACTGGGATGATAAAGCTGTGTCTGCCCATAGGCCCTTGCTGTGCTTCCATCTGCAGCTTCATTTGGAGTGGTTATCTATATACAAAGCCATGGGCTCTGTCTCTGCAATGTAGAACTCCCACATGAAAGCAAGTACAGAGGAGATATGAGCTCTCTGCTGGACTCTAGTACCCATGCACTTGACAATCAGAGCTTTGGTCTCAGGTGAGCTCAGCCTAGAGGCTCATCATAGTATTTAAGGGAGGCAGGGTTATCTCAATATCTCCCAGTTATTAATACATGTTTTTCAGTCAGATATGTGTGTCGAACCCACCCACAGACCATGAGCCACATACTTGTATGAAGGACAGCTCTGAATGTGACCAAGTCAAAATTGTAAATACACTTAAAACATTTGGTCTCAGGTGAGCTCAGTCTAGAGGCTCATCATAGTATTTAAGGGAGGCAGGGTTATCTCAATATCTCCCAGCTATTAATACATGTTTTTCAGTCAGATATGTGTGTCGAACCCATCCACAGACCATGAGCCACATACTTGTATGAAGGGCAGCTCTGAATGTGACCAAGTCAAAATTGTAAATACACTTAAAACACTGTGCTGTGGTTTTGTGATTTTCCTTTTTTGTAACTTGATTGTGAGGTTCTTGAGCATGCACTTTGTAGAAGACATTGTTTCACACCATAAAAAGTTTGGACACACCCTAGAGATGTGCATCTTAACTTGCCTAAGGCAAACTGTGTTTTTTTAAATTATTTATTTAATAACCATATAATTAGAAGAGACATTTCATTACAACAGCACTGACGTATTCAATAACAATTCCCAGAGCTAAGATGCTTCTCTTTTAAAAATTGGCTGTAAATTTTTAGGTTTACAGTTGAATTAATACAGTTATACATTATTGTACTCCATATAAACCCTATAAGACATACAATTAAATGAGGTTTTAAACTTTGAAAAAGGTCTCCATTTCATTATTAAAATACACAGTTTCATATAGAACAATTCATTTTTAATAAATTGACACTAAGATGCATATGTGTTTCTAATCTCTATATATCTGATTATTACTAGTCACAGTCGGTTACTTTCTGAGCTCCTTGGCATCTGAGCATGGATATAAAGTCATCAAGTAGATTTCAATGGAAAGTATATCACCTCTACTAATTAATATGAAGTAAATTTTTATGCTCCCTCCTCAAATATGTCTTTTTCTTTAATTTGTTGATTTTTTTGGCATGTATAGCAAACAGAACATCCCACACAATCTTATTCATCTATGTACTCACTTCCCAAAGGCACCATCCCTTGGCCCCCTGACTGAAGCCCATATACTCTGCCATCCATGTTACTGTCCACTGTGTTGTCGGTGCCCCCAGCCATCCCCAGTGCTTGTCCATCCACTTAATATAGTCAGCCTCTCTATAGTTCCTTGTTTTAGGAAGATCAGCTCTTCCTCATCTAGCAGCAAACAGTTGCCAATATTCCTTTAGATAAGATTGGAGTCTGCTGTTCATTTTCCCAGTTCTATGCTGAGTATGAAATTATATTGGCCCCTTCAATCTTTGGTTACGCTTTCCTTTTGGGTGTTTAAGTCCACACAGTTGGTCCAGATAAACCGATTTATTTTTACTCTTAAGGTCTTTTGAGGATCTGTTCCTCAGGGGTCACATAGGCTTGGGAGGAGCCCCTGGCTCCTTTCTTTTGCCAGTTCCACCTATGTGAAGATAAGTCAAAGGTCCTGCTCGACCATGGATACTTCACTTGGAAGCATGGAGGAAATGACTCCTCTGTGTTGACCCTCCTCTTTACAGACTGGACCCTGGTTCAAGCCCATCTGGTGGGGTCTCCTTGGCCTCCTTGATCAAGAGGACAGGTGACCCACCACCATTATAGGACATTTTGAGAGATGCTCATAGTCCACTTTACCCCACTCAGACTGGCTTAAATCAAGAAAACAAATGATACCAAATGTTGAAGAGGATGTGGGAAAAGGGGAACATTCGTCCACTGCTGGTGGGGCTGTAAACTGGTTCAACCCCTATGGAAAGCAGTGTGGAGGACTACAAATGAACTACAAATGAACCTACCATTTGACCCAGTTATACCACTCCTTGGCATATACCCAAAGAACTCATCCTATTGTAGAGACACTTGTAATCCATGTTTGTTGCTGCTCTTTTCACAATAGCTAAGAGATGGAAGCAACCTAAGTGTCCATCAATTGATGAGTGGATAATGAAATTGTGGTTCATTTATACAATGGAGTTTTTACTGGCA
>NW_008360323.1:4102975-4106535 GCF_000622305.1 Nannospalax galili | reverse complement strand
TCTTTGCCCAAGAATTATCTATATGACACACAGAAATTAAAAATACCAGACTGGTGGAACTAACCTTTTTTGTTGTTTAACAGACATACTTTGAGGTCTATAATAATTTGGTCAGAAGGACATAAAGGACACTTTTTGCTCCTTGCCCTCCTAGGTCAACCCTGTGTTTTTTAAAATGGTTTAGAAAGATAAAGCAAGGCAGCAAGTTGCGAATCTATGGGTCCCACATTCCATCAGATTTGGCCAGAGGGACATAAAGGACATGTTTTGCTCCTTGCCCTCCTAGGTCAACCCTGTGTTTTTTAAAATGGTTTAGAGAGGTAAAGCAAGGCAGCAAGTTGTGAATCTACTAGAGCTGGGTCCCACATTCCATCAGAGAAAAAGAAAGAGGAAAGAAATAACTTCTAAGGCCTCTAAGTGCTGTGACTTACAATGTGGGAACAATGGAACTTTTAGAGAACACTTCGGATATGATGAATGTTAGACATGTCTTCACTGTGAACTCTATTAAACAGCAACCAGGTCTGGTAAGGGGGACTTTTCATACTTACTGCTTCAAAACTCAGAAAGGAAGAGATAGAAGTCACACTTTACAGGGATGAAGAAAAGCTTTGTTAGAAGTGAAATGAAAGGTAATGAAGAGCAGAGAAATCACTGGATAAGGCCTGAGATATACTAGGAGATGTAAGACAAGAAATTACCTCATAAATAGCAGTTCAGGAGGAGACTTTTGAAGAGAGAAGGATGTAACTTATGCTTCCAGAAAATAGAACAGTGTGGAAACCAGCTTGACTTTAGATGATAAAGTGTGAAGGGAGAGACAGGTAATCAGACAGGCAGCTTGGGAGCCATGGAACGTCAGTCTATTGCTGAAAATCTGGGAGGGATGTTTAGTGATTCAGTGATCGTATCAGTAGACAGCAGAGCAGGGGATGGATGCCTCCTCCCTGAAAGGATCTCACCCTGCTATACTAATTTGGCACTTGCCCGCTTTAGAGAGCAGCTGCAGGTAGAAACAGGACAATTTGGACTGAGTTCTCCCTTTCTTCAGAGTCCTTCACAGAGGAGAATGAAACTGAGAGGTGGGGATCAGTCTGGCAACAGAACTTCTTGTTCTGTTCCACATTCTCTGTCTTCTGCCACCTTTCATGAACTCTTTAAAAAAAAAATAGGGATATTTGTGTAAGAGCCATTTCCTTTTTTCTGGTTCTTGAGATATTTTCATCTGATCACATTTTCTAAATTAGTCTGAGATTCTCCAAACTGGGGATTTTTATACCTCTAAGTCTAGGAGTGGGTCATGTCCCTCACTTACCCCAGCCTATACATGCTGATGGAAAAAGTTCTATAAAGTATTTGAAGTCATCCTTGTGTGCCTTTGGCTTCCTCAGGTGAGTAATGGATTGGTGGCCACCTCCAATGGCCCCCTCCTGCAGGTTCCAATACAGAAGTCAGATAGTAACTGTGATCGCTAAATCATAGTAGAGATACAGTGGGGCCCTGGAGGCAACACAATGAGAGAAGCCACTGAGGGAAAAAGTGGCACTCTATGACAGGCCACTACTTCCTCCATCTTGCATTGAGTAAACTGTTGAACCCTCTGACACTGCTGTAAAGCCGGCAGAACTGATGAACTCATAGCAGGTGTTCACACTTGTAGCCATCTAATTTCACCTTAAATCCCCAAGTCTCCAGAGGAAGCAGTAGTAGGGAAAAGAAGTGTTCAAGTATAAAGTCTGGAATCAGAGGTTCAGGTAGTGGTCAGAATCTTTAACACAATCATCTCCCTCCCTGAAATAAGAGACCATTAAGAAAAACTGCCTCTACTAAAGTTTACAGATAAGGCATGTGAGGGTTTGGGCTGGAGTAAGGAAGAGGTTATGGTAATGGTGTGCAAGGTACACCTGGCTTGTAACATGAGTGCTGGAATCCAAACTTTTGTCTTCATAATTGTGCAGCAGGACCTATGAGATACTACATCATTTCTCTAGCCCCTGTAAGACTACATCTTGCAGAGACAGCCAAATGGGCTCTTTTCTGGTAAGAAAGCAGAGGATCAGCACTAGAGGGAGTGTTCTTTCTCTTTCTACATATGAATTCTCAACTGCCACCTCAATCCCACATCTGCCTGGCAGATTATATGCACAGCTGCATGTGGGTCCTTACTAGTCTACAAACAGAATATTACGTGCTAACTGCTATGCATTTTGAACAAGTTAAAGGAAATACTTAAGAGAGGGGAGGCATCAAATGTACTTATCCTTGAATCCCAGCTTGCTTTTATTATTTTTCTTTTCATACCCATTCCTTACTGCAGAGTATGAAATTTGCTTGAGTAAAAGAACATTAGGAAAGTCAACTCACTCACTTGCCAAGCTGTATGTTCTTCATTAGTGTTGATTCCCATACAGTACTACAGCTATTGTGTAGTCTGTGTGTGGACTACTCTGTTACCAATGGAGTTTGAGGGGTATAGACAGAACTGGGTATGTGTGGCTGTGGTAGACATCAAGCTCAATGTCAAGCAAGGACGTGATGCTGAAAGAAAACAGCAACGGTTCAACTTCATTGTCTCCCTGCCTTATTGCTAAAAGACACCCTTAGTAGACATTTGGGACCTGTTGGCTTGTCAGCTGTTACTTTCTTTTTTTCTTTTTCTTTTTCCCCCCACAATTAATGGGAGTCTCTTTTGCCTCTTCTTTCCCTATTCCTACCTCGCTTTCTGACCCAGGCCTCAGATCCGAACACAGACACGTCAAAACAAAAAGAAAAGAGAACAGTAACTATTGCAATTCCCACAAGAGAGGGGAATAGAAAATGTTATAGATTAGATATTTGTTCTTGATAAGTAGGAAATATGCATAGTTTGGTAAAACCCAAGGAAAATGGAGTATATTGTCTGATATGGCCCCATAATAGACAGCTAGCTATACATATCCCAAGAAACAGTTAACAGAGCCCATTTGGCTGTCTCTGCAAGATGTAGTCTTACAGGGGCTAGAGAAACGAAGTAGTATCTCAAAAGGCCTGCTACACCCAAAGTTTGACCAAAGTTTGGATTCCAACATTGACATGACAAGCCAGGTGGAACTTGCAAACCATAACCTCAACTCTGAAGGGGTTGGGAATGTAGAGACAGGAGGATCACTGGGACTTGCTGGCTTCCGACATAGCTGAGAAAATGTGAGTCACTGGTTCAGGAAAAAACTGTCAAAGGAGTAACAAAGGGGACTTTAAACACCTTCCTTTGACATGAGCATGCATGGAGACACAGTCACTTACACAGACACACAGACACATACCCCTCCCCCAATAATGGAATAAATAAATATTTCAAGAGTCTAAAAGAAGTAGTCCTGATTCTTGGGAAGGTGTTCTGTATGGGGAGAAGAGGAGTATATCTGTAGGCACAGCTTATAGATGCACATCCACCTGCATAGAGAGGAAGGAAGGAACTGGACAGAGCGGGAAGAATATTTCACAGGCAGTTTAGTGCTCAAATCATGAGAAGTCAGTTGCTATTTTGCTGTGGTAGATCAATGAGAAACAATAGTATTTTA
>NW_008360323.1:4096264-4102750 GCF_000622305.1 Nannospalax galili | reverse complement strand
CTGGCTGTTCTTACAGAAGACCTGAATTTGAATCCCAGCACCCACATGGTAGCTAACAACCATCTGTAACTCCAATTCCAGGGGATCCAATGCCCTCTTCTGTCCTCCAAGGGCAATGCATGACATGGGTGCCTTTACACAACATGCAGGCATAACATTCATACATATAGATAAAAATAAATAAGTCAAAAATTAAAAAAAACTGCTTCTCAAATCCATTGGTTAGTAAACAGGAGCCCCAGTGCTAGGGTGGGATACTCCCTAATGAGTTGTTGGTCAAGGAGACCCCAAAATGATATAAGCTCTTAGCATTCCTTTTGATTGCACATCAGAACTAGATGATAAGACTCTATTAATGAAGACACCATATACCTTGATTACATTATGTAGAAAAATCAAGCTGGAATTGAGCTGAAAGGTTAATTTCCCTCTGGACTGGCTACATTTCATAGTCTAGAAAGGTGCTACGCAGTCTGCTGGGGGAGAGAAAAAGACATCAATGGTCTTACCCTGCTGTAAACCCTATAAGCCAGAAGGCCAACCTTTTAGAAAAGGCATACTCACTTGAGCAACAGTACCACTACTCTTACTGGAGTAGCCAACTGCTTTCTGCATGGATTTGAAGCCCATTCCACAGGAGGGAAACCATGCCTGAGACTATAAACCTGGTTGAAAAACCATGGTATGGGAAATCATAGGCCCTATGGGGCAACCGGTTACTATTTTAAACTGGCATAGAGTCAAATTGCCTTCTATGTATGTTATACCCATAGACAAATCTCAACTGTAATAAAAAACAAAAAAAATTCTTTATAGTGAACAGTGGTGAATGCAGAGACTCAAGGCTATACAAGATGCTGAGAATAATTGACAGATGAGTGCTCAGACCCAGAAAGACATTTACACCATCCCATCTAAGGCTCAAAGAGCATTGTGGAAGAAATAGAAAGACTGTAAGAGTAAGAAGTTAGAGAGAAGGCTGTGAAATGCCACCTTCTGAGCAAGGTACAGTTATCGCAATTACAAACACAGAAGCTATGGATGCCTACAGTGGATCTGCAAAAGAATTGGCCCTTCAACAGTCAGGCAAGGATAGAGGAAGGGATCAGGGGGCTTCTCACCACCCAATACTGAATTATTTGCTACTGACAGATTCAGGGAGAGGGGGAGTCATTGCCTTCATCTGTGTTTCCACTGGTGACCTCTCCAGGCTCCTGGCAATAGATGGTTTCAGTCCAATGATCACACAGATGACTATGGTTAAAGATAAGTGGTTCACAAAACAAAACCAAAAGTCATGAATCTGGGAAAGGGACAGGTAGAGATAGTAGGGGAGTTGATAAAAATAGGAGGGAGAGAGAGAGAGGATGGAGTGGGGAGAGAATTATCAGAATACATTATATACACGTATGGAGTAGTCAAGATACAAAATTAATCAATAAAAGAAAACTCTAGAAAAGGAGCTCAGTGTGGCAGTGTTGTGTGTATGCATGCGGAAGTGGGTGTAGGTGTTCATTCACACTTGCAGAGGGCAAAGGAGGATGTTGGTTGTCTGGATATCTTGCTCTAGCATGTTTTGTTTCACTCTCTTGAGACAAGTTTTCTTACTGAACCTGGAGCTAGACTGGCAGTTGACAAACCACAAAAATCCTCTTGTCTTTGCCTCCTACAGCCACAGGTATGTATTTATCATGCCCCACCATTTTCGGTGAGCTTTGGGGATCTAAGACAAGGCAGGCAGGCTTGTGATCTCACCACCTGAGACATCTCCCCAGCTCCTGCAACACTTCACTTGAAAATAGTCCACAGAATTAGTGCACAGCTATTTATAAGATATTATATAGAACCTGACCCATTATCCAGAGTGTGATGGAACAGTCTATGGAGCAGCCATCATTCTGAGCTAATCAGAAGTTACAGCAATAGAAGTGCATCATTCTAAAGCAAATAATCAAGAGAGCTAACCTTGGAAAGTAGCCACTGGAATTCCTTTAGGAATTGGAGTATAAGCTATAGTGATTTTTCTTTAAAAATCAAACACACCTATATGGTTTAGAAACAAATAATGGGAACTGCAGTCACTCAACCTTCTGTCTTGATCACTGATAGGAAGAGGGCTAAAATGTCATCTTCAACAAATTACCGATCGCTAAATTCTGAAACTAGAGAAATTGGATGCAGCTTTGGCTATAATTCTGTTTCTTGCTTCCCATCCAAAATGGATTCTTTAGTGAAAAACTGTAGCATCTCCACCCTGAAATAAAATGTGTAGAAGAAATGAAAAATGCATTACTTTACCCCATGTGCGTGTACTACATCACCACACCACTGAGAATGTTTCTCTAATGACAGAACATATGGGGTCTTATATAATGAACTACAATATAATTTTATTTATTTAATTAATTAAGAAATAACTTTTATAAGACAGTTTCACAAGAGTTCCATAGATGGCAGCTATTCCCACTGGTGAATTCCAGGCTCCGTGTTATTACAAAGTTCATACTGTCTTAAGCAGGAAGTAATCTAGTTAGCTAAAGTGAAGAATATCCCAAGGCTTAATCTCTTGCCTTTTTTAATAGTGTAGGATATGAACTCATTCCATCTATCTCTTCTGTGTGTTTGCTGAAATACTGAGAAAGTTTATCTGGATCAGTTTATTCTGTTTGTATTTGATAATCACTTGCAGTTTTTCCTTCAGATGGCTACTCTCTCCATTTGTTCAATATTACCTCAATCTGAAGGTAAAGTGTCATTCTCAGGGAACACTTCAGATTTCAAACAAAAGAAAAGCTTATTTTGCATAATGGTATATCCAGATCCAGCCACACACAGGCTCCAACTTTTCTGACACCTCCATCATTGCTTAAAACTCAGAATAAAAACCCAATTTTCTGTTAGGATAATTTTATATAACCTCTGCTACATTTCAATTTATGGAAATAATTACAGCAAAGCAGATCACCAGAAAGTTTAATTAGCCAGGCATAGTTTTGAATGAAAGTTCATTTTCTGTGAAAATTAGAAAAGGCTGAGTGCTTGGCTCCTCGTTTTAGACCGACATGCATAACACACACAGCAACATCAGGGATGTGTGGGTGAGGCATCCCCTGAGGGCAGCACGATCCCTGACCCAGTGCTGAGGAACTTGAGTGGTCAAAAGGGAGGAATGTTCTAGCAAACTCAGACCCCACTCTGCCCAGGGCATTGAACACCGAGGCAGTGAACTCCAGATTGACATTTCCTGCTCTTCATTATGCATTGAAGATTTTTCATATTACTTGAACAGCTATGAGGGTGATTTTCATTTTAACTATTTTCACTTTTGGATTTTAGCTCATATAAAAAAGATTTTTGTGAATACCATGTACACAGTATGTGTACACACAGAGAATTTGGCAAATCTTTTTTATGGATAATGCCTTTAAATATTTTTTTATGTACAATGACATAATTCAGATTAAGGTAGGAAAATTAAGCCCTAACTTCAAAACCTGTCCCAAATCTCCACTCTTTCACTAAATCTCCCTGAGCCTCTAGCCATTTCATGTCACCGACTCTGTTATAAAACCCATCTTACTCAGTCTTAAATTTGTCTATACATATTTGTAACACTCTTGTAAGTAAGAGATTTTCTAGAGTTGGTCTTTGAATTTACCATAGTTATTAAAGGCTTTGCCTTGAGCAGATGCTCAGTCATTCTTTTTCATTATCATGGGTGTAAGGAGGTGCATAGTATTTGAAATAGAGTTTTGAAACATCTCTATGTGCAGTGAGCTGTGTGACTTTCCTTTTTCATCACAGCAGTCCGGGACCCACAAGGCCTCCATCACTCACTTTGCAGGATATCTCTGTCCATCTAAATTCAGACCAATGATTCCAGGGTGAAATCAAGAATCAGACCTTTGAAAAATCATAATAAATCAATATTTTGCATCATAAGCAGGGAACTTCAAGAATGGAATTTAGCAGACCTTACAAGATAAACCATGAAATTAAATTTCACCCTGACTGTTAAGTTCTAATCAATCCAACAAATTCTTTCAGGTTCAAATAAATCCTATAAAGACTTAACTACAGAAATCATTGGATGTGTTTGCTTACTTTCAAATTAAGAATTAGAATATGAGCCTTAAACTTTATGATTTTACCATGTAAACTTTCCCCATAACTCTTTGATAATTGGTAGCATAAGAATCCATTACTATGGGGCTGGAGAGATGGCTCAAAGGTTAAGAACACTGGCTGCTCTTGCAGAGGACTGGGTTTGATTTCCAGCACCCACATGGCAGCTAACAACTGTCCATAACTCCAGTTCCAGGGAAATTCAATACCATCTTCTGACTTCCGTGGGCACCGCATAATATTGGTGCACTTATACACATGCAGACAATATACTCATACACTAAAATAAAAATAAATAAAATAATGAGAAAGAATCCAGTGCTACACAGATATGAACAGCAAAAATGATGGCCCCCATTGCCCATAAAAATACATACATTTGCCATTAAAGGTACTCACCTTTAATCCCAGCACTCTGGAGGCAGAGACAGGCATGTCTCTCTGAGTTAGAGACCAACCTGGTCTACATACCAAGTTCTACATCAGCCAGGGCTAAATAATGAAACCCCATCTCAAAAAAAGGAGTAAAAACATGTATTTTATGTTATCTGAAGCCCAGTATTTATCTTTGGAAAATGGATGATGTTAATTTCATATTTATTTTAACTAAAATGTTCATGGAATTCAAAATTATAGAGATTATACTACAACTGACACCACTCCATAAGCATGAGGGCAAAAAGGCAGAGTGAATGGTCCTAGGATCACACAGTTGTTTGGGTTACTCTGTCTTGTATTGTTAGAATGAAGAGCCTGAAGGTGTTTTCTCACCATGAACTCTTAAGCTGGAATCTGAACATACTCCGCAGTTATTCCATTTGTCTCTGAAATGTTTTTATATTTCTATTTGACCTTTATGTTTGACATCATTGAAATTTGAAATGCTTCAAACAAAATGTACAAAACACAATGAAAACATGACTTGAGTGATCTTATTATGCCAAGTTTTACTGCAATCGATTTAATAAGGGAATTTGGGGTCTCAACAACTCTCCCAAGTTTATCCAAATTGAGGTAGTAAGAAACATTATTGAATTGTGCACTAGTAATGATGAATTTATGACATGTAAATTATCTCTCAATAAAAGTGTTTACATTGTTTTTTGGCTACCTGGAGGTTGCTTAGGTAGAAGCAACAAAGGTGGCTTAAAAGTGACCAAGAGGAAGTGTGACTGTACAGTTCAAATTTGAGGGCTGGAAGCCTAGCTTCTAGCTTCAAAACTAGAGGCCCATATTTCACAGTGAATTAATGGCAAAGGCAGGCTTTCAAGTCCCTTTGCCCAAGCACACAAGAGCAAAATATTCCACTTGAAGCTGTCCTGAGCTCCTTGCATTACACATTGTCTCTCCGTAGCCACAGTTTCTAAAGCTGAAGCTTCTCAGCCATTGTGTAAACGCATGTTTCTTAACAGTCAGACCATTCATACTGACTCCCAACTCTAAGTATCTAAATGAAATGAGGCTGGATATAAACAAATATTTATGGGAAAAGGGAAAATGCTTCCTGCTCAACTTCTTGGTTCTTATTTCATCTTATCATGCATGCATGTCTTGGTTTTACTTCTCAAATCATTCTGAAAAGGAATTTAAGCAAATAGGACATTTAAAACTCTAGAACAGGAATTTTAATTACAATTTTAATAATATGAAATCTACTCGTGTGCTAGAAGGCAATTTTTAATGAAAACTTCTTGAACTTTTATCTCTAAATGAGAATATATCACTATATATTGGATGCCTATTTGATAACACTATTGTGACTGAATTTATTATAAAACAGCAACCCTTTTTAAAGATTCCATATTTTCTTCTCTGTCTCTGTCTTTCTCTGTCTCTCTCTGCCTCCCACCCCGCCTCTCTCGTGTATTCGTGCACAAGTGCCATGGAGGTCCGAAAGCAACTTTCAGGAGTCATTCTCTCCTTCCACCACGTGGATCCCTCAGGCTTGACAGCAAGTGACTTTATCCATTGATCCATCTCTTTGACGCAGAAACAACCATTTATAATTTTTGTTTATTTTTAGTTTCATGGTCAAATTTCATTTTAAGAAACATGGACATCAATTTTGCATCCAAACAAACTTCATGTTTGCAACAGTAAGGAAAATATGCTTCACTATATAAAATGATAGCTCATGGTTAATTGGGAGACATCAAAGAAGCCTGAAATTGGGTTGGGGTTGCAGATCGGTTGGCAGAACTCTGGCCTAACTCTTGCCTAGCATGTAGAAAGCCTTGGGTTCTATCTCCAGTACTGCATAAAACTGGGCATGGTGGTGCATGACTATAATTCCAGCACTCTGGAGGTGGAGACAGATGGCTCAAAAGTTCAAGGTTATTCTAGGATATGAAGAAAATTAGA
>NW_008360323.1:4045671-4095459 GCF_000622305.1 Nannospalax galili | reverse complement strand
CTTTGGTGACTTCTATAAATCCTCAAAAGGGAACAGTGAAATTGAAACTAAAATCATACAGAAGCACAGCAAACATCAGATAGGCCAAACAACAATGAGAAAAAATGGAAACATAAATCACTAAGGACATTCAAGGCAAAGCTGAAGAAAAAGAACACTGTTGGCAGTATTACCATGCTCAATTTCAAATTATACTACAGGAGGAGGAAGAAAAAAACAACAACAACTGGATATTGCATGTAAAGTTTAGAGAATTGAGTGTTGTCTACTAAAGCAACAAGATTTACGAGAAACGTCTGGCTCAATTGCATTAGGGGAAAAAATGATTTCAAAAAAATCGCTTCTCTGCCTTTTAAAATGAAAACCATCTGTGATGAAAAATTTAAAATGATAAATCTTCTCCTTTTACACAGCTACTGATAAACGGGTGATTGTCTTCCTCTTTTTGGAGAAGGTGGAATAGGATATGAAAGCATGCAGTATTGATGTATGCAGGCCTTTGATTGAATATCTATATATTTATTTCTGAAATTCTAATAAGGTTCCAAGTTATTAATTATTATTATTACATGATAAAATAAAAGCTTTCATAGAGACTCCAAACTGTGACTTTTTCAACATGAAGTTCAATAACAATTGACCTTTCTTAACTAAGGGAGAAAAAAAAAATCACTGTTTCAACACATATAGTAATTTAAGATCCTAGGGGTTGTTCAATGTAATAACATTTTAAATTAATAAGATTATATAAGCTTATAGTTACAGTTGATGATAATCAGTCAATAAGAGATGCATTTTATAGTGAAATATTTTAATTGTCATAAAAGCCTAGGGATTCTAGCATTTATTCAGAATGGCTTAGAAAACAAGAAATAATCTACTCCCCAGTTGTCTGCTCACACATGCACACACAGAAGAGGGGCAGTGTATATGTAAGTGCTGTGTATGAGGGTCCTTTTTGTCATTTTGTTCTATAGAACTCTATTGGGGCTGATGTGCCCATTGTTCCATTCACTCATATCCTAATAAATGTCAACAGCTGAATTCACAGAAATTCATTCCCCATGTTCTGCCACCCTGTTTATCAGAGGGCCTTTATTCAGATTTGGCTTACTCTGAATCAGGAATGAGTCGAATGGTCCTCAGTGTTAGGGGCACCCAGCTTCCTTTGGAAACATGGAAATTTAATTGGAATTTCTGGTGCCTATTTTACTAGTCATAAACTAGGTAATTGTTTCCTAATGCAACCTGGCAGTGCCATTGAGGGCAGATTATACAGACCTGCCATCCTGAGGTGTTCTAAACAAGTGACAAATCATTAACAGCAAGTCTTTGGATCTTTGTGAGTGAGCTCTGTGGCTGCTACTGGAGGGAAACCAGACCAGAGAGCAGCCGGGGTGATCTGAGTAGGCAGAAGTGACTGCACTAATGACTGGCATTGTCAGCATGGAGTGCTGGGGATGATTACCGCATCTTCACTCTCACCTTCTCAGGGGTGTTGCTATGGGTCCCGTCTCACAGGTGTCATAGAAAAAAAGAGCAGGAGGTAGACTGATGAACAACATAAGGAGGTAAAGGATATGCATGGGCAAAACAATACGAAGACATCAGATCGGTACAAACCATTGAGTTGCAGACTTCGATGGGGACCCATTAAACATAGAGGATGGCAGGCAGGAGAATTGGTTGAATTGTCAACAAATGACAAATAAAAGGTGCTTTGGAACTATTTGATGGCCCCAATTACCCATAAAGATAATCATAGTTCTGGACCTTTATGACTTAGGTACAGCCTTTTGTCACTAAATTAATTTATGAGCCTCTAGGAATTGTACGCATGTGTGGTGTATGGGCGTTTTTGTGCTATGGCAAGACTTGGGAAAGCTATTCATTTTTTTAAAGGCAGTAGGTGAATTTTTCTTTTTGCTTCCCCCACTTTTTTTTCAAACTCCTGCTCCCATCTATACAATCAGAGATTCTGTGAACTTGCTAACTCCCAAGCACTTTGAAATTAAGCACGAAGGTGACCTTCCCCTCTGTAACATGTTGATCACCATCAGCCCCTCTCTCTCTCTCGTTCACCAGCTTTTGAATAATCAGGAAAAATTATTATGAGCATTTTTTACAAATTGCAACATTTCAATGATTGCGTAGCAGTTGTCAGATTCCTTCCTAGTGGAGCAGGAAGACTCCCAAGCACTTTGAAATTAAGCATGAAGGTGACCTTCCCCTCTGTAACATGTTGATCACCATCAGCCCCTCTCTCTCTCTCATTCACCAGCTTTTGAGTAATAACCAGGAAAAATTATTATGAGCATTTTTTTTCACAAATTGCAACATTTCAATGATTGCATAGCAGTTGTCAGATTCCTTCCTAGCAGAGCAGGAAAAGTGACATTTTCTTAGTCTCCCATGCTGATTCAACTTATTAAAGTGGCATAAACAATGTTGGGGTGGAAAACACATTCTGCTACCAAACTTCATTACTGTCTTATAACCATAGTCCAAACATGTACATATACTGATATATTTAGGAGAGATTATTAAAAACACAGAATAACTGCACCCTTACAATTTGATTGGAAACTTGGAAGTTCATATTTTAAGGGCCATATAACATCCAGAATTTTGAAACTGGCTTGAATAATTTCTGTAGAAAATATAGCTAGAAGATATTTTGGGTTTTTTTCATTTTTGTTTTCTTCCCCTCTCTCTTATGTATTTACCCCCCTCCCCCATTTTAAAACTCCTGGTACTTGCTAGGAATGTCAACCAAAATAGCGTTCATAACTTGAAATCATTGCCAATTATTTTTCACACATATCATATAGCTGTCATTGGAAACCAAATTCTGGGGTGATTTGAACAAGCTCTCAAGAGGCCATTCTAGGCTCTTTTCTATAAAAAATGTTTTTACTAAAATCATATGAAAAGACCCTTGACCCTGGCAGACAATGTGTTTGTTTTTCGTAGGCATCAATTTACTGAGGCAAGGAAACAAGTTCTTAGAGAGGAGTGAGCTCCTGACTTGCAGACACTACTCTTTTTGTGGCTCTAACTTAAGGTCTAAGTCATTGTTAGAAGTAGAAGTAGATATCTATGCCAAAATGAAACTGGATTTGACTAAGCAGTGAGAGCTAAAGCAAATTTGAAAATACAGAAAAGACCTACTCTTTATTCATTAATTTTTTTCACGAATTCAACATTTACGGAACAGCTCTCATACACCAGGTACTGCACTGAACACTAAGGAAATAAAGGTGAACAACAGACCCGCCTCTCCCAAGGATCTTGTCACCTAGAAGAACCAGTCTTTATATAGGCTATTACAAAATGCATGTTCTATGTAATAGTGTGATCGGAGACATCTAGACTTCAGTATAGTTGACTGAGGGAATTCCAGAGTATCAACTGAACTGAATGTTTTAATTTTCAAAAGCTCTTTAAGTCTGAAAAATAACTTGAAATGTTTAAAATGAGAGCTAGTGCACTGAAGATGGCACTACATGGACTAGAGGCAAGGTAAGGAATGTGGTTGAAAGAAACTCGGAATAGACTTCAGCATTTGAGATTTGTTACACACACCGATTGCATACACCTGGCAAAGTCAATGTTCATTACTGAATGACAAGTCATTAATTTTCCATGTATAGTTTTTTGATGATATGTAAGAGTTTAAAGATACTTTTAGTTCTTTTGAGGTCTGATTGTATAATGTGGGAATCTCTTATAATAGAATATCTTAAAGTAAATTACTATCTTTTATTGTAAGTTTCAATTCTAAATACGTGATAGTAAATCATACAAATATAAAGATCCAACAGTAACACTGGGAAGGAATAGTTGTATTGTAAAACTCAATTATATTTATTTTATATTAGTAAATTAGGCTTTTCTGTTTTGAATTTAATCTAACATTCATCATTAGTAACAACAAACATAGCACATATTAAATCTTGCATGATAGTCAGTGGACATTAAGTCATCCTCTTTAATTCTTCAAATGTTAGTAAATTTTATAAAGTTGATGTAAAATTCGAATTTAACATATAACTTACAATTTACAACCTGTGAATATATTACAACATGATTATAAATTTCTCAGGATTTTTTTCATACTCATAAAAGGTCAGGTTTAACCATAATGCAAAATTTAGAGCCTTTATTGAAATATGCCTTCAAGAAGTCTGCTAGGAATTTTTTATGCAACCATTAAATATATAAACACTAGTAAAGGACAATGCATCTCTATGTACATACTTATGTGTATGTGTATATTTATACATATTTAGATACAGCATGTGTGAATATACATTTTCATATTTATCTGTACATATGTCTGCCCCTGCATCTGGAAGAATATATTTGTGTTTGTAGAGAGTTGGTCCAGTGTGCTTATCCAAATGCAAATTTTGACTCTTAGAAGAAGCACACGTTCATATTTGTATCTCGTCTCTTCTCAGCATTTTCGCCAGTTGGTGTATTTCTCTGCTTATTTCCACTTCTGCAGCATCCCCCATGAAGTGGCGCTGAAAGATCACGTTAGCACGGTTGCATGATGTGAAATACCACCAGTCTGCAATTTTTCGGTCTTGAGAGCGTCGCTGGGCTAAGGGGATGGAAATCTTTCAGTAATTATACCAGTTTGTATTCATCTCACATTTGGGACCAAATACAAATCCAATCCACTCTTTTTCCCTGTGAATATTCGTAAAAAACAAAGTGCCAATTCTGGGCTAATCATGTACGGAACCAAATATGTTGATGAGGCCTAAGTATATACTGTATGTATGTATACATATGAATGTATATATTTATATACACTAATTTTGCTTGTGTCCTCCCCTGTGCAATTTGTTTGTTTAGTATAGGGGTTGCTGTTATAATGTGTTAATAAGCTGCTGAAAGCTTGGCACCTATTACTTGAAATGACAGCTATGTTAGAAGCCTATTAACACTCCATAGCTGCAGTTCTGCAGCTAGTAGAAATGAATTTCAAAGAAGGTAAATGAACAAAAGCGATTCATATCTCTAAAGAAAGCAAATACCATGCCCAGAAGCATATACACTTTGAAAATGAACAGTATATAAAATTTCTTTAACTCTTCCAGTTAAAGAAACAGCGGAAGAGAACGTTTGGAGAAAGGAAAACTGCCTCTAAGATTTCCAAACAACCTTGAAGACATGATCCCACACACAACTTCCTCTCTTTGTTTCTATTGTGTTCAGATGAGAACTGTGTCGAACTTAGTTATAGGAATAGATCAGTACAGGTAGAGGAAATTCTCTTTTCTCTCCATGAAAAAAAAAATCAAATCATCTAGATTTAGCTCAAACTCTTTCTCAGTCTCTGAGCTTAAAAGGCCAGTGTTTGCCATTGTTCCTGAGGAGATCATTATGAGTTTCTTGACCCTGCCTTTGAACCACTTTTCCTTTCCTTTGACTGCCACTGAAATTTCACAAGATGGATGAAAATCCTGAGTAAATTCGAGCCATGATTAAAACAAAAGTGGTAACTTAGCACAAGAATAGCTTTTTTTTTTTTTCACTTTCTATAAAAGTGTGAGAAAGAGTGTTCCTGGGGAGGGGACGTTATGTGCTGATGCTAGAGACCATAGTTCCACAACTTTAGTTAAATTAAGATAAAATTGTTCATTTTGAACATCTTTGCTTTGGAAATTAGTTATAATAAAAAAGTGAAGTTTTATGTTTTAACTTATGCATAGAAATTTAAAATCTTAGCTTTCAGAGTTTGTATAAAACTAACCCTAGCATTTAGGAGGCAGGGGCCGGTGGGTCCCTGTGAGTTCAAGGCCAGCCTGGTCTACATAGTGAGTTTCAGGGCAGGCAAGTCTACATAGTGAGACCTTGTCTCAATCAATTAAGCAAGCAAGCAAGCAAGCAAGCAAGCAAGCAAGCAAGCAAGCAAGCAAGCGGTCCAAGATTGTAATAGACGGCTTCATTTACTTTTGCTTCCTTCATGATGATTATATAATGTCTTATAGACATACAAATTTTTTTTTGAATTCATAACCCATGTATTCATTATATATGTATGTCTACATATATTTGTATGGACTGTGCTTTTTATTATCTTTCTCTGTATGCCTCCAACAAATTGTAGAAGTAAATCTTAAAAAATCTTTGAGAAAGAAAAAATAGGTATAGGCTGTAAAAACTTGAAAAAAAAAACAAACCCAAAACCCATAAATACTCCTTGTGTATGTGTGTAATCATAGCTAGGTATCTACAGTAAGATGACTTCACAAATCAGCTTCAGAATGATGGTCACGTTAGAGAAAAAGGCAATTATTTTACCATTGAAATTCATTCCAAAACATGTTTTGCATTTTGTATGATGAGGCCCTGTTTTTTCCAAGTAAGCTGACATTGAACTAGTCCTTTGGGATGCTAACTATGTATAGTCTTATCTGAAATTCTATCAGCCAAAACTTCTCTTTCTCTGACCTTTTTTAAAACAATTTTTTATTGAATTTTTGTGTATTTCATATAAAACATCTTAATCATCTTCATAGCCTTCCCCCATCATTACCCTTCCATAGCCCCTGCCCCCACCAGATTTCATTCATTCTGTCTGTGCTGGATAGCTTTAATGTCAACTTGAAATACCTGGGTTGAGGGAGCCTCAACTGGGGAATTGCCTCCATAGGACTGGCCTGTGGCCATGTCTGTGGGGCATCTTCTTGATTGTTGAGTGATATGGGAGGGCACAGCCCACTGTGGGTGGTGCCACCCCTGGGCAGGTGGGATTGTGTTACATAAGAAAGCAAACAGAGCAGGGGCCAGGGGAGCAAGCCAGTAAACAGTGTTCCTACATGGTCTATGCTCCAGCTCCTGCCTGCAGGTTCCTGCCCTGAGTTCCTACCTTGGGTTCCATGATGAACTGTGACCCAGGAGATGTAAGCTGAATAAACCCTTTCCTCCCCAATATGGTATTGGTCAGAGTATTTTGTCACAGCAATGAAGAAACAAACTAGGACACTGTCGTTTATGTTAAGGCCTGGGCAGGCAAGCTTTTACCCAGATGTCCCTCAGTGTATGTTCATTCACTGGAGTCTAGCCAGTCTGTCTAGAGCCTCTCCCTTTAAGAAGGTCAGCTGTCCCTCACCTAGCAATAACAAGCTGACAGTAGTTCTTTGGCTAAGGTTGGGATCTACTGTCGATTTCCCCAGTTCTATGCTCAGTTTTTGACTGCTTGAGCTTGCATGGGTCTTGCGTATGCTGTCACCATTGCTATATTCATATGAACAAGGTCCCAGGAACCTGTAAGACTGATTTCATATGGTGATGCGCTACCTCCCCTGGCTCTTACAGTCTTTCTGTACCCTGTTCTGCAATGACACCTGAGCCCTGTGTGGCTGGAGCTCAATATAGGAGTCCTGTCCAAGGACCCACATTCTGCAGACTTATTCTCTATGCTTTGGCCATTTGTGTGGTCTTTTGTGTCCATCTCTGGCCCTTTTGTACATCAATGGCATGATAACCATTAGTAGTTATTAAGATCTTGAAAGTATTCAAGCTAGGTCATTTTTAGCTTTTTTAAGTCTTAGCAGTTATTATACTAAGTATTATTTTTTAAATGGTTAAAAGTATTCTAATACCTTAGAAATGTATAATCTATGTATGATATATATATATAGTAATTTTTATTTAGTGCACTTGAAGAATCTAAATATCTCATTCAATGTCAAGTAAAAAACAGGCTAACCTTAAATTAATCTCTACATAATAGAAGTTTTTAAAGTCTAATTTATTTACAAATGTCAATTTCTGTGTGTGGCGACTCATGCCTGTCATGCAAGAAACTGGGAGGCTGAGGCAGGATTGTCATGAGTTCAAGGCTAATCAGGATGACATAGTGAATTCCTGGCCAGCCTGGATTATAAGATATGATTCTCTCTTGAAACAAGACAAAGCAAAATCTGATTACTAGTTGTGTATAAATCAGCCAACACAATAACATTGCTATCTTATCAGTTAAATAGAATCTCATTATTCATGTAACAAAACAATAACCACAAAAGAAATATGGCACAAATGTTCCCAAGGTGCTAAGATTCAATACTTCTCTTTTTAAATATATTGTTACTTATCATACAATGTACAGAATGTCATACAATTATTTTGACCATATTCAGATCCCTTCCATCAACCTCATACCCACCTCACTATCCCCTCAATTCAATGCCCTCTATTATTATTATTATTATTATATTATTATTATTATTAATTTTATGTTTAAGAAGGCTAATTTGTGTCCTCAAATGCTCTTGAGTCCATCCCCTGGAACCTGGTCAACCTGCACAGTACCACACCCTTAAAGAAAACTGACTTGCTCTCCCAGCAGCTATCAGTTGCCAATAGTTCCTCAGGTCAGGTTGGGGCTTCTTGCCCACCCCCACCCCTTTGTCTGTCCTGGGGATTTTGTCTGTCTTGAGCTTACATAGATGGTGTGCATGTTGTCACAGCTGTTGTGAGTTCATATGCGCAATTGCCTTGCTGTCTGGAAAACAGTTTCCTTATCTTCTCCCACCTTTGGTTCTCACAATCTTTCCATCTTCTCTACCTTAAAGATCCCTGGGCCTTGGGTGTTAAGGATGTAATACAGGTGTTCTATTTAGGGGCTGAACATGCTGCAGTCACGCATTCTCTTCAGGTTGGTCTCTGTAGGTCTGCAAGAAGTTGAGAGATGCACTAATCTATGGGTATAGCAATAAGTCAGTTTAATGCTATGTCCATTTAGCAGACTCCTCTATAGCCCGGGACCTGTCTAGCCACAAGTTCTTCACCATGAAAATAATTGCCAGGTAAAGGCTCCATCTTGTGAAATGGGCCTTAAATCCAATTACATAGCTGTTGATTACTCCCTTAACATTTGTGCCACTATTGTACAGTGGGCGTATATTACCAGGCCAGTATTCATTTGCAGGGCTCATAGGTAGGCAAAGTTGATGAACACTTTTCTTTACTGATAGTACACATAGCACTACAAAAAAGGTTAGTATCATCTTGATTTCTCCTTGTTTGCTATGATGCAGTAGGATCTTACAATCAAGTTCTGTCAAGCAAACAACAGCAATGACTTATCAACAACTCCAAAAGAAGGAGCCCATTCCTGGCATTTGGCTTTTAATTTGCTAACTTATTGTGCCCTGTAGTGGCATTGTCCCCCACCCCTATTACAGAGTTAATTCCATATAAATTATTTTTAGATTGCATATGTATATAATTTAAGAGGATTCTTATCATGGTTGGCATAAGTTGTCATTTTGACACACCTGGGAAGAAAGAACCTCAATTGGGGAGTTTCCTCCATTGGAATGACTTGTGGCATGTCTGTGAGGATTATAAATTTTAAGATGTTTTTTTCTATTTTTGTGAAGAATTTCATAGGAATTTTGATTGGGATTGTAATGAATCTGTAAATTGCTTTTGGTAGCGTTGGTGTATTAATTTTACCAATCAATGAACATGGGAGGTCTTCCCATCTTCTACCTTCCTCAGTCTCTTCAAAGATTTGTAGTTTTCTTTGAAGAGGTCTTTAGTGTCTTTGCTTAGGTTTATCCCTAGATGTTTTATTTTACTTTTTGAGCCTAGTGTGAATGGGAGTGTTTCCCTGAACTCTTCCTCATATTTCTTGTTATTTGTATATACAAAGACTACTGATTTTTCAAATTGATTTTACATAAGGCCACTTTGCTGAAAGTGTTGATCATTTTCTGGTGGAATTCTTGATATGATAGGTGTAATACTGTGTCATCTACAAATAAGACTACTTTAATATTTTCCAATTAATGCACCTTTAATTTCCTTCTCTCGTCTTATGTTGAAAAGGAGTGCAGATAGTGGACAGCCTTGTCCGGTTCCTAATTTTGATGAGAATGCTTCAAGTTTTTCTCCATTTAGAATGATATTGGCTGTGGTGTATTATATATAGCCTTAATTAAGTTAAGGTATGTTCCTCCATTTCAATTCCCTCTAGGACATTTACTATTAATGCATGTTGGATTTGTCAAAGGCCTTTTCCATGTCTATTGATTTGATCATGGGATTTTGTCTTTAAGTCCATTTATATGATCTATTATGGTTATTTACTTACGGTTATTGAACCATCTCTGCATCTCTGGAATAAAGTCAACTTGATCATTGTTGATGATCGTTTTGATGTGTGTCTGTATGTGGTTTGTAAGTATTATGTTGAGAATTTTTGCATCTGCGTTCATTAGGGATATGACTCTATAGTTTTCTTTTTTGTTGTATTATAGTGATACTTGCTTCATAGAAGGAGTTTGGGAGTTCTTCTGTTTCTATCTTTTTAAATAATTTAAGTAGTATTTTCTGTTTCTAGCTTTTTGAATAATTTAAGCAGTATTAATTGCAGATATTTGAAGTTCTGAGGAAATGCTGCTGTGAATCCATCTAGGCCTGGGCTTTTTTTAGTTGGGAGGCTTTGTATTACTGTTTCAATTTTGTTGTGGGTCTGTTTAAGCTGTTGAACTCTTCTTGGTTTAACTTTGGTGGTTTCAATGATTTTAGAAATTCGTTCTTTTATATTTTCAATTTTAGTAGAGTATAGGCTTTTAAAGTATTCCTTTATAATATTCTGGATCTTTTTGGTGTCTGCTGTAATGTTTTCCCTTTTGTCTTTGATTTTGTTGGTTTGGATTTGTTCTTTCTTCCTTTAGGTTCACTGGCCAAAGGGTTTGTCTATCTTATTTTTTTGAAGAACCAGCTCTAACATTCATTAATTCTTTGTGTTGTTTTCTTTATTTCTATTCCATTCATTTCTGCTCTGATTTTTGTTATTTCTTCTCATCTGCTTGGTTTGGGTTTGGTTTGTTCTTGCCGTTTCAGACTCTTGAGTTGTACCACTAAGTCATTTATTTGTGATCTTTCTGATTTTTTAGTGTAGGTGCTTAGAGCTATAAAATTCCCGCTTAGGACTCATTTTAATGTGTCCCAGAGGTTTTGTTGTGTTGTATTATAATTTTAATTTAGTTCTAGAAATATCTGTATTTCTTTTTTGATTTCTTCTTTGAAACATTCATCATTCAGGATTGTGTTGTTTAATCTCTATGAGTTCCTGTAGTGACTAAAGCTTCTTTTGCTGATATTTTAAGTTTTATTGCATGTGGCCTGATAGAATGCATGGGATTATTTTGATTTTGTACTTGTTTAGATTTATTTTATGTCCCATTATGTGATTTGTTTTAGAGAAACTTTCATGGACTGCTGAGTAGAATGTGTACTCTTTGGTGCTTGGGTAGAATATTCTATAGATTTCTGTTAAGTCCATTTGATGTATGATGTCATTTAATTCATCATACATCAAATGGACTTAACAGAAGTTTCTCTGTTTATTCTTTGTGCAATTGATCTGTCTGTTGGAGAGAGTGAGGTATTGAAATAAAAAAAATAATTACTTAGTTGAACTTAATTTGTGTCTCAAGTTCCTGTAATATACTTTTCATAAAATTGGGTGTCCCAGAGTTTGGAGCGTATATACTCATGATTGCAATGTCTTCATGGCCAACTCCTCCCTTGATCATAATGGTTTTTATCTCTTCTGTTTAATTTTAATTTGAAGTATATTTTGCCAAATATTAGAATTACAAAGTCTATTGGTTTCTTAGTACTATTCGCTTGGCATATGTTTTTCTATCCTTTCACTCTGAGGTAGTCCCTATCCTTGAAGGTGAGATGAGTTTCTTGCAGACTACAAAAAGGTGGATTTTGTTCCTTAAAAAAAAAAAAAAACCCAAACTTAAAAATAAAAACGTAATTTATTTATTTTATGCATATAAATGTTATAGCTGAATGTTATGGCTGGATGTATGTAAATGCAATACCCATGTCATGCAGTGCCCATGGAGGGCAGAAGAGGGCATTGATCTCCTGGACCTGGAGTTACGGACAATTGTTGGCACCATGTGGGTGCTGGCATTCAAGTCCAGGTCTTCTACAAAAGAAGCTAATGCTCTTAATTGCAGAGCCATCTTTCCAGCCCCAGATTTTGATTCTTAATCCATTCAACTAGTCTGTGTCTTTTGACTGGGGAGTTGAAGCCATCTATGTTTAAAATTATTATTGAAATATGTATATTGGTTACTGTCATTTTATTACTGTGTTCTTGGACCCATTTTGTGTTTCTGTAATTAAAATTTAAAAAATATATATTTATTATTTTAATTTTATGTGTTTGAATGTATTGCCTGCATATATGTAGGTACACCCATGTTGCGCAATGCCTGTGGAGGTCAGAAGAGGGCATCAGATACCCTGGAACTGTAGTTACAGATTTTTGTCAGCCAACATGTTGGTGCTTGGAATCAAACCCTGGTCCTTTGCTAGAGCAGTAATGCTCTTAACCATGAGCCATCTCTCCAGCCCCATGTTTCTGTGATTATAACTTCATTTGTTTTCTTTCTGTAGCCTCTTGGGTATGGTCATTCCTTTCTTCAGTTCTTTGTATTGCTTCAAGTATTCTCTGCAGGGTTGGTTTGGTGGACATGATTTTTTTTTTTTTTTTTTCAGCCTGTTTGTAGCATGGAAAATTTTCTTACCCCTTTAACTATGAGAGATAGTTTTTCTGGGTTAAGTATTCTGGGTTGGCATCCATGATCATTTAGAACTTGGAATTCTTTGCTCCAGGCTCTTCTGCCATCTATGATTTCCATTGAAAACTCAGTTGTAATTATCACGTGATTTTCCTTTCTATATAACTTGTTTTTCTCTAGCAGCTTTCAATATCCTCTTTGTTCTGTACATTTAGTGTTTTTGCTATAATATGCCATGGGGAGTTTCTCTTCTGATCCATACTTGATGTTCTGCGTACTTCATGTAGCAATACCGGTAGGTCTTTCCTTAATTTAGGGGAACTCTATAATCCTGTTGAAGATCTGGTCAATGACATTGACCTGAGATTTTTCTTCCTGAATGCCTATGATATGTTAATTGTGGGTTTTTTTTTTTATATTCTTTTCTTGAGAATTACAGTTCTTCAACTTTATTATCCAGTCTTCATATTCCGTTTTATATTTCATTCATTCTATTGGTGAGGCATTTTCCTGTTTTAAATTGGTTTATTGTTTTTTGAATTCTATCTTTACTTCATCCTGAGTTGTTTTCAATAGTTCTCTCTTTTGTGACTTCATTTTTTCAAATTCTGTGTTGTCTTTAGCATTTCATTCATTTGCATATATTTATTTTATGTATTTTACTGAGCTTCACTCATGGGTTTTTCCCTATCCTCGTTGAGTTCCTTGAGTTTTTTGTTTTTTAAATTCATTGAATTCTTTGATCGTGCTTATAATTGTTTTTCTAAATTCTGTGTCCCGGGGTTCCTCAAGGTTGTTCTCCTTGTAGAACACTTCTATAGGACTGTTAGGATTCAGTGGGGACAGATTATCTTGTTTTATCCTATTGTGTTTTTCTCATTGTTGTGTGGACCTATGGAATTCTTTTGTTAGTTGTGTGTCTGATATGAAACTCCAGCCTGCCTTTTTTTAGTTGAACTTTGATTTTGTTTGTATTATTGATATAGCTTGGTTGTTTTCTGATCAGGTGTAAATAATTGGACTGTGCTTCAGGTTCACTCTTTTGACTTTTTATTTGAAGGGCCAGATGGAACCAGGCAGCCTAGGTCCTTCTTGGGTGATCCCAGCAGCCTAGGTCCTTCTTGGGTGATGGGCAACAACCTGGTTGGTTCTAACTAGCTAAACAAAAAAGGTGTGAGCCCTGGAGCCCAGTGACTGGGGCTGGGCCCAAAGCAGGGGAATGCTGGTGACCCAGCATGGAGGGAACTGTCTAACTTACCCAGCTAGTTGGTGGTCCTCTGGAAGCCTCAGCAGGAAGGGGCC
Organism: Nannospalax galili; assembly: GCF_000622305.1. Lineage (NCBI taxonomy): Eukaryota > Metazoa > Chordata > Mammalia > Rodentia > Spalacidae > Nannospalax > Nannospalax galili. Next base: position 4,081,579 of record NW_008360323.1, on the reverse strand, counting down.
AAGGCCTAAGGAGCTATACTGTATTTTTGTTGAGGAATATCTTGAGTTTGTTGGCTCAATTTTAAAAGTCAAGTTGGGGGCCGAAAAGATGACTGAACTGTTAAGATCACTTGCTGCTCTTACAGTTCCCACCACTTAAATCTGACTACTTCCAACCACCTATAACTCCAACTATAGGGCATTTGCAAACCTCTTCTGGCCTCCTCAGGCACTCATACATTTGTGTGCATTCATACACACATAGACATAAAAAATAAAAATCAAATTATTTATTTTTAATTTTCTTATCACTGAGATTTAAACCTGAGCATTTTGGTTAAGTCCTGTGTCAAGGCTCTTCTGCAAGTATGTTCACCCAGTCTGTGACTGCTCTTCTCATTTGCTTGACAATGTGCTTTTCAAAGCAGAAATGTTTTAATTTTAATGAGGTCCAGCTTATCAATTCTCTCATTCCTGGACTGTGCCTTTGGGATCGAATCTGAGAATTCATCATTGCTCTTGAAATTATCCAGGATTTCTTCTAGAATTTCAGTAGTCTTGCATAATATATTTAGGTCTGTAATCGTGTTGAGTTAATCTTTGAGTGTGGTTTTGTCTAAATTCACTTTTTAATTTTGTATCTAGATATTGTTTCTGTAGTACATTGTTGAAAGTAGTATCTTTCCTCTACCATTAGTGCTGCCCATCTTTGTTCAAATATCAGCTGATTCCTCGTTATATATTTCCTTTGTCTTTGTTACTAGTGGAGTTTAATTCCTTCCCATGTTTATGGCTCTGGCAGCAGTTATTTGCTTTCATCTCCTCATTGATTGTTCATTTTGAATTTTTAAAATATAGGAAGGAGTTTTTCAAAAGTTATATCTTTTATATTTTTGTGATTTCTCCTTTTACCTTCTAATAACTAATACATTACTAATTTTTAATTTTGGGGATTAATTTTAAGTTTTTCTGTAAATTCTTCCAATAATTTGTCAGTCTTATCAGAAGTAATTCCTTAAATTTTAAAAGGAAATTTTATTTTGTTGGTCTTATGTATTTTACCATAAATCCTCACTCTTTCATGCACTTCCAACTTCTTTTTATTATATTTCTAGTTCTATTTTCAGAAGCTGTACATTTCACTGAGCTTCAATCTTCTAATAGTCTTTTTCATATATTTATTTAAAATTATAAGTTTCCTCCAACTTCTTTTTATTATATTTCTAGTTCTAATTTCAGAATCTGTACATTTCACTGAGCTTCAATCTTCTAGTATAGTATTTTTCATATATTTATTTAAAATTATAAGTTTCTTTTGCAAGTAATTTTAGCAGCATTCCGTGAGTTTTGATAAGGAATATTGTCATTAGATGAAAATGTTAACTGTGTTCCTTACTTTTCAGTTGCTTTGATAAAACACTATGACCAAAGACAACTTAGAAAAGAGCCTTTATTTTACCATATGGTTCCAGAGAGATGAGTCCATCATGGTAAAGAGGGATGGCAACACCCATTCATGGCATCCAGAACAGGCAGCTGAGAGTGCACATCTTCAAAGAGACATCAAACAGAGAACAAACAGGAAGTGGGATGAGGCTATGAACTCTCAAAGCCCACACCCAGTGACATAAATCCCCCAGCAAGGCCACACCCCCTAAACCTCCACACATAGCACCACGAAGGCCCAAGGATTCAAACGTGATCTTATGGGGGGACATTTCTCATTTAAACCTCCACATAATCTAAAATTTTTTTTAACTTTTCTATGACTTACTTTGAATAACAACTTTTCTGTGAATTACTTATAATTGAATTGCTTAATTATTAATATGGGGGATTTAGAAACTATCTTTTTACTAATGTCTAGCCTATATAAATTTGAATGAGACAACGTTCTATATAACTTCATTTTTGTGAAATTTTATGAAAGTGCTATTTTTTCTTATGTTTTCTTTTTTTTGGAGCTGAGGACCGAACCCAGGGCCTTGCACTTGCTAGGCAAGTGCTCTACCACTGAGCTAAATCTCCAAGCATTTGGCCACTGTTGGAAATATGCTTAAAGGAATGTGTGTTCTGAACTAGTTGGCCACTGTGTTTTATCTTAATTATATTTCTTTTTTATTATATAGTCGTCTTTTATTATAATTTCTAATTTGAGCTGTGTTTGGTGGTTCTTGCCTACAATCATAGTACCTGGGAAGTTGTAAAGGAGTTGAGAAGTTCAAGGCATTTCTGGACTATATAGTTAGACCATCTAGAAAAGTTCTAATTATAACTGTTACTGAAGAAGATGTGTTTAAATAATTCATTAAGTTGTTTGTTTAGTTCTGTCAGTGTTTACTTAATTTACAAAGGCATGATAAGAATATGCACATTTTAGATTGTTGTATCTTCCTGGTAAAGCTCTTTTATTAAGTTCTTCTTTACCTCTGGCAATCCCTAAAATCTCCTGTATATGATGTTGGTATGAGAAGACTAACTTATATAACTTTTTTTACTTTAACGTTTTTTATGTCTTTTATTGTAAATGTCTTACTGGTATTCCTTTTATTAATTGTAATTATCTGAGAGTTGTTTTTTAAATTAAATATTTATTCTAAATATATAATAGATTTATTGAGATAAATGACTTTCATATGGCTTTTCAAGACATTTCTAATTTTGCCCTTGCCTCTGTTTATTTCCTCTTGTATTCTTCCTTACTTGTTTTCAATCAGTAATTATTTTTCATATTTAGATTTTCATTAGCTTAGAAGTTTTATATAGAGAGCTATAAATACACTGTATTTTGATGATTTTACTGGAGAATGCGGTGTGAATTCTTGACTTACAAAATTTTAATATGATTTGACAATCTTATTCTTGAATACATACACAAATACCAACAAAATGCAGTTACTATTTTAATGTGGTTAATGTTATTTGATATTGAGTCTTGAGGGCTGGGGAGATGACTCATTCCATAGAGTGACTGCTACACAAGAAGGAGGACCTGACTTTCAATCCACACCATCCATGTAAAAGTCAGTTGCTCTGGCACACATCTGAAAGCCTTGGACTAGAGAGGTAGAGACAAGAGGATCTCTGGAGCTCATTAGCTAGCAAGTCCAGCCGAATCCATAAGCTCCAGATTCAGTGAAAGATTCTTCAAGTAATAAGGTCGTGAGAGATTGAGGAAGGCACCTAATATTTTCCTCTTCACATGAGATTGTACACACACACACAGGAACTCTGCTATACATGCATGACACCACACAAATACCTGAACACAGTACTTAATTTTACCTGTTTTGTTGATTTCCAAGTTTTCCCTTATTTCTGGTCTATCTTTGAGGTGTTTTTAGGAGCAGTATTCTGCATTTCCTAGTCCTCTATTATCAAGAGTGGAAATACTCTCCTTACCTTTGTTTTAAATACTCCCTAGTCTATATGTGAGTTTAACACTTTAGCTAATTATTTGGAAAAATACTTTATGTGAATTAAACCAGGGGTAGAATTGAATATTTTTAAAGTTTTATTTATTTTATGTGTGTATATTGGAAGAGGGTGTATAAGTATTTATGCCAAATGAGTGCAGGAGTTTGTGGAGGTCAATCACAAGAAGGCATCAGATCTGGAGCTGGAATTACAGGTGGGTGTGAGCCACTCTGTGGATGCTAGAAATCGAACCTGAGTCCACTGCAAGAGCAGTAAGTGTTCTTAACTGCTGAGCCATCTTCCCAGCCCCAAATCACTATTTTTGGTCTTATTGCTTCTGATCTATATTCTAGATTGGGTTACTCAGAAGCAGTTCTCTGAAGACATGGTGCCCATAACTTGGAATTCCAACCAAAAGCAAAAAAACGCAGAATGGTTAGGCCCTTCCACCCACCAGCCATTGTTCATAATGCCCCTGACAAGCATCCCATAGTTCTTGGATCTCCATCTGTAAATTCAGAGTCTGGCTATTTGCACTGAAACCTGAGTGGGAGCTGGCACGTGGTAACAAGTGGTAAGCAGAGATATAAGTAGAGGAATGACTGTGTCTCCTACAGCCTTGACACCTTGTTTTGACCTCAGTCCATGGAACAACTAAGAAGGTCTAGGAACTTCAGTGGGAATAAAATACATAAGAATTTTTCCTTAACTTCCAATGAAATTTAACATCTATATAAAAAAACCCCACAAGAACAGTAAAATTGGCAATAACTACTCTTGTGATTTTTAGGAATGCTACACTGAATAATTTACTTGCTGCATACTAGGGCTTCTGCTAGTGTATATTCTAAGGTGTCACAAGCCCTAGCATGCAGTAAGTAAATTACTCAATATATTTAATTCTGAAAAATACATGAAGAAAGAATATTGAAATCAGGCGGCAATTAATGTCAGAACCAGTCGTATTTCCAAAGTAAACACCTGTAAGGTTGACTAGAAAGTGAACAAATTGCTACACTCTTTTGCCAAGTACTACAGCAAATGTTAACAATACTAGAAGTATAATGACCTATGGTACAAGCCAAAAGATGATAAGAATTAATTTGGTATATAACTTCTGTCATGAGTTTAAGTTAGTGTTTTAAAAAAAATAAGCAATGAGGCTGGAGACATGGCTCAGCAGTTAAGAATACTAGCTGCTCTTGCAGAGGACCTGGATTTGATTCCCAGTACGCACATGATGGCTAATAACTATAACTCCGGTTCTGTGGACATTGCATGACACTGGTATAGTTACATATGTGCAGGAAATACATACATGCACATAAAATAAAAGCATACTTTTTAAAAAAACAAAAATAGTATTTCAGTAGATGAGGAACAGCTGACCCTCCTGGAACAGGGACCTCTGGCTGACTAGATTTACCAGAAGGGCAGACAGGGGGAATGGATGAGGGTGCTGACAACACAGTGGACAGTGACAGGAATGGCAGAGTATGGAGCCTCTAGTGGGAGAGGAAGGCTGTCTATCTGACGAGTTTGTAGTCATGCTCAGATGCCGAGGAGCTCAGAAGGTGGGCGACTGTGACCAGTGATAGTCATGTATATAGAGATTAGAAATGCATGTGAAAACATCTCAATGTCAATTGCTTTGGAATGAATTCTTCTGTATGAAAAAAAAAATTAAAAAAATAATGATTAAAAAACAATAATTAGTAGATGTGAAAAACATTAAAAAACAAAAAACAAAAAACAAACAAAAAAAATAGTATTTCAGATAATTAGTGATGGATTTTTTTTATAAAATTCTTATCCTGACAGCACTGTAGAGTACATAGGCCAGAACTATAAAGAATTAAAAAAATACGTAATTCCCTTGTCATGGATAAAGTGAATCTTAGCTGAATATTTTAAAAATGGTGGATCTTTTTGAGTCTTATTTCAATATTACTTGTAGAGTATAATTCTGTATCAGGAAAGTTATAGAACTTATATATAGGAAACTTACAGCTGGAAAAGTTTATTTGGCTTGTGGTCCCAGAGGGATTAGAGTTCATAATGGCAGGGGACACATGGCAGCACAGTGGCAGGAGCAGAAAGCCCAGGATGACATCTTCAAGCAGGCACAGGAAGGACAGAGCAACTGGAAATCTGGCAAGGCCTAAGAACTCTCAAAATCTGCCCCAGTGACATGCTTCCTCCAGCAAGGTGGCACCTCCTGTAATCTCCCCAAACCTACTGGAGACAAAATGTCCAAATACTTGGCATCTATTGGGAACATACTCATTCAAACGATCACAAGGTCACACAAGGAAATTTCAGTACTGAAGAGCTCAGCCATAACATCAGGGAAAAGCAGATAGTTGTGATGGTTTGGCCCTGTAAAACTGCTGCATAAAGAAGTTACAATACTCTCCTTCTGTGTATTAAATATTCCTGTTCAACGAAAGAAAAGTCCAATTTTTCTTTAAAGTTGGTAATTCCATCTTACAGAGAGTTCTGTGAAGATCTGGCCATATTGGTTGTCACTTCAAGTTCATGTTTTCTTGGCATTAACATGCACTGTCTTCTTAGCTTGGTCAACTGCAATAATTTCCTCAATTTGGGAACTGAATCTCAGATGCATTCCTATCAGGCTCCTTTCTTCCTAGGCTTTGTGGATTCTTCTTTGGCCTAGGAGCTTCCCTACAAATCAAAGGAGACACCTTGTAGAGAAGGGAGACGTGAAGGGGCAGAGGAGCCCAGGACCTGACCCCATGTTACTGCCGCAGCTTGAGAGAGTAGAGAAGTTAAAAACACCCACTAAATAATTCTCTTTAAATCAGAAGAAAAATGATTTTTTACAGTTAACAGTTAGATGCATGATGATTAATGTTTTCAACCTTGAGGGCAAACTCTGCCTGTTTAGCATGAATTTTTTATTTCTGTGTTTCAAGTGGAAAATATCCTGGGGTCCTTTTGAATTTCAAACAATTAGTCCAAATTCAAAATGTAAATTGTAAATTGTATATTTTTAATCTAATTTTAATATTCTTTGACTCTGAAATTGATAAGCTAGCATTTATTTGCTCTTAAATTCTTTCAAAGTTTGTAACAATCTTTTAGGCGTTTTAAATGGCATTAAGGCTTAATGATAAAAGCTTGGCCTAAGGAAGAAATAGCATTTAAGAGCTATATGAACCCATGGGGCTGGGTGCTGATCATCTATCTGGTCCTTTCCTTGAATATGTATTATACTTTATGAAATTTAGCATGGGGCTTCCTCCTCTGGGGACAGTTGACTTAGATATAAGTGATAGACGAGGTAGATGTGAATTCCACCATTATCTGTAAGACTGAATTTCACCAAAAGACAAAGAGATCGACTTATATGGTCTTTGTCTGAGGGACTAAGGGATAAACTGCTCTTTTTCTTTTCTCTCGACAGGAACAAAGGAAACAGACCTCAGTGTAATAAGTTCTTTCCTTATTTGTGTTACTCTAAGCAAATACAAATTTCTTCAGATATTAGAAATAGAAAATAAAAAACAAATATGAGCACATAATATATAACACAAATTTTAGCATTAATTCTTTATAGGGAGGGTCTGACATTTATAGGCCATTTTATTTGTCTTTTACATTAGATATGTTGCTATAAAAATATTGTAGATTATTATGTTTTGCCATTAAATTTTTTATATTCCACAAGTATTTTATTTAATTAGCTAATTTTGAGTCAGGGTCTCCAGCTGGCCTGGAACTTTTGGTCTTAATCTTATAGAGATCCACCTGCCTCTGGCTCCCAAGTGGTGGTACCAAAGACATGCATGCTCCTGGCATTCTCCACAACTATTTTAGATTAGCTTAAATATATGAAACAATTGTGAACCTTGCCTAATCAGCTATTAATATTTTCCATTGCTATAACATATACAATTTAAAAGAGAAAGGTTTGTTCTGTTCTTGCTTCATAAAGCTTCTTTCTATTGAGCAGGAAGATCATGCGGGCAGAACAGCTGACTTCACAGTGGTCACAGTGATAGAACATAGTGATCCATTCTTAAATGTAAAATAAACACCATTGATCCTCTTTTTTTGTCATTTTGAAGCAAGGTCTCCCGGTAGCACCAGCTGTCCTGGAACTCACTATATAGACCAGGCTGGCCTTGAACTCACAGAGATCCGCCTGCCTCTGCCTCCCAACTGCTGGGACTACAAGCCTGCGCCACCACACCCAGCTTGATCGCCTTTTTGACAATAAATTTTCCATGAAGTGTCAGTACATACACAGATAAAACTGGAACTGCTCTGTTGAAGCTAAGATGAGGATTCAGAGTCCAGCCTCTTGGCCTTGACCTCTCCCAAGATAGACGCTCACATCTTCATGAAGGCTTCAGCTCTAGGGAATAAGTATTTGAAAACCACTTCATGGAGAATAACAAAAATAAAGATGCTTAAGCTGAGCTGTTCACCCAGAATTTACTTAAATCATGGTTGTTGATGCTGTTATTGCCACCAGTTGCTTTTAGGGTTCACTCTGAAAGAAGATAGGATGATTCTGTGAGGGAAAATGAGAACACTTTCTTTTCAGAAAGAGTACAGACTCACAGTTTCTATGATGAAAGTGCCTACTCTGAGTCCACATTGTTCCTGTCTTTCTAAGTTGAATATGGCTAGTTGTCTAGAGTTGGTGTCCCAGGATTTCATGGTGTCACTTTTCTGATCCAAAATATGCAGATAAAGTAGTGTAGAAATGGATAGTGTAGGCATCCCAGTGTTTCTCAAACGTGATCATGTGCTTGCTCCAGTCACCACCCCCATGAAAGCTTAACCTTGCTTTAAGCTCTCAAAAGGGAGCTTTTGACTTCTGACAGAAGGAATAGAAGACCTAGCTCATCATTTGAGGTGTTACCATTAATATTTTATTGAGTTTGTCTTTAAAGTTTTTGTCTCAGCTCTGAAAATCAGGCTCCATGTTGGACTAAATTATCCTGGCTCATGAGACTCTTTTGCTAACGTTATAGAAATTTTCTAAGTTAGTTGATGTCACATAGGTAGCTTAAATCAGTTGAACTGGGAGCATTTACCCTATGGAAACTAGCAGACTCTAAATCCAAGGCCTCCTTCTGGAGCATGCCACTGTCTGGGAAGTAGTCATTAATTCAGGTGACAGTTCTGACCATTGAGTCTCCATATTCTTTAGCCCTAAGTTCATGCTTGGTTCTCATAAAATATCTCTGGCAGTTACTCCTTGTCAGACCTTTCTTTCAATCATAGGATTTTGGTATTAACCCAGCTGCAGATTCCTTGATTAAAGAGATGTATCCAACATCATCAGTATGTCATCATGTCCTAGATTTTCTTTGTCTCACTGATAGTAAACCTTGAACCATCATCTGTGCACTCTGTTTTCTGATATAACATTCATCAATGCCTTTGTAATATTCATTTATGATCTTTTATTTTAATGATGTGTTCTATATGCAAAGTTGGATTCCTTCAGGTTTGTGTTTCTTGGTCTTGCTTTGCTCTCTTCCCATTTTAGTCTGTCTCAATTAACTGAAATGACTTAATGTTCTTTCTGTAGAATTAAAAAAAAAAAACCCACACATTTATTTATCTTAGAAATCATTTTCTATATTGTTAGACTTTAAATTATTTAAAATGTAATTTGTTAGTGGTTGGTTTTAATTTTAAAACACAATTTAGCATTTTAATAAATAATAACATTTAATATCCATAATGAGCATTCACCATATATAAAGTATTTAATTTCTAAACATAGCACCTATATTTTCTCATAAAATAACATGAATTGTTGCTGTCTGTATCTCATACACTGTATGCTTTGAATATTCACTGAACTGAATGCCCTTGAGACCTGCTATTCTTACCATCTTCATTTTGCAAACGAAGGACATGAGCTCAGGAGCAGTCTTCACACTAACAAATGGCAAGATGATGATTTAAACTGGGACTGTCTGACCCCAGAGTCATGGTTTTGACCATCTGGCTCTTCTAAAACTTCCTAAAATGAAATCTAGAGTTAGTACTTGTGAAAACCCCCTACTCTTTCTGTTTTGTTTTGTTTCTTTTTTGAGGCAGGATCTCCCTGTAGCCCCATCTGGCCTGGAATTCACTAGGGAGAACAGGCTAGATTTGATCTTACAGAGTTCTGCCTGCCTCTGTTGGGATTAAAGGAATGTACCCCCAAGCCTGGATTCCACTACTCTTTTTAGTGTGTTCGTAGCTCACAACATGCAGCCAAGAATTGGGAGAGGCAAGACCAAGAGAGCAGCTGGAAAATTCCTTCTCAAGCCCAGGAGAAGTTGAGGAAGGCAAAAGACTTAACAGGATGAAACCATTGAAACACGTATAATAACAGGTTAACAAGTGGATGTGATCCATTGTTTTTTCTCCCACATTTTATTTGTTTCCCCTCAGCTAAATGATATTCAACCAAGCTGGCTATACCAGATGTGGAAGTCTGGGGAAAGAGATCTGTGCTCATAAGTGAATTATGTAAACATCAGCAAAGCATAACAGAATTCAATTCCTTTTGGTTATTTGGGGAAATGGAAAAGTGAATATAAATAACATCAATATCTTTTTCTTTGGACACCAAATTAAGTATATATTATATAGATCTATGCTTTATTATGGTGTTCATACTATTTGGTAAAACAAATTCTACAGTGTTGCTGGAGCTAACATACTCCTGAAAATGTTGCTATGATAATATTTTTCTGTTTTAACTCAGAAAGCACAAAATTACATCTCTCTTGATCATGAGATTTAGCATGTTCAGTAGAAATTGATGAAGCTGAGGAGCAGCCGGCAAGGATGAACAGGCAATAGTTATGAATCTATCTTTTCTTTTCCTTCCTTCCTTCCTTCTTTCCTTCTTTCTTTCTTCCCTCTCTTCCTCTCTCTCTCTCTCTTTCTCTCTCTCTCTCTCTTGTTTTGTTTTGTTGCTGTGATCAGAACTTACTCTGTAGCCCAGGTGAGCCTTGAACTCACAATCCTCCTACCTCAGCCTCCTGAGTGTTAGGATTATAGGCATGTACCACTACACTCAGTACAGCAACATTTCTTATTCCTAAAGTCTAGAATATTTTCTGGAAAGTTCACATAAAGAATGAGACCTAGAGCATCTCTCAGTTTTATGAGCAGAAAACCCACACCTATACTACCACACTTGATGAACTCCAGTTGAATTGAGTGGGAAGGCTGAAGAACCCTGGTGAGGACTCCAGTGTTTTTCCTGTTTTGTTCTTGGTTGGTACTTCCTCTTTATTGCTTTCCCACCTGGAGTCTGGGACCGCTACCTGTCTTCCAGATACATAGGTCATCTGCTTTGGTATTAGACCAGCTCCCACATGCCTCCTTCTCCAACTGTGCTTTGACTTCTTCTTCCTCTCACACGATAATGGATTCCTTCTATGACCTAGACCCTTAATATCCCAAATCCTGCTGTGTGCTGATCAGAAAACCAAACCTTACTGGTAACTACCTAATAAAGTACTGAGTGATATCGTCACTGAATTAAAGTGCATCCAAAGCTGACACAGTACCTGGAAGAAGTTCTACCTGCAGTTAAGAATGTTTCACTGTGTTTAAACCAATAGGCAGAGGCTTAATGCACTTACATATAAGGCAAGACCTAAACAGTGACATTTACTTAAATATGCTCCAGAGACACTCATGTCTTCTGTACTACACACACACACAGCGATTGAAACCCAACACACACGCTGACATTTTCCCACCCCTTCCCTATACATTCATAGTATTTAAGGCCAAGCAAAGTGGAGAGACCCTCCTGAGGATGGAGCTGCTCTTATGAGAATTGCCTAATGGAGTTGCTCACATTTCCTGATTCACCACAGAAGTGATGACAGTGATGACTTTGCAAAGTTTCCAGGGAATTTAGTTAGCATAGAACTCAAAATAGTAGACTCTTTAAACCAGATCTATGCTGCTTAAGAAGAAAAATATTCAGAAAACTAAACTCTCTTTCCTATCTCCCACCTGCAAATTGCTATTTCCTTGACAAGGGGCATTAACTAATTACTACCACTAATATTTTAACAAAATTGTGTGATATTCCTGCCCTTTTTTGATCCTCAAAATAAGTATCATTTTACTTTTTATTTTTATTTTTCCAGGTCTTAGATTATGATAAGGCTCAGAGGGACTGGGACTTTCCCAAGGCCACCTACCTATAAGTTGACAAAATAATTTTTTAATTTGTTTTATCTTCACTCTCTCCAACTGCATTCTTAAATAATAACCTACTCTTTGGGTTCTTGGGCCTTTTGTGGTAGAGTCAAAATAAAAGTAATACAAGGTCATCTTCTTTGGCTATTTTGTTTTTAACGTGAACTTCATGAAGGCTTTACAACAAGGAAGGAGAAAGAAATGAGAGCTTTGGGAGGTGGAGAGAGAGGTTTCCCTTGAGCGGAAACAGAAGAGTTTGGAATAGCTTGGAGTGGCATTTCTACAGATTAGCAGATGCTTGGGACTAAGGCAAGACCTCAGGGAGAAATGACAAATGACTTACCTAGAAGACTAGGCTACCACTAGCTTTCATTGATACACCCTGTCCAACAATGTAGGCAGGTTTGGACAGACATTATGTGCTGGTTATCAAAGACCAGAGTGGCACCATGAATGTCTGCTCTACATAAAGCTTCTGATCATTGATGTCATCCTGGCCTAGGGACATCTTAGAGAGACACATGGTTATAATTAGTTTGGAAGGACAGAACTGCTCATTTTAATTTGATTTAAAGATCTGGGTTCATTAGTAGCATACAAGGTATATTCTGTTGGAATACTGGAAGTATACATCTGGTTGTTCTTCCACAACTCTATGGATCACAAAGTTTACTTTTAGATGGATCCAATTGAGAAAGATCCAATACATTCAATGCTTGCAGCAGAAGAGACTGTGTCTGTCTCTTATTAAACTGTTCAGTATTTAATTTTATAGACATGAATCATGTAGCATTTCTCAATAGCTAGACCCATCAGCTAGTATCAGACACATGGATGACCATCTGAACAAGGCATAAATGGATCCTTTGAAACTAAAAGTTGATGGCTTTCTGTGGTAGAAATAATGGCTCATAAAACAAGCTGAACTAGACTATAGGACTTTTTAAAAACTTGAATGCTTATTAGTTTTCCCAACCCCTTGAACAACTTCTAATATTTTCTTGACAGAACAATCTACATATACTGCCTTTTGATGCTGAAACATAACAATTTTATGATGTTTCTTCAGAGCAGGAAACTTTTCACAATTCTATGTTTTAGTAGAAATCTTTGATTCCCAACTTGAATTAAGCTCACACTAAGAAATATTTGGTCATTATATTGAAAACAAAATTAACTAAACTAAACTAAAAATAAAAGTAGAGGGTTTAAACAGAAACCTACACCCCCTAACTCCTCATCTCCTCCTTTTTCTCCTTGACTCCCTCGTCAATGCACGAAACTCAGAAAAACACAGCAGAACCACAAATTACTGTAGGATGAAACTCTATTTAATAATGACATTCCTTAAGTTAGTAAAAATCTGCCAACATCTGCAAGCTCCTACAGAGTTGTGAGCCAAAGTTAAAAATCATGTGTGACAGTGCTGTGGAAACTGCAATTGATTCCAGTCTGATTGTGTCAGTTCCAAACAGAGACAATATTGATGATACTGAACAATAATCTTATTGGGCTTGGACCCAACTGAACATTGGTCTTTGTCAACTCATTATTCCTCCATCAGAGGGATCTCTGTAGATTGATCTTGCCGGCACCTCTTGATGTGTCTCACAAATCACTCTTCTCCTGTTGGCAGTCAGATTTGAGTACTGCACAGTAATTGCTAGGTTTTTATTTTTTTTTAACTCTCTCTCTTCCTCATTCTCTACCAGAAGACAGTGACAGCATATTGAAAGTTAGTGTCATATAAAAGACTAAACAGATTCAAACAAAATTGAGTAGGTGGGTATGTGTGAAGTCTTTGGTCAAGTCAAGAGCCAGCCATACGTGGGTGCTTTTGGATTGGCAAAATAAAGTATTTCACCTTCTGTCTTCCCTTCAGACAGGTAATTAGAGGAATCCCTGAACTTTTCAGAAGTCTGCAGCATTGCCTATAGGAAAGTTCAACTCTAGTGGAAGGGTCTGGTTTGGATGATTAGTTTTGCCTCTGCATTTTTAGCAGACTTGAAAAGTATATTTTCTCATAAGTAATGGTAGGTGGGAGGGACAAGGCATTGAGCATCATATGTGAATTCATCACTCTGCCTTGTGTAATTTGATTTGCTCCTCTGGGCAAAATTGACATTCTCCATTAACAGAAAAGTCTTCTGAGGTCAGCACATCTGTAAGATATCCAGTGTAAATGCCTCTCTGGTGGGATGGGTAGGATAGAGTTAGGTCTTCATAAAAGTCTCAGTTCCTCTTCCAGTTAGTGTGTACCCGTGTATTTGCTAACTAGAGGGGATGTTCCTTGTCCATGAAGTTTAGGGATTTGTGTTTGATGCTACTGATGCCCTCAGCCATAAGGTTTCCTCTGTTGCTCTAGGAATTAATAGCACTGAATCAACGACAGCAAGTTACAATCCAGATTTCTAAGTGATCACGAAAGAAAAACAATGGTTTAAAGAGCAGTCGTTCCTCATCCCGTACCTGCAGTCATGGAGCATGAATTCGGGACTGCCTGCAGCATTTGCTGCTTTCCTTAGGATGTTTGGGGTTTTAAACTTTTTCTACCCAGAACAGTAATTTGCAAAGAGTTAAGACAGACAGAAATAACCCATTTCAAAGGGAAGAAATTGATTAATACAAGCTTAATACAAGAGGAAATTTACACAGTAAAACTTTGTATGCAGTGATATGGAAGGTGTGTGTGTTGGGGGGTGGTGGCTGATAGCACTTGCAGAATTAGTAGACTCTCAGGTGGGACTTCCTTTTTGCTGACATTCATTCCTGAAGCTAGCAGTGTGTTTGGGCAGGATCCACACCCACACAACAAACTTGACCGTAAACCGGAGCGGTGCTCTGGTATTAGCTGGTGAAGAAGAAAGCTTGACAACTTCTCACTCTGCTCTTCTACAGCACTGTTTCCTCTTCCTGACTTTCAAAAAACATAGTGATAGAAAGCTGCTATGACATAACAGCTTACATAAAACTTAATTTTCCTACATTGATTTGAACCTATTTATTTCCTCCAAGTTTCCTGGGTTGGATCTTTGAAAAGCCTCTCTCATGTTGGGTGGTACAGTGTATGAACATGCAAAAGTACACAAAAATGGTTAACTGCCTGCATATGAAGTTTAACTGCTCAAGCAGAACTTGAAAGCAAGATTAATAGCAGATTGTGCACATAATGGAGAGTTTGCTGCTGAGAACTCATCTGACAGCATGTCTCCTCTTTCTTCTTCAGAAATAGTACCACTTCTCCCAGTCAGCCTTGAGCATATGCTGAGTAACAAATAGGAAGGAGGGGTAGGAATCACAAGGTTCTGCCTCATTTTGATTTTCAGATAAAAAATACAGACATTTCTGGGTTGGATTCACATGTAATGGAGCATATGGTTATGAAACTCCTTAAATTTATATCATTTATTTTATATTAATTGTGTACAATGTTGGGTTTCACATAGGGTTCTTTCAAGTATATATATACTTTGACCATACTCACCCCTCCTCCTATTCCTCCCTTTTTCTCTCACTCTCCCTTTCACCCTCTCCAGCTAGTATCTTTCTGTCTACCAGTCTCCTTTCTGTTTTCATGTCACATTTAAATGGACTTATGCATCTCTATAAAATCTAGCATCCATTCGTAAAAGATATTGTTAGATTTACTTTTCTGACTCTGGCTTCTTTTGTTTAAAATAATGATTTCAAATTATGTCCATTTTTCAGCAAGAGACATAATTTCCGTCTTATTTATGGCTGGAAAAATTTGATTGTGTATATGTATGATGTTTTCTTTAGCCATTCATCTGTTGATGAACAGAGGCTATTGTGGTTAGTGATATAATTAACAAAGCTGCTTGAGTATATAAGGAAAATAAATATCATACACTACTGGTTGGAACATAAACCAGTCCAGCCTATGGGGCACATTCTCACTCAAACATCCACAGTAATTTAGCAGCTACTTGTGGCTTACAAAGATCTAATAAGATGTAGGTAATGCCTAACCTCTAGATAAGTTAAAGACGACTTTATTCCTGCTCTTAAATAGACAACTAAAGAAAAACACAAAATTTTATAGTTTTAAAATCACCCAGTGCTCAAAACCCTGTATCATGTAGTTTAGAATCTATTTAAGAGTGAGTACTTCATCTCCTCTTCTCAGATAAACAATGTACTGTTAGCATTTGGACTGAATATCAAAAACCACCACTGAATTCCTACTTTGTGGCCTGCACTTCCTGTATTGAGAAGCAGGAGCAGCTTTATTAATATGTGACCCATGCAGTTATGAGGTCATGACTGGCATATGATCTCGGATATCACCATCTTGAAAGCCTTAATTTTTTAAAAGAGAGCCATACTTTTTATTTGCAAAGTGCCTCACACATTATGTAACCTGCCACGTGAGAAGCCTCTGATTTAATATTACTTTAAATTTCTCCTTCCTTCTGTCCCTTGTGAGTTGGATGCTAGGGCTCAGTAGAAGGTAATGTAGGTGAGGTATCTTATAAATATGCCTTATGTCCAGCTCTCTAGCAGTTAGAACACCCTGGCATAATTCTGTCATTGTACATAGGACACAGAGTCATCCCTATCAAAGTTTCTGTTGCTATTGCTAAATTTTCCCATTGAACTAGTCAACATTTTATCCTTTTTTAAAAAAAATTATTTTTATTTTATGTGTATGAGTGTATTGCCTGCATGTAGGTAAATGCACCTGTGTCATGCAATGCCTGCAGAGGACAGAAGAGGCTGTCAGATCCCCTGGAACTGGAATTACGGACAGTTGTTAGCTGTCATGTGGGTGCTGGGATTCGAACCCGGGTCTTCTGTAAGAACAACCAATGTTCTTAAACACTGAGCCATCTCTCCAGCCCTATAGTCAACATTTTATCCTTTTGTGGAATGAAAATCACTTTCTTCACTTTAAGCTATGTGTAGACTTTCCACTACTATTACAGGGCCTCACAAAAAAATAAGGTTTAGTATCTCTTCTCCCTTGTAAATTAGAAACCAAAATAACAAATCAGGTGCCTCATAATAATATGTATTGAATATAACTAGGAAGAACATTGGCAGGACAAATAGCCTCCCCTCAAAAAATGACAGTTGTAATTTTTAAATCTTTTGTACCATACTGCCATTTGCAAATATTTAATGACAGTTATTTCAACTCTGATAATATTTGGCAACATGGCTGTCTAAATTTATTTCTTTAGGGAGCATATCCAGAACGTTTTTGGTACTTAACACTAGTCCATAGCTGAGATTTCTGTCCTGAGTGTGCAAATGAGTCATCACTTGGTGTTCTTTCCCAGCACTTCTGTATGTGGTGGTGAGCAGCAGCTCACGGCTGAGGCTCCCAACAATTACTGTTCCCACTTTGCAAATATTTGCATGATTAATTTTTCCTGATGTGTGTATTTCCAACCATGAGTACAAACAGCTTTCCATTTCAAACAAGTGAAGAGGCACCCTGAGGGGCAAGATCATACATTTTTGTGAAGTTGCTGCTGTGGAAACTTACAATTTTTTACAGAAAATTTTCTCTTTTTTTCCTGGGATAAAATGAAATTTTAATACCTGTGAAAACTACTTTCCATTTCATAAAATGAAGTGACAGCAAGAATAAAATATATTTAGAGTCTTATAATTTTGGTGGGTGGTGGTGATGTGTTCTTCATTTACTTAGCACTTCTTTCTCCAGGAGGAGATGCTTATAATTCTGAGACACGAACATGCCTCTGTTCCTACCAGAGAGAACTGGCAGACAGCTTCACAAGTTATGAACATAATAAACCAGAGAAATAAAGCATAGCTTATTAAACACTTTGAGAAAAATTCCCTGATGTGAGCATTCAAAGCTAGAAGTGCTTGTAATAATGAGGGATTCAAGACATAAACAGCATTTGCCTTTTTTTCAATAGAAGAGAGCTTTCCTTTTACATTGTTCTCATAAAGCAAACTTGCCATTCCTTCAAGTGTGTATTTTGAATCACCAGTAAAGTGGTATACTCAGTGCTTTTTAAATCTGAGTCTTTGATTCTGTGATTAAGTTTAGGAATTTTAAGCAAGGTCAGTCTAAATGCTTGTTTAGAGGCAGTGTCTCCCAAAGTGTGTTCCCTACCCGTCACCAGTTAGAGGAACATGAGGTGATCTTAGGTGCAAGGGAGGATGAACTTAACTATTACGCTACTTTTATTTCCAATTGCTGTAATAAAACACCCTTAAAAAGACAACTCTTTTGGAGAAAGGGTGTATCCAATTTAAGCAAGGTCAGTCTAAATGCTTGTTTAGAGGCAGTGTCTCCCAAAGTGTGTTCCCTACCCGTCACCAGTTAGAGGAACATGAGGTGATCTTAGGTGCAAGGGAGGATGAACTTAACTATTACGCTACTTTTATTTCCAATTGCTGTAATAAAACACCCTTAAAAAGACAACTCTTTTGGAGAAAGGGTGTATCCAATTTATCATTTCAGGTTACAGGCCGTCATTGTAGACACGTCAAGGCAGGAACCTGAAGCGGACAGCCACATCCACAGTCAATGTGAGAGAAAATGAGTGCATGCATGCTTAACTTTGCATAGCCTTCTGTCTACACTTATACTGTCCAGAACCCTAATCCAGCAAATGGTGCCACCCACAATGGGCTGATCTTCTCACCTCAGTTGACACAATAAAGACAGTTGCTCACACACATGCCTGCAAGCCAACCAGACCTAAACAGTCCCTCATTGAAATGCTCCCCAGGTGATATCCAAATTAGTTACTTTAACAAAACTAGACACCACAACTATGAGCATATTTTAATGAATAACTAGAAATGTGGTGTGTGTGCGTGTATGTGTGATGTGTGTGGTGTGTGTTTGTTGTGTGTTCAGTACGTGGTATGTGTTTAGTGTGTGTGTGTTGTGTTGTATAGCATGGTATGTCTGTGCTTTGTATGGTGTGTATGTTTGATGTGAGGGGTGTGTGTTACATGTATTTGTGGTGTGCTGTGTGTGTGATATGAGCTATATGTGTAAAGTCTGTGATATGTGTGGTGTGAAGTGTGTGTATGGTATGGTGTGATATATATATGGTGTGTTTGTTGTATGTGTGGGGTGTGTGTGTGTGTGTGTGTGGTATGCTTTATGTGTCTAGCATGTGATGTGGTATATGTGTGTGTGGTATATGATGTATGTGTGTATTCTGTGTGTTTTGTATGGTGGGAGTGTGTGTGGTTTGTGTGGTGTGTGTATGTGGTGTGTTTGTTGTATATGTGTAGTCTGTATGGTGTATGGGGTAAATATATTTTTTTTGTGTTGTGTGGAGTGTGTGTGGTTTCTGTTGTGTGTATGTGTGTGTGCAGTATATGTGGTATGTGTGGTATGCTTTGCATGTATGATGTGGTATATCTGTGTGTGTGGGTGGGTGTGAATTGTGTTTGGTATGAGGGGTGTGCTATGTATAATATGTAGTGTGGGTGTGTAGTGTGGGTGTGTGCTTATGTATGGTGTGTATGATATGTAGTGTGTATGGTGTGTGGTATATATGTACGACATATGTGGTGCATGTGTGGTGTGTACAGTGTATTTGGGTATGATGTGTGTGGTGCATATATGTGTGTGGTGTCGTGTGTGTGTATGGTATATCTGGCACATATGTGGTATGTGTAATGTGTGTTTGTGTGTGATGTGTGTGGTATATGGTGAGCATGTGTACATGTGTGCATATGTGTATCTGTAATATCAGCTAGTACAATAATCTCAAGTTTAAGTAAATCCTCTCAGCACTACCTTAAAAATATTCAGAATATCATCCCATCCCATCATCTTCATACTATCTTGGCCTAAGCAGCATCATTTACTGATAAATTAGGGCCATAGTCTCCTAAATGACCTCTCTTCTCACATCCTTGGATTCCTACAGCTGATCTTCTTTATTGGACTCAAGAAACAGTGTTTTGAAACCTGCTCTGTCATTGCTCTGTTGAAAATGCTCTAGTGGCTTCTATCTCCTCCCATGGTTAAAGCTCATGCCTCACCATGGCCTCAAGTCCTGCATGGCCTTGCTTTGGATACTTGATTGATCTTGTACTCCCAGATTCCCTAGACATAAAGCCTGGTCTGGATCCAAATACTCACTTGCCTTAAGATAAACTGATATAATGTACATAAACGGGAAAATGAATTTATTTATAGTTTTGGCCAAAACCAACCAGAGATAAATTTTCAGTTGGTCTCCATCTTGCCCACAATTTTGGCACAATTTATAGAAAAGATAAAATAAAAGTCATGAAATACACAAATGGAGAGCGTGTTCCTCTGGTCTCTGCTCTCCTGCACGTGGTTCCTCCGTCCTCCCACATTGCTGGGGAGATGATTACCCCCAGGCTCTCTTATACTGCTACCCACTTCATCTCTAAGCACTGTCTTCCTCTCTTTCCTAGCTCCCTTCTCTGCTGTGTCAAATCAAGGCAGCTTCAAGAGCTTTGGACTTACTTTGCTTCTCACAATCTAGAGCTACAGAGAATTCTTTCCTCAACAACCCACATGGCTCTCTCCTAAACATAATGCAAAACCCTGCTGAAATGTCCCTGATGTTGACCCTTCCCTGACACCTTCTCTTTCTTATCCCTTTACCTTGCTTTGTGCTTCTCCATAACAGTTATGCCCAGTAGCTGACTGAAAGAATGGCTTCCCTTGCCAAACACACCCTTGGTCATGTGATTTATAATCTCCCTTGCTCACATGTGCAGGCTGTCCATGTGACTGGTTTTGAGCAATGGGAGGTTGGCAGGCTCATTTTCACAGATTATGATTAAGTCATCAGCAACAGCTTGCCATTTGGCTGTATAAGAAAATGAGCCGGGATCAGAAAAACTGAATAGCTGTGTCAATAGACGAATGAAGGAGAAAATAAATGCTTATTTTCAAGACATTCAGTAACTTGTGCTTTGTTATGCTGTATGTATTGTTAAGGAAAAATCGATCATAATGACATACTGTTTATTTTATTTTATTTTAATTTTTATATGTATTGCCAGCACTCATGTCATGCAGTACCCACAGAGGCCAGAAGAGGGCATTGGATCCCTGGAATTGGAATTATGAATGGTTGTTAGCCACCAGGTGGGTGCTGGGAATTGAACCCAAGCCCTCTGCAAGAGAAGCCAGTGCTCTTAACCACTGAGCCATCTCACCATCTCCAACACACTGTATTTTTAGAACATTCTAAAATTAATTTATTTTTACGTTATTTATGCTTTCCCCACAAGTAGGTAAGTGTACCACATGTATGTAATATCCATGGGGGCCAGAAGAGTGTCAGATTCCCCAGAACTGGAGTTACAAACATTGTGGGCGTTGGGAACTGAAATCCAGCCCTCTGCAAGAGCAGACAGTGCTTTTAACCACTGAGCTACTTCTCCAGCCCCAACATACTGTAATTTGAATTCTGTTCCACAATACATGGTTCTAAGAAGAGATGCTCAGAGTTACAGTAATTAGCAGATGTTTTTCTAACAGATAATAGCTATTTGATAAAATTTTATGGGTAACATTGCTTAGAAAAAGTATAGACAGTGCCAGGCAAATCATTAAGGTTATAGGATTCCAAATGGGATCACAAGATGTTGCCTTTGGGAAAGGGTTGAGATGATATTTATTTATAGCATAGGTAGTAAATATTATTTTAATTTAGCTATCTACATGGCAAATTTTTCCTTTTTTAAGCTAGAATATCATAATTTGAGCCTTAACATTAACATGCGTCATGAATAGCTATGAGGGAGGAAGTATACATGTTTTCCAAATATATTTCAACTTGGAAATCTTCCCTCATCTAACTGAATTAATATCTTGCAAAAATGCTTTGTGGTGTGTATACATATCTGGATCATAACTTTACCCAAACTGGAAATAGGAAATAGTACTTAACCATTCTATTAACCAATTGAATAAGATTTATTGAACATTTACTAAGATTCTGACTTCCTGCTATGTTGCAGAAGAAGATTAATGACTTTGGTATTTTTAAAAATAATTCTTAATACACTGACTAGTTTGTAATAGTTAGGACTAATCACAGCAATAACACAACAAAGAAAAGGATTTCAGCTGATAAACTGTGTAGTAAATATAACAAAACTTGTTAATGAGGCATCTGGGGAGCTCTATAACACATGGGAAGGTGGGGCCTGGATGTGTTCCTTCATCTCTCATCATTTTTATTCTCCTTTCTCTTCTTTGTGCAGCTTCTTTGATCATCACCCCCACCCCTTTTAGACACTTCTGGCTACTGCAGTTTATTGTCAAAGTATACATATATGAACATCTCCTCATGCGCTTTTAAACTGATATTTCATTAAATATTGTGCTGTTTTGTTCATCTGGTCATCGCTACATGATGTTTTGAGACCTGGGTCTGGGATGACTGAGAGCAGGCATTGAATTGATTGCTTTCTTATATCAGAGGACTCTATCTTGTAGAACCAGTTGTCTAACAGTGATTTGGTGGTTTGATTTAATTATGCCATCACTTCTGAGTACTAGTGTTCACAAGAGTGAGTGTGAGGAATCTCATAGGTCATCCTCAGGGGAGGGGAGTGTCACTGCACTAGCACAACAGAAGAGAGAACTGAGGTGCCCTTTCCATTGGTGAAGATATTTTATTTGTATTTTAAAATTGGTAACCTAGGAAGAAAGAATGTCTTGACTTGGGCTGAGATGATATATTTGAACAAATATACTCTATTTTTCAAGCATCTGTATCAAAAGATTTTTTGCCACAATCTAAATGTGATTCAGGTGGTGAAACATCTGGAAATCATGACAGCATTTACAGAACATCATCAAATGCTGACATGCAGAGATGAAAATTAGGTAATGTAGCATTTTGTGCTAGATTAGATGCCGTCTCATGCTAGATTCTCCTGTGGATGAGGAGTGGCAGTTGCCAAGTATGCTAGGGGAAAAAAATTGAGAGAAGTTTAAAGAGATCTGATTTTTTAAAATTAATGACTTGGGAAAACTTTTCATTATTCTATTTTGGTCATAAAACCTCTAAATATATCTATCACAAACATTGTTTTAAATAACCTAAATGTGTCCTCAGCTTAAATTAGACTTTTTAGTTAAGAGTGGCTATATACAGTATATTTCATAGGCTGAAAGATAGAAGTGCTAGTCTGGATAAAATTACTCCCACCCTTCTGAACCTAAAAAGAAGAAGAAGAAGGGGAAAAGAAGTAAAATTAGTTGCAGCCCTGGAACTGAAGTTAGGGAATTACAAGAATCTGAGTTAGTTTGACTCTTTTTTGTTTTGCACATTTCTAATCTATCTTGGTATTTTACAAAAAAAAAAAAAAAGTTCAAAGGAGAACATCTGTTGCTACTCATGTCACTTTTCATCTGCAATAGGGTTCCTAATAGTTTAAGAAAACCTCTAGTTCTGCCTTCTAAACATTGTCCTTCTGAACCAAAAGTCTATAGGTCTTGTATTACCTATTTCATTAAAATTAACAGTAAATTTCAACCAATGTGGTTACAGTCATCAGTAAAACTTTGTCCCTGCCCCAATTGCTGGTTCCAATGCCCCCACCTCTACCTCTCCAAAGCACCACCTGAGGTGTAGTTGGACTTTGTCTTATTGATACATATTAATTCCCTGTAACCCACTCTGCACTCCCCAACCTGAAGTTACCAAATTCTGTTCCTTCACTTTCAAGCAAGGTAACTTTAGAATCAAATTTCAAGCTTAAAAGTCCTTTCTTTATCATTCACAGACATCTCTTGAGCACCTACCAATTCCTGGCATTCTTCTACTTTAATTAAACTTAACAACAGAAGAGGTGTAGTTCCTGGACTGCTGAGTCCTATTCTGTCACAGGGAGTTGGAGAGAAGAGACATTAACAACAAAACAAAAATAGGCAAATTTAAATTCAGGGTTGTCAGATACAGATATGGCAAAGAAAAACATCAGATGCTCAGATACATTTGACTTTCAGATATGCCACAAATAATATTTTAACATAAGTATGTCTCAAACCATATTTAAATTAAATTGAGGAAACTGCAGATGTACCTGGGTGTTAACACTCCTGAGTGCCTGCCCTGATTCCTCTGCCTCCTGACAATGAGGCTTCACACAGGTTACTGACTGTGCCTCAGTTTCTTTATTAGTAAAAAGGGAACATGATGGCCTCAACCTCAGCCCCTTCCCGAGTATACTAGCTGTGACTGCTTATGTGGAAAACCTGAATACAGCACATTGGCACTCCTCCCCACCATAATCATTATCACCTGTGTGCAATTTCCAGCATGGAATGTCTAGGACCAAAAAGAAAGCTTCAGCAATAAGCTCATTGAAATAGATGTCAGATAGCATTGAATGAAGAGAAAGAAATTAAATGAACAATGGCCTCTACTATGCTGTTTGTATTTTGTATGTGTCTCGTTCTTTTTTGTGTGTTTTTTTTTTTTTTTTTCAGACAAAGCAAGCAGCCAGAAGTAATTTGCCTGGTATTATTTTAAGGGAAAAGCATTATAGATCACATTAACTGTGATATAATAAAAAAATACAATATATTTTGAAGCACCACATTCCAAAAAAACTCTCCAAACTATAATATGTGAATTAAATGGCATTCATGCCCTCACTCATTCTTTTAGGAAAGTAAATTTACAGAGGTCAGAGTCAGTTCCTTCAGCAAGAGGTCACTCTCTTAACTGTGTAAGCTTTGGGTCACTGGTAAAAGTATTTAGTGACAGTCATGGTGATGGCCCCCTGATGATCTGTCCAAGAAAAATTGGATTAATCAGCAGGTTTCCAAACCTAGTGTTCAGCAGGAAATTGCTCATTTTATATTATACTTCTGTAACTGATGTTTCTGGTATTATATTATTTGTTGCAGTTACATCTTAGCCAATTTTGTAAATTGAATTCTACAGTACACCTTCTAGTGTTATGAGAAATAGAATCTCATGGGCTTGAAATACTGTACATTTGGTCTTGCCAAAAAATATGGGGGGAGCCTAGTATAAAATAATATATCCCATCTGCCCGAGAGATTAGAGAAAATGTAAAGATCATTATTGCTATAAATCTGTAGTACACTTATGTTATTCTAAGTCTATAGCATGCTTTTGGGGCCCAAGAATCATGAAAAAGATATCTGAAATAACCACCTAAACTACAGGATAGTTGACACTGAAAACTCCATTAGAACAAAATCCACACATTATCATAGACATGGCCCTGTCTTCTCGGGGAAAGGGTACATTTTTGGAATAAGAGCAAGACTGGGTTGAAGTGACTTTAAGAGGACGGATAGAAAAAGAGAAAGTACTCTGCTTTCGGCCCCTACTCCAAACTGGTTTTAAAAATTCCACCCTTTCTCAGAACATGTGAACACTGTAAATTATATCCCAAATTATCTTTAAGTCTGGAAACTTGAATGAACAAACGAATGAATGGATGACAGCTTTACGTTTAAATGACCATTTAAATGTGTGTTTGTTTTTATAACAAAAGATGTAATAAATATATGAAATGGGGAGAAAGAGGGTCCCCTAGAGGGTTCTTAGTCTCATTCATAAAAGAATTTAAGAATGGACCCAAACAGAAGCTTTTACAATTTTATTAGAATTTTAAAGAAAAATTCTCAGGGCAGGCGAGCTGGTAATCTTGGCAGCTCCCTTGAGGAGGAGAATCATGGGAAGAAGGAAAGAAAGCCATGAAGCTATGCAGGTTTAGAGCCTACATGGAGGTCAGACATGTGGCTGACTGGCAGCCACATGGCTGAGAGAAGGAAGCTTTAGAGAAAAAGTAAAGATGCAAGATGCTAGGGGCAGCCCAAAGCCTTAAAGAAAGATGTTTAGAAAAGGGATATGAAGAAGAAAAGGAGAAATTATGTTTTTCTGAGGAATTCAGAAAAGCTGGAAGACTTACAGAGACCTACGTGACTATGTCTGATCCAAGCATTCTGCACAGTACTGTGCTGGGAGGCGGGATTCCAGGCAGGAAAAGTTCACTACCTCATTAACGTGCCGGGTATTCTGCCCATCTATTTAACATGACTTATGGAGAACCTGCCTTCCTAGGAGTGGTCTTATGACCAGATGATTGACCAGTCATACTGGAAAGGTGGATCTTTCAATAGACAGACTAGAGATTTTATAGTCTTGACCAATTAAACTTATGGGGCTTTTTGCTACTCTAACAATACTATGAAGACTTAAATATTCCATGTATATCCACACTGAAGATATTTTCCAGTTGATAGTAAGTCTACATAATTTATTTCCATTATTTTTTATTTTAATCTCTAAATCATGAACTTCAGAGAGTAGATATTTATCAGAAACATTTTATATAGTGTAATACTTGAGCTCATTCGAGTTTCAGATAATTTCTCCCATTCTATTCAGTGATAGGAAGTGAAGCTCTCAGATCTCTCTATAATACCTGCATGTGGTATCATTTTTAGGCCTTTCCTAAGTGAAGTTCTGTTATGTGAATATTTTGAGGAATAAACAAAGCCCTTGGAAATAGCTGAGTGCCCACAAATACAAAAACAAATGCAAAACCCTGAAATGCTTGATTTTGGGACAGAAAACATGGGTTTGGGGATCAAATAGAGGAATACTTTTCTTTATAATCCCCTGATCTCTAAGAAGACATGGACAGAAAATGTCCAATGAGTATCATATGTAAGCTAATGAATTCAGGAATCTCTCAGTCAGGTGATACAGAGGGAGGAGCAGTACCAGGTAAGGATACTCTAACAGATATAAATGGGAAGAAAAGAAATTTTCTGGTTTTGTACTTCCTATAGAGAACAAAAAGAGGAGAGGATCTCAGAGAAACTGAGGAATTTTCCTAGGCATTGTAACTAACACAGCAGAGCTGATCTCTGGGCTTGGCTCAAATCACAGTTTTAAAAAAATTTATCTTATTTATTATTTTAATTTTATGTGTATGAGTGTTCGGCCTGCATGGAAATATACTCAGTGCCTGCAGAGGTCAGAAGAGGGTGTCGGATCCCTCATAACTGGAGCTATGAATGAGTGTTTGCCACCATGTGGGTGCTGGGAATCAAACCCAGGTCCTCTGGAAAAACAGCAAGTGTTCTTAACAGCTGAGCCTTCTCTCCAGACCCTCAAATCAGAGGTTTTTAATTTAGACCCCAAATAACCACCAAGATATTTACTACTACACAAAGGATACAATTAGAAATTAATTTATGCAAGTGTGAGAGTGGGACATGCCTGAAAGTCTAGCACTGAGAAGACACTGAGGCAGGAGTATCACAAGTTCAGGGCCAGCCGGAGCTACATAGTAAGATCTTGCCTCAAAAATTAAAGAACAATTTTAAACTTGAAAAAAGTCAATTTATAATTTATTATAATTTTCTTATCTCAAATAGCCAAAATGTGAAAAATTGTCTTCCAAGGTGGGCCAGGTTTGGGCAGCAGGCTCCACTGTCCTTAGAGAGCCAGGGTGTCTTTCTGTAAGTTGATCAGTCTGCAGTGACCTGCCCTTGAAAGGGTGGTTTAACAACCTTTACCAAAGCACTTTTTGGCTCTTTGTACATCTTTAATAGCTTCCTTGACGGACTATGAAGAACTGCCAGATGACAGTTCTATTTCATTTTGTCACCGCTTGGTGCTCCTTTTCTCTCTCTGGCTTTTTCTCAAGGGCATGATTCTATAAGTCAGCTTGGCAATGTTCACGATGGGCATTGCTCTTTCAACCACTGTGTTTTGATGCAGCATGTGTGAGTCACAGACATGTCAAGATTTCAGACATTCAAAAAAGGGAGTATTGAGTATTTTACAAACTCTAATGTCCTTTCCATTGAAAGCAAATTGAAACTGGGGATTGGGATCTGATATTAAGGGTTTACTTTAAAACACCGCTGTCAGAGGCATAAAAAAGTTCTTTTGATTAATATATCATAGGATTTTGTTCTCTTGGAAAAAAGCACAAGTGATAATGCTTTTGTTCCCCAAGTTTTAAGTAAAATGTTTGTCATTACTTAACACGGTATATATCTAATTGCACAATTATTTCATTATATTGCATCAGAAAAATATGATTTAGGGTTTTTTCCTACATATTCTATGTTTTAAGTAAATAATCATTTCAGCCAAAAATTATTTACTAATTACATGATTCTTTGCTAAACATAATTGAGATGTCAGGACTTCTTTTTATTAGTGCTGCATAATGAAATAATTGAAGAATTAATAATGAATTATTCCTTTCGTAATTTAGAATAAATAAAAACAATTGCTAGGGTTTTCTTTAAGAATGTGGGACTCTTAAAACTATCTCATATAATTATGTTGATGAATGTCATATTTTTTTTCAGCAAAAAAGCAAAAAGAATTGGTTTCTCCCTCTCATCTCTGCAGAGTCAAGAGCACTGCTAAACACTGCATGGGTATAGAGGTTCAGACATTGTTCAGGCATTGTTTCTTTAGATTATCTTACTATGGAAAGGATTAGGAACTTAATGTCAGATTTAAGTATGCTGGTACATTGGACACAATATTGTCATAATGATCATTAGCTTTCATAGGGTAACAAAACCTCAGATTTTACACTAGGACTAGGGAAGCCAAGAAGTACACTTTTGGCTTCAAGATCAAGAAACTCTTATAATTGGGCCTGGAGAGTTTGCTCAGTGGTTAAAGCACTTGGCATGCAAGCTTGAGAACCAGGGTTGCATCCCTTAGACCCACTAAATGTCAGGCAAATGTGGTACACTACCTTTAATCTCAGCACTCAGGAAGCAAAAACAGTGGGTTACCAGGGCAAACTGGCTAGTGAAACTAGCTGAACAGGTGAGTTCTGGATTCAAAGCGAGACCCTGCCTCAGTAAATAAGTAGAGAATGATCAAAGAAGACACCATCATCATGCATAGACACACTCATGTGAACACACATGCACATTGCACACATGCAAAAACAAACCAAACAAAACTTCACTACGACAGTCCTTATAAGATGTCAGCACCATGAGGGGAATGAAAAAGAAGCAGATATAGACTTTGTTTCAGGGAGCGCACCACCCATCAAGGGGTCCATTAATGCACATAAATGACTAGAATGCCAACTGAAAAGCAGACAAGGACACAGCTACGTGGACTTTGTAAAAGGGAGGAATACTTATGGATCCAGAGAGAGAGATGAGGGGACATGAAAAGAAAAACATCAACACATTAGAATTGGGAGAGTGATGGAAACAGAAACTAACATTTACTGAGCTCCTAGATGGCCAGGCGGCTCCTAAAGTTCATTTTCTTTACCAAACAATATGGATATAAAGGGACCAAGGGATGTGTATATTTTGGCTGGAAGAAACAGTATGAATAAAGAACATGAAGGGGATCAGGTCCTCGCTTGTAACTCTTGTACATAGGAATGTAGGTACTGCTGTATATGATGCCAGATCTACATTCTTAGCTTCCCGCAGTAAGTGTTGATAGTACAGTTATGGCATGCAGTGGTGTTAAATGTACTGTATGTCCTAAAGATAATTAGAGGCAGCTAGGTATAGATTTTTTTTGACTATAGGCTCAAGAATTAATTAACAAAATATAACTTTCTATTCCTTTATTGTAAAATCCTAGAATTAAACACAACATATGATATAGAAGCATAGAGAGGAAAGACAAGGCTCTTCTTAGTCTGGCTTCAAATTATCTATCCAATTTAATTTTATACTGAACACCTTATTCTCTATAGTATAAAGTTAATATTCCCACCATGTGCCTGTCCTACTCCACAGCCCAGTGCTTTATGTGACTCTATGTGTGTGTGTGTAGGAATGGCTCAGCTTGGAAAGACTTCCTAATGGCAAAAAGGGCTCTCAGAGCCACAGTAGGATTCTGGATGCACTCTGGTCTGGGAGGAAGCATTCCATATCTCTTTGGGTGTTCTAGTCCCTCTCACATTTCTGGGGTTGCTTATTGCTTCAGGAATGAGTTGTAAAATTTGTATACCTATATGCCCCTCACATCAATGCCTTTCAAGAGCCACAGCCCTCTGGTTTATGTTGGAGAACAGGACTTTTTCTTTCAACCGGTCTTGATGATTTTTCCCTCCACACCACTTCCCTCACCATTTCTATTTTGGCGAGATCACTTTCCCACTTTCCAACACTTGGTGCCACTACTTTTTAGATATTCAAGATGCACTTTTTCTTCATATTGTTATCATGTGGTCCATCACCCACTCTTGAGGAAAGCCTTTTGTGCCATTTCCCCACAGCAGTCTATGGAAAGGAATGTCTATGTATAGAAACAGTTCAAAGAAATGTCCACAACAGCACTGCTAAGAAGCTGACAACTGGATTCCAGAGTTGTTTAATCATTTTGCATCCCTACCAGCCATGTAAATGAGTCTAACATTCTTTTAAACTGAAATTCAATTGCTTGTTTTTATCATATATATATTTCATTGTGCACATTGAACATATTGGCTACTTTCTCATTGCTGTGACAAAGTGCCTGACAAAATAATTTGAGGAATAAAAGGCTTATTCTGGTTCATAGTTCAAGTCCATTGTGGTGGGGACATTATAGAAGCAAGAGCTTGAGAGAGCTGGTCAAACTGCAGAAGCAATCAGGAAGAGAGAGACATGAATGCTGGTGCTCGGCTCGCTTTTCCTCTTTACTCCTTTAAAAAATATTTTAGTGAGTTTTTGTGCATTTCATATGATAGATCTTAATCAAATTTAAACCCCTTCCATGGATTTCATGCATTCTGTCATTTATATTAAGTTCCATCAAGTCAAGCTACTGTACCCAGATGTCCCTCAATACAATTT
The DNA here is from genome assembly GCF_000622305.1 of Nannospalax galili. NCBI lineage: Eukaryota > Metazoa > Chordata > Mammalia > Rodentia > Spalacidae > Nannospalax > Nannospalax galili. The sequence goes on along the minus strand of NW_008360323.1, from coordinate 4,051,176 downwards.
CATCCACTGAGGCCTTGTCAGACCATCTACAGTCTCTCCCTTAAAGAAGATCAAATCTCCTTTATCCCACAGTAATAAGTTGCCAATAGTTCTTCAACTAGGGTTGGGGCCTGCTTCCCATTTCCCCAGTTCTATGCTGGGTTTTGGTCTGATTGAGTCAGCATGGGGCTTGTGCTTGCTGTCACTAATGTTGCAAGTTCATACAAGCAAGTTCCCAGAGACCTGATAGCCTTTGTTTTTTTATGTTCATATATCAACCCTGGCTCTTATAATCTTTCCTCCACTTCTACTGCAATGGTCTGTGAACCATAGAATGGTGAGGTTTAATATAGGAGTCCTATCCAGGGACATGCGTTATACAGTCTCTTACTCACTAAAACTTTGCCAGTCTGTGTGCATTGAAGTCTGTGTTACAAGGAAGTTTTGCTAGCAAGAGTTGAAGGATGTATTACTATTTCCTCTACCTCTTGTTCCACTATGTTCCATGAGTCTTAGGTGTAGCGGCTCCTCTGTAGATCTGTCACTTAGGGTTGGCCATTTCTTAGATATATATTCTCTGTGTGTGACCAGTTATAGAATTCTGGAATAGCCTCCATTTGTTGCAAAAGAAGCTTCTTTGATGAGTGGTGTATGGTATTCTTGTCTGTAAATATAAGGATGCATATTTAGCATACAGTAAGAAATTTCATTTGTCCAAAGAAATGACAAAGGTTTTCTCTAGGATCTATGACCTCTCCAGCCATGTGAATTTCTTACAGTGCACAGTGCCATACATGAGTTCCCTCCCATTGAGAGAGCTTTAAGTCCAACTAGACAGCTGCTGATTACCCCAAGATAGCAGTGTCACCACTGTACCACTAGAGATAGTTTAAGTTATTGTGGTTATTAGGCCTTACATCTGGGTTGGACCATTGATTGATTTTCTCCCTTAGCAGCTTGTATAGTGTCCTCTAGAACTATGAGAGCTATTCCTCAGGAAGGAGACTTCCAGGGCAGTTCTTGTATCATTTCTCTGAGTCTGAAATATGTCTCTCTTCAGCAATAGGGTCTTACCTTCAAGTTCTGGAAGATATCAAGGACTGTGGCAATAGCCTGTGTTATTTGGGAGTCTCCTGGAATACCATAATCAACAACTCGAAGGGAGGTTTCTCCTGCCTAGTACTGTGTTTCTTGTTATATATAGCTTTCAGGTATACACATGCACTCATGTTCAGATATGTTATGTGTATTTTAAGGGTGTTTTTGAGTTACTGAATTTCCCACTGGCTTTTTTACTACACCTAAGTTCAATTTAACTCTCCTCTCTCTCTCTCCCCATCTAATTTTTCTCCTCACTCCTCAGTTTGAGTATCCCATGTCCCCTTGATAATATCTGTCTCCTATTATCCACCCTCTTTTGAATTCTTTCTTCCTCTTGAACTCCACAATTCTTTTCCAGTCCTACAGAGAATACTGGAAGCAATACAAAGTGCAGAACATAGGAATGAGTATACCCAAGAGCTTACAGAAAGAAAAGAATGGAAAGTATAATTACAGTAATACAAAATAAGAACAAGAACACAAATTAAAATGACAGTAAACAATATACAACTTTCAAAAAGAACACTAAATACCAAGGCTTCCTCCTGTTGCCATTCATCTGTAGTTTGAGGACACAAAGAGAGCAGCCTGGGTTCTGTAGCGATGAAGGACCTGGGAGCCTGGTGAGCCTTGAAAACCAGAGACATCAAAGACAGGGAGAAGGAGACAGAGCCAAGTCATCGTCTGTCCCCCGAACCTCCTCCACCCAGTACTTTGACTCCTGGCTGCTCTGTTCAGAAGCTTTCAGTGGCTCTGCGTCACCCTGGCTGTGGCCAGAACCTGATTCTTTCCACATGAGAAGGGGTTTGTTTGTTGTTTTATTGGAGCTGAGTTCTTCTACTGCTTTCTGCTCCATTATATTTATACTGCTGGAAATGTAACTGACAGGTATTTAGTATCTACCACAAAACAGCTAGTTTCTTATTTTTGTTTTCATTTAAATATTATTTGAGGGCTGGAGAGATGGCTCAGAGGTTAAGAACACTGGTTGTTCTTACAGAAGACCCGGGTTTGAATTCCAGTACCCTCATGGCAGCTAACAACTGTCCATAACTCCAGTTCCAGGGGATCTGATGGCCTCTTCTGTCCTCCGTGGGCATTGCATGACATGGGTGCACTTACCCACATGCGGGCAATACACGCATACACATAAAGTTTTAAAAAATTAATAAATAAAAAATTTAAAAAACAATCATGAGCATCTATGTACCAAACTCTGGTGTACTCACTTTCATAAAAACACAATTACAGGACTATAAAATATGGATTAACACCAACTCAGGAATGGTAGATTATTTTAATACTCCACTATTTCTAATAGTAAATTCCACTGGATAAAGAACTATAAAATATGGATTAACACCAACTCAGGAATGGCAGATTATTTTAATACTCCACTATTTCCAATAGTCAGGTCTACTGGATAAAGAATAAACAGGCACCTGAATTAAATGACATCTTACATCAAATGGACCTAGTACACATCTACAGACTATTTTACCCAAGCACCAAAGAATACACTTTCTACTCCACAGCCAATGCAAGTTTCTCTAAAATTGACCACATACCTGGGCATAAAACAAGCCTCAACAAATACAAAAAAAAAAAAGAAATAATTTCATGCAACCTATCAGACCGTAATAAAGCTAATAATCAATAGCAAAAAAGCTCTACTGATGACCTCCAGGCCTCTCTCCAACCCTCAGGCCTCTCTCTTCAGGGTAAGTGGAAGGAGCGCCCTGACTCCTGCAGCTTCAATCATCCTCCCATCTCCCCCACAGGTCTCTCCTCCTAGCCTTGGTGGTGTCCCATTCCTTCTCTTGGTGCCCCAGACACCTGGGGAACCACCACTGCTTCCTCATCCCTTGCATCTGGACCAACTCAGTTCCTTCTCCGGTCCCCAGGAGCACTCTGGGCCTGGCCTCACCCTCACCTCCCTCTACTTCCCTGGGCTTACACATCCGCCATCCTCTTTCCTGGACACCAGGGCTGACCTTTCCTCTTCCTGATCCTTTGAGACAGGCCCTGGTACCTGACTAGCCCAGTCACCAACTTCCTGAGGCCAGCATCTTTCCTGGAGGGATCCAGACCTTAGGAGAAAGCCTGAGAGCATCTGATCCTCATCCGACTTGGGCCTCTGTGGGAACTCCTGAGCAGCAGGAAGAAAGCCACCTGGCCCCTCCAATATAAAAATCAAAGGAGAGAACCTGAAGCCTAGACCAACCAGCTTTTCATGCCCAACAAGTAAACCAAAAAGGCACATAAAGTTTACAAAAAGAAGCAGGCCTAAACTCCACAAAGAAAGGCTTGAGTCTCACAGGAGAATCAGAAACTACAAAAGAAATCTACATGTCAAAGTCATAGATAAAAAATAACATGAAAAACCCAAATAATATATCCTCATCAAGTACCAACAGTCCTCTAGAGGACTACAATAAGAACCCCCTAGAGATAACACATGACATGGAATTCAAAAGAACAATTATAAATATGATAAAAGAATTCATTGAATTTAAAGAACACACAAAGAAATCAAAGAACTGAAAGAAGACAGGCATAAATTTCTGAATGAATTCAGAAAAGAGTTAGAAATAATTGAATATTCAGGCTGAAAAGAAGGAAGTGAAACACTCAGTAAGCCAATTAGAAATGACAGGAGAAAGCCTCACCAATAGGATGAATGAAATGGAAAACAGTATTAAGACTGGAAGATAAAGTGGATGAACTAGACCACTCAAGCAAAGATTATGAAAAATTTAAGAAATCACAAGAATGGAATATACAGGAATTGTGTGACGCCATAAAAAGAGCAAACTGATGGATCATATGCATACAGGAAGGAGAAGAATCCCAAGATAATGGCATAGAACAGACCTTCAACAGAATCCTGGAAGAAAATTTCCCAAAATTGAAGATAGACATGCCCATACAAATACAAGAAGCATATAGAACACCAAACAGACAGGACCAGAAAAGAAACTCTCCACGGCACATCGAAGAGCCTGGACCAAAGTATTCCCAGTTTTAAATGACCACAAATGCCAACCCAGATTACTATACCCAGCCAAAATGTCTATTATAGTTGAAGAGGAAAGAAAAATCTTCCATGAAATAAATAGGTTGAAGGAATTCATGTCCACAAAACCATCCCTTCAGAGAGTTCTGGAAGCAATACAAAGAGCTGAAGAAAGGAACAACTATATACCCAAGGGGTTGTGGAAATAAATTCAATGAAGGTATAACTCAAGAATGTAAACAGAAATAATGACAGGATTCAATACTCATCTTTCATTAATAACTTTTGAACTCCCCAGTCAAAAGACACAGACTGGGTGAATGGATTAGGAAACAAAACCCATCTTTTTGTTGTCTGCAAGAAACTCATCTCACTTTCAAGGACAGACACTATCTTAAATTGAAAGGATGGAAAAAAATATACCAAGCAAGTGGTACTAAGAAAAAAGCAGGCGTAGCAATCTTAATATCTGATAAAATATACTTTAATCAGAAGAGATAAAGAGGGGACTTTATTCTGATCAATGGAACAATTAATCAAGAAGATATTACAACTATGAACATATGTTCACCAAACTCTGGTGCACCCAACTTCATAAAAACAATACTACAGGATTTTAAGACCCAGATTAATCCCAACTCATTAATAGCAGGGGATTTAAACACCCCACTTTCTCCACCTTCATGTAGCATAAGTTCTGAACATGTTTCCACTTAATGATCATTTTTGGATAAATTTTAATAATTCATATTAATAAGATGAATTGTGGGTCTGGAGAGATGACTCAGTAGTTAAGAACACATACTGATCTGGGTATGGTGATGTACACCTTTAGTCCCAGCACTCAGGAGGCAGAGGCAGGGGATCTCTGTGAGCTCAAGGTTAGCCCAATTTACATAGTGCGTTCCAGGCCAGCTGAGGCTACAGGAAGACCCTGTCTCAAAAAGACAAAAAAAAAAACAAAAACAAAAACAAAAACCCTCTGTGACACTTTAAAAGCTTTCTTAAGAGGGAAGTTTATAGCTCTAAGTGCCTACATTAAAAAATTGGAAAGAACACAAATGACTTAACATTGCAACTCAAGACACTTGAAACAAATGAAATGCAAACCCAGCAGACAAGAAGAAATAAGAAAAATCAGGGCAGAAATTAATGTAATTGAAACAAAGAAAACAATACAAAGAATCAATGAATCCAAGAGCTGATTCTCTGAAAAGATAAACAAGATTGACAGACTGCTAGCCAATAGAAAGAAAGAAAGAGCACCTCCAAATCAACAAAATCAGAGATGAAAGGGGAAACATCACAAGAGACACCAGAAAGATACAGAACATTATAAGGGAATACTTTTAAAAACCTGAATGCTACTAAATTTGAAAACCTAAAAGAAGTGGACAGCGAGCTAAAGA
>NW_008360323.1:4044463-4045503 GCF_000622305.1 Nannospalax galili | reverse complement strand
TTACTTAATTTATTGAAAAAATAGAAATGGAGGAAGAGCTTCCAAATTCCTTCTATGAAGCCAGCATCACTCTAATACCAAAGCCAGGCAAAGATACAACCAAAAAAGAAAACTATAGACCCATATCCTTAATGAACATAGATGCAAAAATTATCAACAATATATTTGCAAACTGCATACAGACACACATCAAAAAGATCATCAACCATGATCAAGTCGGCTTTATCCTAGAGATGCAGGGATGGTTTAATATACGTAAGTCAATAAATGTCATAAACAGTCATACAATGAAATCACCTGCTTTCATTTTTGATATACCAGGAAAAGAGAAGGGGGGGAGAGAAGGAGGCATTCACATGCACACAAATGCACACACACAGAGCAAGAGACAAAAACAAAAAGAGACACAGAGAAATAAAGAGGCAGAGGGAGGAGGAAATGCTGCTCATCATTCTAACTGGAGGAAAACTGGAAGCATTCCCACTAAAATCAGGAACCAGGCAAGGCTGTGTCCACTATCTCCACTTCTCTTTAACATAGTGCTTGAAACTCTTGCAAGGGAAATAAGAGCAGGAAATTTAAGGAGTAATAATTGGAAGAGATCAGATTAAATTATCCCCTTTTGGAGATGATATGATATTATATTTCAGAGATACCAAAAATTAGAAATTATTAACACATTCAGTAAAGTGGCAGGTTACAAAATTAACCTACAAAAGTCTATAGCCTTTCTATATACCAATGACAAGCAGTCAGAGAAAGAGCACAGGGAAACCCTCCCATTCACAATAGCCACAAAAAAATAAAATACCTTGGAATAAACCTGACCAAAGACATTAAAGAACTCTACAAGGAAAATTTTAACTCTTTAAAGAAAGAAATTGAGGAAGACATCAGAAGATGGAAGGACCTCCCATGCTCATGGATTGGGAGAATTAATATTGTGAAAATGACCATCTTACCAAAAGTCATTTATAGATTCAATGCAATGCCAAACAAAACCCCCATGATATTTTTTCACAGAATTGGAAATAACCATA
>NW_008360323.1:4034785-4044258 GCF_000622305.1 Nannospalax galili | reverse complement strand
CCGATCTGATTCAATGCAATGCCAATCAAAATCCCCATGACATTTTTCACAGTATGCACAAAAGTCAATTGCAAATGGCTCAAAGACCTCAATGTAAAGCCTGAAACTCTGAAATTCTAGAAGAAAATGTTGGGAAAAACCTACAAGATATACGTGTAGGAAAGGATTTCCTAAACTGGACAAGAAGTGCTCAGGAAACGAGGGCAAGAATTAACAAATGGGACCTCATTAAACTAAAAAGCTCCTGTACATCAAAGGAGGCAACCAGGGAAGTGAACAGAAAACCCACAGAATGGGAGAAAATCTTCACCAGTGACACATCTGACAGAGGTTTATTATCCAGTATATATAACGAACTCAAAAAGCAGAGCATCAAGACAAGATGTAACCCAATTAAAAGATGGGCTAAGGAGCTGAACAGAGATTTCTCAAAGGAAGAAGTAAAGATGACTATGAAGCATCTTAGAAGATATTTAACATCACTAATAATTAGGGAAATGTAAATTAAAACCACTTTAAGATTTCATCTTACCCCAGTCAAACTGGATAAGATCAAGAGAACAAATGATACCAAATGTTGGAGGGGATGTGGGGAAAGGCGAACACTCATCCACTGAGGCTGGGGCTGCAAACGTGTTTAACCCCTATGGAAAGCAGTGTGGAGAACTCTTAAAAAATTACAAATGAACCTACTATTTGACCCAGTTATACCACTCCTTGGCATATACCCAAAGAACTCATCATATTGCAGAGACACTTGTACATCTGTTTGTTGCTGTTCCTTTCACAATAGCTAAATGATTGAAGCAACCTAAGTGTCCCTCAGTTGATGAGTGGATGATGAAAATGTGGTTCATTTATACAATGGAGTTTTACTCATCAATAAAGAAAGATGAAATCATGAAATTTGCAGGTAAATGGATGGAACTAGAAACTGTTATACTAGGTGCAGTATCACAGACTCAGAAAAAAAATTGACATATGTTCTCCCTCATATGTGGATCCTAGAACAAAATCCTGGTAAGTGAGTATGTATTCAGACATAACTGCAGGAACCAGGATAATGGAAAAGAAATAGGGAGGTAAAGGAAAAGAAAGAACCTGAAAGAGAACAGTAGGAAACAGGCCTTAATAAGGGAGATATGGATAAAAATTGTGTTATTTTAAGGGGGGAGGGTATACAAGGAACCTAGGGGATAAAGGGGAAGAAGGAGCTCAAAAGAGGTAGGACCGTAGGAGAAGGATATTATTACGGGAGAAAGGGGGAAAATGGGGGCACCTTAAGTGGGAAAACCATGATGGAGGGTGAGACAATGCGAGAGATAAACGTGACTAGCTAGTTTTGAAATCCAGAGGGAACCATATTACTCCTACAACCTACTGACAAATTATACATAGCAGATTAAGAAATATATGTCTAGGTAAGGTTTATCTGAGAACAATTGGTCTTTGCCCAAGATTTATCTACATAACACACAGAAATTAAAAGTACCATACTGGTGGAACTAACCTTCTTGGATATTTAACAGACATACTTTGAGGCCTATAATAATTTGGTCAGAGGGACATAAAGGACAGTTTTTGTTCCTTGCCCTCCTAAGTCGACTAGTTCCAGGGGACTATGAGCAGCTCTCAAAATGTCCTGTAATGGTGGTGGGTCACCTGTCCTCTTGATCAAGGAGGCCAAGGAGACCCCACCAGATGGACTTGAACCAGTGTCCAGTCTGTAAAGAGGAGGGTCAAGACAGAGGAATCATTTCTTCCATGCCTCCAAGTGAAACCATCCATGGTTGAGCAGGACCTTTGACTTATCTTCACATAGGTGGAAATGGTAAAAGGAGCCAGGGGGCTCCTTCCAAGCCCATGTGACCCCTGAGGAACAGATCCTCAAACAACCTTAATAGTAAAAATAAATTGGTTTATCTGTACCAACTGTATGGCCTTAAACACCAAAAAGGAAAGTATAATAAAAGATTAAAGGGGCCAATATAATTTCTTAAGAGTCCATATGCATAGCTAAAGGCTATATAATAAGCAGCAATGCCAGATCAGAGATATATTCTTTTGAGTTGTTGGCCAGAGTGGCTAAAGGGACTCCCAGATAGTAACCCAGCATAGAATTGGGAAAGTGAACAGCAGACCCCAATCTTACCCAAAGGAATATTGACAACTGATTACCACTAGATGAGGAACAGCTGACCTTCCTAAAACAAAGACCTCTAGAGAGGCTGACTAGATTCACCAGAAGGGTAAGTAGTGGAGAATGGCTGGGGCGCCAACAACACCGCAGACAGTAGCAGGGATATCAGAGGGCTCTAGTCGGGGGAGGGAGGCTATGAGAGGGTGCTATCTGGGAAGTGGGTATAAAAATAAATAAATAAATAAACCACAAAGTTCATAGTAACTATGTTTATATATCACCCAAACTTGTAATAACCAAAATATTCTTGGGACTAACTTGGGCTTTCTAGCATCAAGAGAGGGAGTATGGTATTACAAAAGGATCAAAATTCAGACTGAACTACTGTTTCTCCTGAATGTGTATTGTTTTAACACCATCGTGATTTTGAACATTGTAAGTCAAACCATCATAAGTCAGTGACTGCCTGTAATATGTGGTCCCCATGGGAAGTAGCTAAAAAGGTACACAGGATTTTCAAGACTATTTTTGCAACTTCTCATAAGTCTATAATTATTTGAAAATAAAGAGCTTACAAAAGCCAAAAAAATAAAACTAGAATCCTTTCCTTGTTCTTAATAGTGTAATGTCTTTTTACAACAAGTATGATGACACTGAAAGTTTTTTTTTCACACATACCTTGTAATAGATGAAAAACCCTCTGCAATTCTTTATATGATTCGGTAGGCATTTTTATTAGTTATGACATTTGCAAGAAAAAGTTTGGAACTTGGAATTACTGTCTTAAGTGAAATATTCTAGACCTAGATAGATATTGCATATTTTCTCTTATAACCCCCCACCACACACACACCACACACACACACACACCACACACACCCCACACACACACACACACACACACACACACACACACACACCCCACACACACACCTGCACATATCTGGTGGTATAGGTCACAAAATTGGAAAGTGGATCATGAAGGGAGAAAATGCTGTCTTAAGAGAGGAATGGGGAAAGAGGAAAAAGAATTAAATAGGAAAGAAAAGAAGAGTAATAAAATATGAGGCATGAAAGCAAAATTGGGACTTAGTGGAAGGAGGAAGGAGATCAGGATGGATGCAGAGGGTGAAGTGAGGGTAATAACAAAAGTGTTTTGTCATGGTTCCCTTGTCAGCTTGACACACCTTGTAAGAGGGAACCTCAACTGGGGAATTTCTTCCACTGATTTGGCCTGTGAGCATATTTGTGAGGCATTTTCTTGATTGGTGAAAATGGGCAGAGCCCGCAGTGGGTGGTGCCTCACCTGGATGGGAGGTCCTGTGTTGAATAAGAAAACAGGCTGAGCACAATCCCAGGAGCAAGCCAGTAAGCAGCTATCCTCTGTGGCCTGTGCTGCCTTCCCTGTGTTCCTGCCACGAGCTCCTCCCCTGTGTTCTTGTCTGATTTCCCTCAAACATGGACTGTAACTTGGAAGTGTAAGATGCAATAAAACTTTTCCTCCCCAACTTGTTCTTGGTCAGAGTGTTTTGTCCCTAGAAAGCTAGCTAGAACAAGGATCAATGAAATAAGTATATAAGCAAAATCTCATAATGAACAGTTACTTTGTATATTAATTTTAAAAGATCTGTGAATATTTGCCCAATATTTTTCCTTTATCTTATGGAAATAAATAGCCATGTGACTTTTCTTTCAGTTTATTGATTTAGTGAATTGTATTGATTGCTTTCAAATGTTCAACTAACTTTGCATTCTGGTATAAACTCTATTTGTTCATATTGTATAAATATATACCATCAGATTCATTTTTTTTCTTTTTAATATTTTATTTATTATTTTTATTTTATGTGTATGAACGTATTGCCTGGACGTAAGTGAGTGCACCCTTGTCATGCAGTGCCGGGGAGGTCAGAAGAGGGCTTCGGATTCTCCTGGAACTGGAGTTAAGCACAGTTTGTAGCTGCCATGTGGGTGCTGGGAATCGAAGCAGGCTCCTCCGCAAGAGCAGTCAGTGCTCTTTACGGCTGAGCCATCTGTGCTGGATAGCTTTAGTGTCAACTTGACACACCTGGGTTGAGGGAGCCTCAATCGGGAAATTGCCTCTATTGGACTGGCCTGTGGCCATGTCTGAAGGGCATCTTCTTGATGAGTGATGTGGGAGGGCCGAGCCCACTGTGGGTGGTGCCACCCCTGGGCAGGTGGGCCTGTGTTGCATAAGAAAGCAGGCTGAGCAGGGGCCAAGAGAGCAAGCCAGTAAGCAGCATTCCTCCATGGCCTGTGCTCCAGCTCCTGCCTCCAGGTTCCTGCCCTGAGTTCCTACCTTGGGCTCCCTGATGAACTGCGTGCGACCTGGGAGATGTAAGACAAATAAACCCTTTCCTCCCCAAGTTGGTACTGGTCAGAGTGTTTTGTCACAGCAATGGAGAACAAACTAAGACACCATCTCTCCAGGCCCAGATTCAATTTTTAAAATGTTGTAAGGCATTATTGTGTCCTTATGCCTGGGGAATATTGGTTTGTAGTTTTCCTTTCCCATCTCTTTTAAATAGCTTTCTATTTTGGTGTCAGGTCCATTCTGGCCTCACAGAATGAGATGGGCTTTTTCTCTCCACCCTTGGAAAGGTTTATGGAGACTTGGGACTGTTTCTTCCACAAACATGTTGGAATCCACAAGTCAATCTCTTTAGACTTTGAGACTTATTCTTGGGTAAGTTTTAGACTATTGACTCACCATAATAATAGGGTATTATTTATCTTTTGCTTCTTGAACAGGATTTGGGAGATTTTTGTCTTTCAACGAACTTATTGCATTATTATTATCATCATTTTAATGTCTTTAACATCTGAACATAGGACCCAACTAACATTCCATGCACTGGTATTAATTTGTCCCCGGATTTTTCCTCATTAATTTTGCTGAAGGTTTATCAATTATATTGGTTTTGTCAAAGAGACAGTGTGTGCTTTCACGTACTCTGCCACTGCTTCTTGATCAACGTCCATCCTTCCCTAGGCCTACTTTTAATTGTTTGCTCTTCTTTTGTCAGTTTTTTAAGATGTAAGTTCTGGTTTATCACATCATTTCAGTTGTGTGAGATTTTTTTTCTTCTGTGTTTTCCCAAAGCCATGCTTGGCTACATTCCATATATTGGATATTTTGTGGTTTTATTATTCATTAGATTCAAATTAATTGGTAATTTCCATTGTGATTTCCAAATATCTGAATATTTCCCAGGTACCTTTCTATATAGATCCCAGCTATAATTAGGTAGTGATTAGAGACTGTACATTGTTCAATTTCAATCTTTTTCTATATGCTAAGATTATTTTATTTTACATATTTCTAGTTTATATAGAACATAGCTTATCTTGGTAAATATATGATGTCAATTAAAAATTATGTATTTTATCATTTGGGGCTGGAGTGATCTATAAGTATCACTCAGGATGAATTGGTAAACAGTAGTGTTCAAGTCTCACTCTGGATTTGCTGTCTATATATTCACTCAATTATTTAGGAAAATTTTTAAATATTCAATTGCTTGTGAATTTGTGTATTTCTCTTTCAATCCATAAGCTCTGTCTCTGATACTTCAAAGTTCTGGTACTACAAGCAGATACAGATATGGTTGTCATGTTCGTTTGTACAGTGACCCTCTCCTTGTATCTTTCTTTATCCCTGTAATAATCTTAATTCAGACATCACTTTGCCAAATACTCATATAGTCTATCAGCTTTATTTCATTAGATTCAGCACGATGTATCATCTTTCATCATTATTTTGTGTTTAATCTCTCTGTGCTCCATATTCACAGTGTGATTCTTACAGACCTTATACATAGGGTTAGCTGATATTTATTCTCTCTAATCAGCATGTGTGGACAATTTACAGTTAATGCAATTGTCATTGCATTATGGTTGAATTTAGTGATACCTCCTGCTATTTGTTGTATCTTCTTTTTTAAAAAAATTTACTATTTTCATTTTATGTGTATGTGTGTATTGCCTGCATGTAGGTAAGTGCACCTGTGTTGCTCAATGCCCACGGAAGTCAGAAGAGGCTGTCAGATCCCCTGGGACTAGAGTTACGGACAGATGTTAGCTACCATGTGGGTGCTGGGATTCGAACCCGGGTCTTCTGTAAGAACAACCAGTGTTCTTAACCACCGAGCCATATCTCCAGCCCCTGTTGGAGCTTCCTAAAAAGATTTATTTTTATTTCATATGTATGTGAGTTTCTACACACACACACACATACACACACACACACACACACACACACACACACTTGCAGATGCCCACTGAGGCCAGAAGAGGATGTTGGAGTCCACAGAAGTGGAGTTAAAGATGTTTTGAACTACCCCATATGGATGCTGGAACTAAAACCTGGGTCTTCTACAGGAGCAGCAAGTACTCTTTACTGCTGAACCATCTCTCCAGCCCCTTGTTTTTATCATTTTATCTTTCTCTCTATTACCTCTTTTGGAAGGAAGTATGCTAGCAATTGAACTGGAAGGCTTGTACCTGCTAGACAAGCACTCTACCACCCAACTACATCCCGGTCCTCCTAGTCCTATCTTTCTTACACTTTTTCCTCTTTTCGTAGTTAATTTTTTGACATCTTTTGAATCAAATAAATTCATTCTTCAATGACATCTTCTGGAGAGATGGCTCAGCAGTTAAGAACACTGGTTGTTCTTGAAGAAGACCCAGGTTCGAATCCCAGCACCCATATGGTAGCTAACAACTGTCTATAACTCCAGTCCCAGGGGATCCAACAGTCTCTTCTGACCTCCACGGGCATTGCATGACATGGGTTCACTTACCTACATGCAGACAATACATGCATACATATAAAATAAAATAATAAATAAAAAATATGAAAAAATTCAAAATACACACAAAAAACAGGTTGTTCCTTGTTTTCACAGGTTAAGCCATGATTTAAAATGGTCAGCCACATCCAAACTTGGATGGTAATTAACTTGTTGTCCTTAAAATGATTTGCAAAACTCTGCATTTTCTTGACTTTATTACCTCTCAGAAAACCCCTTTCCTTACTCCCTGTCACTCACTCTGCTGTCACTGCACCAAAGCCTCTGTCATCCCCAGATGTGTAAAGGTCCGTGGGCACATTCGTGCTCTTTGTTCACTCTGGAGCTCTCTCTTCCCAGATGCTCATGTTTAGCTCACCTTCTGTAAGTGTCCCTCAGTCACTGTTCTACCACGCCTACCTAGCGCTCCTGTTTCACATTTTATTTTCATTCTAATTTTCACTCTAATCTGTCTTACTCTACTTTATTTTTAGAAACAATATCTTCAATATTCTGAGGTATCGTTTTTCATTTTTGTCCATATTCCATGAAATTAAACAATAGGAAATCATAAATGTGTGTGTGTCTGTGTGTCTGTGTGTGTGTGTGTGTGTGTGTGTGTGTGTGTTTGGTTTTTTTGAGAATTAACTAATCAGTACATGGAAAGCACATGAAGAAAATTTATTGTTACAATGACTACAATGAAATATAACTACAAAATATATTTGCAAAAGCAGTTTGAGATATAATTATGTATAAGGTTTGTTCTTAAAGTACCATTCATGTTGTTTGAACCATTTTGTGAAATTAATACAATTTGAATAGAGTCATTTAATGAAGCAAAAAGGATACACAAAAAGGGAAACTAATGCTAAATTACTGTTCTAGTTTTGCTTCCCTATTGCTCTGATAAGCGCCATGACTAAAAGGAACTTCCCAGTCACAGTCCATCATTGATTGACATCATGGAAAACACCAGTAGGAACTGAAATAGAAACTGTGGAGGAATTCTGCTTACCTGCTATATTAGTCAGGATTATTTAGAGAAATAGAGCATATAGAATGAATATATATATGTATATGTATATGTATATGTATATATGTATTTATCAGCTTAGCTCACAGGATAGAGTCCAAGTAGTCCAACAATGGCTGCACCACACTGGAGAGGCTGAGAATCTGTAGTCGCTCAGTCCATGAGGCTGGATGTCTCAGTAGTCCCAATCTAGCGCTGAAGGTCTGATGAATTCCAAAAGATCAGCTAGTCTTCAGTCTACAGCAGCAAGACGAACTCACCAGCGAGAGAGAAGGCAAGCGGCAAAACGCAAGCGCTCTCCTCTGCCATGGCCTTTTATACCTTTTATACGGGCTGCCATCAGAAGGTAACACCCACATTTAGGGTGTGTCTTCCAGCTTCAGATTATCTAATCAAGAAGATCTCTCTCATTTCAGTTAATCCCAGATCCAGTCAAGTTGACACCCAGGATTAGCCATCACACTGGCTCACTTTTTGACTCGTG
This sequence comes from Nannospalax galili, assembly GCF_000622305.1. Classification (NCBI taxonomy): domain Eukaryota; kingdom Metazoa; phylum Chordata; class Mammalia; order Rodentia; family Spalacidae; genus Nannospalax; species Nannospalax galili. The sequence continues at coordinate 4,035,784 of NW_008360323.1, read as the reverse complement.
CTCAGCTAGCTGTTCTCAACTCTCACCAGTGAAGCTTCCTTATACAGCAGAGTGCGATACACACAAAAGGCCACAACTGGCCAACTTTTAAAGAATAAGAGACTGCAGAGTGTATGTCCCTAGATTGGACTCCTATATCAAACCTCTCCCACCCACGGCTCAGGGACCATTGTGGAAGAGGAGGTGGAAAGATTGTAAGAGCCTGGGTTGGTCCATGAACATAGGGAAGCAGAGACTTTAAGGGCACTGGAAGAATGCCCTAGTGAACTTGAGGCAATGGGGCATGAAGCACAAGACCCATGCCAGCTCAATCAGACAAGGACCCAGAGTGGAGACAGTAAATGGGAGGTGCATTGGCCCTAGTCTGGGAACTACTAGAGACTGATTACTACTGGGTGAGAGGGAGTATGCCTTACCAATGATTTCTAGATAGGCTGACTAGACTCCAGTGGATGAATTTGCACCCAAGGACACCTGGGTTCAAATGCTTGACTGGATAGGACTTAACTTGTATGGTGGAATACATGAGGACCAATAGGGGGCATTGAAGGGCATAGATGGGGGAGCAGGGTCTAAATTTGATTAAGAACTACCATATGAAATATATAAAAGCTTAATGAAAATTATTAGACCCCCCAAAAAGGGTGATGGAGTGAAATATTAGCATATTAGCAGCTATAATTTAACTAGAAGAAAAGCATCTATGGACGGGGAGGTTTCACAATCTCAGAAATAAGATTATGTCTACATGGTTCACCTGGAGCAAGGAAACTTGAATAGTCTTTTAGTTTTATAAAATGAACTGAAAATAAAGCCTTGCTTCTCCCTAAACCACATGTAAACCCATTATTTGCGGATTAAAAATAAACAGCCAAATGATAACAACTTTAGCAATTTAGAATTTCTGAAAACAACATATTTGAAAGATGAGAAGATGAATGAAGGCCACTATATAATATTTTATTTTTAGTTTAAGTTTTGATAAATTTTTATTGAATT
>NW_008360323.1:4034140-4034563 GCF_000622305.1 Nannospalax galili | reverse complement strand
CATTGCTTGGCTCACCCTGGCAACAGTATGTGGCTTTCAGAATAATAGGAGGCAATGCTGCTCACTTTCCTTTTGCAAGGTAGAGACAAAATTACTTAGGGTTTGTTTCTATGCCTCCTACTTTTGTCTTTGATGTTATGGTTGATGTATTGGAAAACAAATGATTGATAATCCAGCTAACCCATTACTTACTTATTCTGTTTTTGATCCTGAATTGCTCAGGTTGATAACAGGTAAATATTCTATTTCAATCAATAATAATTTTCTAGTTTCTCTTTTGCTACAGAGATCTCTGATAGCTTAGTGTTTGTTATGCAGATAATAATAAGAGTTGACATTTGTCAAGCATGTCCTATTAGGTAGGTACCATCCCATTTCCCTTTTAAAAAGAATAATAAATGTTTAATTCTAGAGTTTAAGATG
>NW_008360323.1:4030241-4033927 GCF_000622305.1 Nannospalax galili | reverse complement strand
TCCAGGACTATCCTGAATTCGACTGTACATTTATCAGTTTTGTTTCTTAGTTTGTTTCTTGGTTGTGACAGTTCCTTAGCCTTTCTCATTTCTTGATGATCATGACAGTTTTAAGAAATACCAGTACCTATCATCCAATGTATGGATACTTCTATTGGGAATTTTCTGAAGTTTTCCACATGCATTGAAATTACAGGTTTTGGGGAAGGAAGATGCTTGAGGAAATGTGTCAATCTTATCATATAAAATCAGTATTCATCCTATAAAAATGACATTGTTGATGGTAACCCTGATCACCTGACTGAGGTAGTGTGTGTCAGGTCCCACAACCATAAAACTACCATTTCTCCTTCATTTTCATACTACATTCTTTGGAAGGAAGGCACTACATACTGCTGACTTAAAAAAGAAGCAAGTTATGTTCTACCTCCTCAAGGGTGTAGTAGCTATATAAATTATTTAGAAATGAGAGACTCTTTTATTTTCTCCAATTTCTTTATTCAATTATTTATTCATATAATAGGGGTTCATGGTGTTTGTTTAATCAAATTTTATTTTATGTATTTTGTTTCTCTTTTTATTCTAACTCTGATCATTGGAAGTTCTTTCAGTTGTTTCCTATATCCTTGTGAGGCACCCCCACAAAGGTAGGTGTGTGTGTGTGTGTGTGTGTGTGTATGTGTGTGTGTGCATGTGTGTGTGTATTTCCTTAGTTTTTGGTGCTACACACTGATTTTGTATATTTTCTGTTCTAGTCTCAGACTCATCCACTTGTCTAGGCTCCCCAATTCCATTTTTTTAGAGACTTAGAAACCAAGATCTGGGTGATACATATGCTCTTTGCTGTTGAAGATTGCTACTTTGATACTTCAAGCTGGTAACCAAACAAATACTTCAAACTGAACTATATCAATTCACATTTGTGTGCATGCAGCCGTCAAAATCTTTATTAAAATAAATGTGAATTTACTGATGTCTTCCAATTTAATCAGTTATATATCATTTTAGCCTCAAACGCTTGATATTCTATCATTTCTTCTGCATTGAGGAATCTGGATTGCAGCATCTGACACTTGTGTACCTTGTTTCCATCCCATGACACATGAATGGTAACAGCAGAGTTCTCACCTCACACCCTAGAGTGAGCAGTGTCATTGGTGAGGGAGCAACACTTATGCAGAGTTTCTGATGTTAATTTACAAACTCAAACTCTACTTTCTTCTAAAGCTTTGTAGGTAAGCACTCCTTCTAAACACTCTAATGAGGTAATGTCATATGGTATGTTACATCTTAGGAATCTCTTTAAATGATCTTTCAAATTTATATATTATGATTCACTTTGGCACTATAAAATTCAGTGACTTTTGACAAATATATCATCTGTGTGTATTCTTTGTATTTCTAGTGACTCCACTATTCTTTTTCCTATATTTTATTTTTACATTTCATAAAATAGCATGTAATTAGAAAAGTATTTTTAGTCACACCTGCACTACTAGCATTAAGGAAGCTGGGGCAGAAAGATCAAAGGTTTAAGGCCAACTTGGACTACATAGTGAAGTCTGGGTCAACTTTAACTACATAAGGTTGCCTTATCTAAAACAAACAAACAATAAAACCTCAATAAAATGGTCAAGGGGGGTGGCTCAGAGGTTAAAACACTTGCCATACAAGCAAGAGGATCAGAATTCAGAACTCCAGAATATACATAAACTTCTAGTGGACAAGATGACCTTCTTATAATTCCAGCCTCAGAGGGTAGAGATGGAATTCCTAATGGGGCTTGCTGAGGCAATTTGGCTGGGGAGACTAGCCATGTAGGTGAACTCTGGGTTTGACTAAGAAACTCTGCCTCTACGAATAAGGTGGAAAAGAAATTAAGAGTGATTCTTGACATCAACCTTGGGCCTCTACATGTACCATACATGAGCACACATATTCATGTGTAACCCCCCCAGATGCACAACATACACAAATACACATGAAGAAAATGTAAAAGAGAAAGAAATAGAACTAATCAAACAAGTATAAAATAATTCAATCATAACTGGAATTTAAAATCGTATAGTCTTCTCAGACTAGCTTTTATAATTAGTAACATTCATTTAAGTAATCCTGGTCTTTTGTGATTTGATAGTTCATACTCAGAAGCACAGAAAATGAATTCATGCATGCCTGCTTACCTGCCTGCTTGCTTGTGCTCAGCTTGATTTCTCTTTTGTGCAGTTCAGGAGCCCCTGCCTAGGGAGTGGTGCCACCCACGCAGTTCTGGGTCAATTAACTTCATTAAGGCAATTCCTTACAGACATGACTACAGAGCAACTCGTTGTAGGCAGTCTTCATTGAGACTTTCTTTCCATGTGATCCTAGAGTGTGCCAAGTTGACAATTAAAGCTAACAGTCATACTATAATTTAATCCACTCTAATTGTATAGCACATTACTGCATGATCTACTCTAGAGGGAAGTGGTATGCTATAATCTTGCAATTATATCTTAGTCTTTCAGTGGGTCTGTGTCTCTCTGCATGGTGACCTTCAAAATAGTCTCCCACAATCTAATTTGCTCCCTGACCCTATCCCTATCCTTTTCTCTGGCTGTTGAGGCATTTTTCACTCTATTCCACTGATGATCATACTTTGTAGATTTCCTTATTATTCACATTAGATATTTGGTTCTTAGGAGCTCATGTGGGCAGAATGTAGTAGGAGGCTGAACCATCTGAGCTAAGACTCAGGCAGGCTTCTCTCCTGCAGGGTAAACGTAGGTTTCTTTCATAGTGATTAATTTTCCCCAGCCCCTGCCAAAATCAGAGCCATAAGCTAGAGGATATTTATCTCATGGTTGCATTGGGATTCCTGGAAACACTATCCATAAAGTTGTGGGGTGCCTTCCTAGGATGCAGCTCTCAGAATATCTCACACTCACACTAGTCCCCATTTAGCCTGCAGCACTTCATCAAAATCATCCTTTACTTGTCCATAGACGATTATGGCTTCAGCTGCATTTGTTCTAAGTCAACAGATCTGCACTGTATCTCCACATAGGCTCTACATGTCAGGGGACTCATTTGCCATGGGACCTCAGTTGTTTTACAGATCCTCCAAAATCTATTTTCAAGCTTTTGAACTTTTTCATGTAAAACATTATTATTAGTATTATTTATTTATAAGAGTATATTGCCTGCATATATATATATGTGTGTACCCATATGCAATGTCATGGCAGACAGAAGAGAGCTTGCATGCCCTAGAACTGGAGTTATGGATGGTTGTTAGCGGCTATGGCCATGTGGGTGCTAGGTACCAAACCGGGTGCTCTGCAAGAGCAAGCAGTGCTCTTAACTGCTCAGCTGTTTCTTCAACCCCTTCATGTAAAATTAGAAATGACCTTTTAAAAGGTATTTTTATGGTGGATCTGCATCTCAAAATCTTAAGAGCTTGCATGCCCTAGAACTGGAGTTATGGATGGTTGTTAGCGGCTATGGCCATGTGGGTGCTAGGTACCAAACCGGGTGCTCTGCAAGAGCAAGCAGTGCTCTTAACTGCTCAGCTGTTTCTTCAACCCCTTCATGTAAAATTAGAAATGACCTTTTAAAAGGTATTTTTATGGTGGATCTGCATCTCAAAATCTTAAAGGTAAGATTTAAACCAAAAGAACAAGAGCACATGATGTTAGAAGACAAAA
>NW_008360323.1:4027639-4030222 GCF_000622305.1 Nannospalax galili | reverse complement strand
TATGGGAGGTGGGGGTTGGAGGCAGAGAATAAAGAATAGATTTGATCAAAATACATTTAATTTGATTAAATGTATATATGAACCTCACCATGAAAAATAAACTAAAATAAGAGTCTAACTATAAAATCTTATAAGTTTTTTGTGTTGTTTAAAATTTTCACAATATGCCATTTCACTAGTTATTAACATTGTTCTGATTTTATGAGAGAAAAATGATAGAAATATTCAACTTAAAATTTTTTTTAATTCATTGTATTTTTAAAAAGTTTTTATGTGTATGAGTGTATTACCTGCATGTAAGTAAGTGCACTTGTGTCCTGCAATGCCTGTGGAGGTCAGAAGAGGGTGTCAGATCCCCTGGAACTGGAGTTAAAGGTGGTTGTTAGCCACAATGTGGGTGCTGGGAATTGAATCTGGGACCTCTGCAAGAGTATTCAGTGCTCTTAGCTGCTGAGCCATTTATCTCTCTAGCCCCTGCATCTTAAATTTTTAAACGAGATAAAAACTCAGAGAAAAATGCTTTTAAATGCCACAGAGGAAACAAAGATAGTTTCTTAGGTAACTGTAAGTTTTTAAGGTGTTGCTTCTATCTGGTGTGGCTGAAACATCTTTGTTTGATCAACAACATTTGGTTGATGACCTGTCTTTAAGAATCAATGTTGAGTGGATTGGGAGAAAAAAGGTTTTCTCTCTCTCTCTCTCTCTTTCTCTCTGTTGGCAGGCAAACTTATAACAGTAATTTTATTCATTACTGCAAACAAAAAATACGTAAGTGGTCAGCTTAGGCTTTGTTTAAATTCCATGCTATTCCCTTTACACATACTTCAAGATTTGATTTTTGGAAAAACTCAGTTGTGCTGTGATCCTTCTAGTAATTTGAAATAATGAACTGTGTAGGAATGGACTGAACATGGAGCAAAAAATGCCACCTTCAATAGTTTATAATTCAGTAAGCTTCAGAGTCATTCTTGGTGAATGGCATTCTTAATTTCTCTACATTTGAATAACATTCTTCACTTTGTCAGAGGTAATACCAAAGTAGATAGTCATGGAATAAAATAAAAACTGCAGCCATTTCTGTTCATTCGTATCTGCAAGTATACAGCAGTTGAAAAATGGATTGAAGAGGTTAAGTAATGTTCTCACAGATTCACTATGATGTGCAAGATAAAAGAGGACCATTAAATTGCATATCTTATTTATGGGAAAACAGAAGTGGGCCCTATGGATTGTCAAACACTGTATGAAATATAACTGAGTCCTGTAATACATTGTTACTAATCACTCTCCTGTTTGTGGGAGCCTCAGCAGTAAGGTAGTTTGCTCAGTAGTAGCTCTGGTGGTTTATTTGTTTTCATGGCATTTGGGGACTGTTTTCATAATTAACGTTTAAATTATGCTAATGAGCTGTTCACACACTCTTTTGAGAAGGCCTTTGGTCACATGACACAGAACTCTGGCAGCATGCCAAACCTGATGTCAACAGCATGAGGAATAACCTGAAGGGGAACAGAAATACAGGTGTGCCTTTGGGCTCAGGTGATCAAAGACGGGCTGTTCATGGCAAGTTATCTAAAGGGCTTTTTGGATAGGAGACAGCTGCCTCCTGGATGGCAAGGATATATCCTTGGAGCTAGAATTCTATCTCCATAGTTTTTTTGGACAAAGCCATTCAGTACAGTTTGTGGTGTATATATATCAAGAAAATGGTGTGAACCACCCCTTGTAGATTTACACATCAAGTATGGTCACCAAGAAAAGAATTCTGACACTAGTCCTTGAAAATCAATTGTCTGTGATTAGGAGCATTTAAAATTAAGAAACTAGTAAAACCTTGGAGAGATGTCATACTTCAGAAAAAAATGCATTAGAGGCCATTACCCTGCCTTACATAAAGTGACATATTCAAAAGTATGGCCAGAAGGACTAGAGCAAATAGCATGGATTGCACTTTAAAAAAAAAGAGCCATTACCCTGCCTTACATAAAGTGACATATTCAAAAGTATAGCCAGAAGGACTAAAGCAAATAGCATGGATTGCACTTTAAAAAAAATTTATTTTTAATTAGGTATGTGCCTATGTGTGGCTATGTATATGTTTATGTGTGGCTATGAGCCCATGAATGCAGGTGCCTATGGAGGTTAGAGGCATTGGATTCTTCAGGAGCTGAAATTAGAGGCTTTTGTGAGCTGCCCAACATGGTTGGCTGGGAATTGAACTCTGTTCCTCTAGAAGAACAAGTGCTATTAACTGCTGAGGCATTTCCCTAGTCTCGAATTGCAACTTTAATGGAACATTCCTTGTTACAACAGTTCTTAATTTAAGGTCCTTACTGGGTATCATGAAGAAAGGGAAATTTTCATCAACCATTTCTAATTTTCTGAAAAATTAGACCTGTATGCTCATTTTTGATGAGCGGAAATATGAGAACTTTCATGAGATTCTTCAAGTTGTTTATTAACTACAAAAAGTATAGAAAAGATGAAAAAACAGTGACCCAGTTATATCCTTGAGTAAATATTAGGAAAAAATGTATGTGTATCACTGAAATATACCTGAACTATTACTTGGGACCTAGGCTG
>NW_008360323.1:4025670-4027084 GCF_000622305.1 Nannospalax galili | reverse complement strand
AACTCCATAGGTCTTCACATAAATGACAGAATGCATGAAATTCAGTGGAAGGTTCTGGATGGGGAAGGGAGGTTAGAGGCATTGGATTCTTCAGGAGCTGGAATTAGAGGCTTTTGTGAGCTGCCCAACATGGTTGGCTGGGAATTGAACTCTGTTCCTCTAGAAGAACAAGTGCTATTAACTGCTGAGGCATTTCCCTAGTCCGGAATTGCAACTTTAATGGAACATTCCTTGTTACAACAGTTCTTAATTTAAGGTCCTTACTGGGTATCATGAAGAAAGGGAAATTTTCATCAACCATTTCTAATTTTCTGAAAAATTAGACCTGTATGTTCATTTTGATGAGCAGAAATATGAGAACTTTCATGAGATTCTTCAAGTTGTTTATTAACTACAAAAAGTATAGAAAAGATGAAAAAACAGTGACCCAGTTATATCCTTGAGTAAATATTAGGAAAAAATGTATGTGTATCACTGAAATATACCTGAACTATTGCTTGGGACCTAGGTTGATCCAGATTTGAGCTCCAGCTCTGCTGCTTTTCATGACTTTGCAAAATATCATGTTTTTTTATAATTTTCTAGATGATGAATGTAAATGTAATTATATGCCTGGCATATAATGTGTTTTCAATAAATGTATATTCTAAGACAGGCTTTTAGGATTGCTATACTGTACAAAATTTGAAACCCGCAAACATTTAGGCACCAAGTGTGACATCTACAGCGATATTCAAGATTGAGACCTGAACTAAGCAGTAGCAGAAATTCAAGCTTCGGTGGCAGTCAGATAAGATCTTCTCAGAAGCTAATAATATAAATGTGCCAATTCCAGATGTTTTTTGTCATATTCTTTGATAAACGCCAAATATTAGAGTGAAATAGTGACATGAATTTTGTTGGTAAAACTTGTGCTTCGTTTGAGGACATTCTTAGCTTTTGGGTTGGTGCAGTCTAGTGTTCTGTTAAATTAATGTCCTCAAATAGCATCTGAAACCTATAACAGAGGTTTCCCTGCTGAACTATGTTAACCTGCCAAATGTTTCCATCAATGTATCTGAAAAGTGTGTTGATTTATGACTTTCTTGGTTCTGTATCTATAAAAATTTCACAAGACTACTGCTAAATTGAAACATGGAATTTGGAGTATCCTTAATCTATATTCCTGGGCCATAGATACTTATATTTGGTTCCAGAATAAACCATCTCTTATCCCATTTGAAAACAAAAACAAAAATCTTGTGCTTCATTAATTAGCAAAACAGACATTAGAAATAAGTTTTCTTGGTGAAATAGGTAATATTTTTGTTCCACAGAATGGATGGAATATTTTTGAGACACAATCTACCTTTTCCTAAATAGGAATTAAAAATCTAGCAGACTATTTGTAGCCTACAGTGCTATCCTGTGTATA
>NW_008360323.1:4024982-4025482 GCF_000622305.1 Nannospalax galili | reverse complement strand
AAAACCTGTTATTACTGGGGGGCATGTGGTTATAGTTATATATAGGGTCTATAATTACCTATTGAAAAGGTCATAATAGGTATGACTTAGGCCATTCTGACCAAAGAATCAAGATAAAGCCCTCAGTCTTAGCAAAGGAAAAGGAAAGTTGAACACAGGTAACTGGGCAGTGACAAAGAAAGGCATGCACAGCTAATGTGATCAAAAGAGGTGAGAAGTCTCATATAAAAGCAAATAGGAATAGAGAACTGGTGAATCCAAAAAGGCAGGGGGAAGAAAGTGGGTCAACAGGAGCCAAGAGAACTTCTTCAGTCTTCAGAACTGCCTGAATCAGCCAGGGACTCAATTCTTTTTTAAGAAATATTCATCTTTGCACATCAGCAGGTAGGGGAAAGTGGTTGTAGTAGAGAAGGGAGAAGGATGCTGTTACCTGGAAGTGACTCTATATTGCCTTTCCTGTCTCCTGCTAGCTCCTTTCTGTCTTCTTTCAAACTTACTAA
>NW_008360323.1:4000551-4024828 GCF_000622305.1 Nannospalax galili | reverse complement strand
CTTGTATGTTGTATGAATATTTATAGCAATTTCGTTCATAACAGTCCAAAGTAGGTAAACTCAGATAGCCATCAGTTGATGAATGGATTTACAAATTACAGGGTAAACATATAATGGAATGCTACCAATGAAATAAAGAACATATTATTTATAGTCTGAAATTATATGATTTTATATATATGCATGTCTATATATAGCTTACAAACACATACACACATATATATGTATATATATAACATAGTGTTGCTAAGTTTGTTGTTTTATGGGCATTAAAAGTAGGAGAATTCTTGTAGGGAATGAGGGGGAACAGAGGAAGGTCCTAAGTGGAAGAGACCTACATGGAGCAAGCTGGTGAAAAGTTGGTTTTAATTTGCCATCTATTCTGGAAGTTCTAACATACTACATACACAGTTAGTCTATTTGTGAAAGTTGTCAACTTTGGACTTCCAAATGACAGACAAATAGGGAATTGTATGTTTCTCTGGATGCCATTCTCTCAAGAGTTGCACACTAAACAATGCTCTACTAGCTTCTTTTCATTTTAAAAGATAAAGCAAGTTTCTCCTTACAAATTAACTGATGTGAAATTCTTCTAAAATAGAAGCTACCATTTCAGATTTTAGCAGAGGAATAGAATTTCCTTTGTGAACTCTAGCTTGCTGCATAGAAAACAAAAAAGGAAGAGACCCTTTGGGAGATTGGTAATGGAACTCTTAAACTTGTATGAATCTTTTTATACATCTAAAAGTTTGTGTGGAGAAATGCTGTACTTAAGAATAGTAATCAGTGGAAGATTTTTCCACTTAGGATTTAGCCAGAGGATGGTTTCTTGCCAAGAATTTAAAAGAAAGACATTTGTTTTATTTTAAAATGAGTAGGTGATTATATCAATAAATTATGTATATATATATATATTCAATAACCAGCAATAATACTGAGCAGAGTTCTTAGCAATAGTTATTGCTGAAGTTTCTCCATGAACTAGTTTTAACTTTAATTTGTGTTCTCCTACTTACAGTTCCCCAAATTTCCTTCCTCTCTGAAGAAGTAGCACAAAATGGTCAGAGAGAATATCTAACAGTGAAATCTTTTAATATGGTACAAAAGGTATAAAATTAGTAAACTCTACCTTGTTTGACAGCAGAAGCTCTTGCCCTGTCTTTAGGAGTAGTTGTAAAGACAGAGCCTTTGTTAACCACTAAGCAATTTTATTTTATTCTTAATGTATATTTTTATTGAATTTTTGTGCACTTCATAAAATTCATCTTAACCATCTTTATACTCTCTCCTCCACCCACACCTCCAACCAGATTTCATGCATTCTGTCATATATGTTAAGACTTACTGAGTCAAGTTTGTGGCCCCAGATGTCCCTCAGTGAAAATTCATTCATTGGAGTCTAGTCAGCCTATCTAGTGTCTCTCCCTTAAAGAAGATCAGTTCTCCCTCACCCAATAGTAATCAGCTTCCATTAGTTCTTTGACTAAGTGATTTTAAATGGATGTCTAGTATGATACATTCATAGAGACTGCTATATCACACATATTAAGTAGGATCACCTAGAGAAACAGAATAGGGTTGTTATGGTTAATACTGATTATCAACTTGACAGGGTCTAGAATCATCTAAGAAACAAACCTCCAGACACAACTATGAGGGGTTATTTAGATTAAGTTAGTCTCTGGCCTCATGCAGAAAGGATTATTTTGACTGAGTTAATTGAAGTGGGGAGACACACACTAAAAGTGGGCAACATCATTCCTTGACTGCATAAAAGAAGAGCACTAGCTGAACACCAGCAACTGCTGTTCTTTGCTTCCCTACTGTGAATATCATTTGACTAGCTGTCTCAAGTACCTGCCACCAGAACATTCTTACCATGATGGACTGTACCTTTGAACTGTGGGCCAAAAATAAACCTTTTCTCTCTTCACTTGCTTCAGAGTATTTTATCACAACACAGGAAAATAGCTATTCATCTGTCCACCACTTACCTGTCATCTATATCTGTCCAAGGAGTCATTATAACCTATTGTTATATTTTATTATAGTCTGATAATTCCTATGATCTGTTGTCTGCCACTGGAGATCTATGAAGATCTAGTAGTATAAAATCCTAAGATCTAGGGATCTGGCTATGTGGATCCCAATGTGATTCTGAAGGCCTGAGAACTAGGAGAAGCATGGGCAGAAGTTTGATATCCTAGTTCATAAAGTCAGGCAGAGAATTCACTGTCCTCTCTTTTGTTCGAACTATTTCTTCAACAACTGGATTGGTGCTCACTCCCACTGGGAACGGCCATCTTCTTCACTCAGTCCAACAACTTAAAATGTTTATATATTCCTGAAGCACCCTTACACAGACATCTAGAATTAGTTACATATCTGGGTGGGAAAGTTGAATATAAAAAGAACCACCATAAAATACAACCCCTACAACTATCTAATGTCATTAACATGGGTTAAAATTTGTGAGAGGAGTAGGCTGAGGAGAACAGAGACATTCAAAGCAATCAAAGACCAAGCATGCCTAGACTCTCAGGTGACACAGGGATGCCTCTGGTAAGTTACTGATGCAAATATTTCTGTGGAAAGTGGTGCTTTCTGAAAATAAAATGCTGTGGCTTTGGGGAAAACATATGCAAAACTTAACACTCACAGAGGCCTGTGTCCACAACATACAAAGAAATTTTTTTTGGGGGGGGGCAGGGGAAAAGAGCTAAGACAAGCTCTTATATAACACAGGCTGGCTTGAACTGATTACGTAGCTAAGGCTGGCCTTGAACTCATGATCCTCCTATGATGTCCACCTTACATGTGCTGGGATTACAAAATGTGTACCATAGTGCCCAGCCAAACCTAAAAATATAGTCAAGGCTAAGAAAAAAAATGAAAAATTGAGTTATCTGAGAAAATCCCTCATATACATACAAAACGTGCTTTTTAAAAAATATAAGCCTGGTATGATGGTGCATGCCTTTAATCCCAGCACTCGAGGCAGAGGCAGGTGAATCTCTGCTCTGCATAGCCTGTTCCAGGCCACCTGGGGCTGCACGTAGATCCTGTCTCAAAACAAACAAAAACTAACAACACAAAACATGTGTGAAAGATATTCAGTATAATACATCATTCAAGAACTGCAAACTTAAACGACAAAATGCAGCTACATGCCTAAAAAATGAGCTAAATGTGAATCAGACAAGTGCTTGATGGTGAGCATGTGGAGTGATGGGACCTCACATTCACTGAAGGGAATGGAAAAGACACAGGCACTTCAGGCAATAGCTTGACGGCTTCTTATCCGAGAAACCATATGATCCGGCAATCATGTTACTATGTAATTACTCAAAAGAGTTAAAAACCTATGTCCACATGAAAACATGGACCCAATATTTGTAATAGCTTTCTTTATTGTTGCTCCAAATAAAAGCCAGAATATCTTTCATGAGGTAAATGTATAAACTCTGGCACATATATGCAATGAAATATTATTCAGTGGTAAAAATAAATGAATCATCCAATATGAAAATATATGGATGCATCTTCAGTTTGTATTGCTAAATGAAAGAAGCCAGTCTGGAATGGCCGGCACTATGTAATTCCTGCTGAATAACATTCTGTAAAAAAAAAAAAACACTAAAATTAATGGTTGTCAGGGGACAGTAGGGAGAGAGAGAAGAATGAATAGGTGATGGGAGGCAAAATTTTCAGGCAGTGAAACATTTCTGTAGGATAGAATAATGAAATAGCACCTTATGATATTTTTCATTTGTTTTAAAACCCTTAAAATTCTACAGTGTCTTTCATTTTTATGACCTACTTGGTTGAATTATGTTTGCCTGGACGAGAATGAGTAGAGGCTTATGTGTTGTAGTACAGGTAACTTTTCGGGGGCTATACCACCAAAGAAAATGACATCCCTTAGTACTAATTGTTAATAGGCCCTCAGGGAGAGGTAGGGCCTCAAAAACCTGTCTCCATAATAGAGTATTAATGGTCCTAATCTTGTGCAGGCAATCATAGCTGTAGGGAGTTCATGAGTGCAATGACCATGTCATGTCTAGACAATACTGTTCTGAAGCATTCCTCCCTATTCTCTGACTCTATATTCTTTCCATCTCTTCTTCCCCTCAAGTTCTCTGAGCCTTGTAGGGGGTAAGAGAGGTAGTGATACAGATGCCTTGTTTTGGAGCTGGCATTTAGTAATATTTGTGAACTTGTAAAACCTAAAACATAGAATATGCTTCAAAATTTAAATCTAGTGGGTTTTTTTTTTGAGAAAGTTGGCTTTTAGGGCCTTAATACCCTTAATTAATGATGAAAAGAAACTGTCTTCTCCATTACTTCTAAAGATGTTAGAATTCATTGGCATTTTAAAATTTATTCAGCATATACTTACTGAGTGTTATTTTTGTGGAGCACACTTCTGGATCCAGGAGATGCACAATAAGAACATAGCCTGTATTTTGTGGAACGCGATAATATATCAAAAAATCATTAGAATAATATGACAGTAGTAATCAGTGTAAATGAAACTGTGCAATGAACACGTGATAATTGAATGCAAAAAAAAATAGAAATAGGAGCTAAGGGCCAGCTATAGCCAGGTGATCCTGGGTGAGCTGCTTGAGAAGGGGCTTTGAAACTAGGCAGAAAAGTACCCTAGACAGCATGCTTAAAGCCAAAAGTAAGTGAAATGCATGTGGAATGCAAGAGAGTGTCACCAAACTGGGCAGATGAGCCAGTGGGTGGAGGAGGATGAAGTTTGAACAGAGGGTCAGCCTCAGATCCAGTGACTATTTGTTATTTGTATTATGGAAATTTACAAAGGTAGATGTTATCCCAAAAACCCTCACATGACATTTGGAGTTTTATTCACATATCCAATTCACCTGGAATGGTTTATTCTGTGTGCAAAGATGGTACCTGTTTCCTGGCCCCAGTAGTAATGCAATGTGAAACAGTAACTGGACTCTATTCACCTCTCCGAATTTTGTCCAGTGTGTTATAATTAAATGCTTCATTTACAATCACTAAATGTTTCCACTGGATTCCACAGATTACTTCCCATGATGAAAATAATACAAAAAATACCTATACCATGTATTTAATAGAAGTTAGCAATTTCCATTTCGTTTCAGCAATTTCTTTCTTTTTTACTCTTCTAGAAATTAGATGCTGTAGAATGCAGTTATAACCATTCCCATCCCTTTCCCTTCCTCTTTGTTGAGGTAATTATTCTCAAGTTGTATGTACTACAGTCACACCTTTTCCAGATGTTTTTTCTATATATATTAATATTCATAAACATTTCATAATATTGCCCCATATGTGTTTTTAAAATTTGCACAATGCCATACTTCATATATTTTTGTTAATGACTATTTTCACCTCAAAGTTCTATGTTGTTTTGTGTAAGAAGTGGTAATTATTAAATATTTATGTCTGTTTGTGTCCAGTAAGAATAAACCAGTTCGCTTATTCCCTACTTTACACAACGAAAGCCCTGTGCATTTTTCTTTTATTTCTAAATATTTTATTTATTATTATTAATAGAGCATAGGGTAGGGGTTTATTTACAGAAGAGTGGGCGCCCCACATTTACAGTTGTGTCATAAAGTCCACACTCAAATACAGATCCTGTGACTTCCTGACAGGCCCACAAAATGGTGAGGGAGGTGTCTCTTAGTGTTCTTGGTACCAGAGAGTGGGACATTGCTGTGACAGACCTGACCTTGGTGTTTTGGGGAGAACTGTTGGAAGTGTTTGGAAGTTTGGGCTGGAAAAGCCATTGCGTGCTCATAGTTCATTGCTGTGAAGCTTGGAACAGTTATGCTGAAAAAGTTGTAGATGATAGAGGCCTGGCTCATGAAGCTTCAAAGGGAAGAGGAGACTATCAGGGCTGTTCGTGTGAGATTTTGGATTGAGGATCTGTGGGTTCTGGTCGGCTGGGGCTGAAGAATCAGCTGTGATTAAGAAGAGACCAGAACATAAAGCAAAACCTTTGCTTTACTAGGACAATTGATGCTAGTTAGCTAGGGCTGAAAAATCAGCTGTAAGTAACAAGAGACCAGCATTACTGAGGTGAAGTCTTCTGGGAGGTATTTCCTCAGGGTCAGCACACAGAGGGAACCCGAGCCTCTATCTCAAGCTGGAAGCAGGATATATATATATTCTTTGCCCCTCACCCACATGCAGCTAAAGTGGACTGATTGGGTGGGAAGGATAACTGACTCCTCCCTCGACTCCTTGATGTGCGTGCAAAATAGGTGTGACTATAGCCTGCTGCATAGTGGTCAGAGGACACTTCCAGTTAACTCTCCACCCCTTCCTCTGGCTCTTACATTCTTTCTGCCAACCTCTTCCACAAAAGTCCCTGAGCCTTGGAGGGCATAGTAGGTGTGGGTGATCTTCCTCCCATTGTGGCAAGGCACTGAACTTTTGGGTCTCTGCTGTGCTTTTTTCTATCTAATGATGTGAGTTTTGCTAAGGCATATTACTGGAAATGAACTTATCCAGTCATAAGAAACATGCGTGTATAATTTTATTAGGCAGAGTAGAAACTACTTGTTGCTAACCCTAAAACTCATTTTTCCTCTATTTATAGTTAGAGTCATGAAAATCTTCACCCTCCTTACTGTTAAAATAGTCCACTTAATTAAATTGGAGCCAGTGGTATATAATTAGAATTTTATCTTAAAATTAAATGGCTAGGTTTTTTTTTCCTTTTCTTTTCTTCTGTTCCTTGACCCTTTCCTGCTGGTCTCTGACATGGCATGGCATATATATAATGGCTAGAAACGTATATACTAGCTTGGATTAGGGAGCTAAGGATGCTACCACAGAGATGCCATAGCTGGAGGGAATCTGGAGCTACTTTACTAGTTCCAGACACTATTGTTCCTGATTTTATTGGAGCTGTATGAACTGTCATGGGTGAGAGCCTGTTGTTGTAAGTGTCCACTCATTGGCAGCCAGACTTAATCTTTACTGATGCAGCAGTAGTTCGAGTTAGCACTCAGATGGTTGTGTGGGTGCCTTGAATTTGTTTCCCTAAATTCTTGTTTCAGAGGCTGAGTCTTCAAATTAATATAATAATGCTCTTTAGAAATGAGACTTTAGGGAGAGATGGGATTACGAAGATTCTGACTTTTATTAAGGGATTAAGTCATTTGTGGTTACAGAGTAAGTGCCTTTATTATAGAAGTGAACTCTCTCTAACATACTCAAGCTGTCTCACCACGTGGTGCCCTGTGCAAGTGCTTTGATGGAATGAGAAGGTTTTCACCAGGAGCCAAGTCAACAGGGACCCCCATGTTCTTGGGACTTTTCAACCGCCAGAACCGAACCACTATTCAAATAAACGTCTGTTCCTTACAGTTTATTTGGTTCCTGATATTTTTGTGGTAATAGAAAAATAAACTAAAAGTTATACCTCTATCAATGAATGATTGTGCAATTATTATACATTATAATTGTTCAAAACATTTTTGTAACTATGTCTCACCTTCAGATACCATGTGAGGAAGAAAATAAATACATTAAGTAATCTGTAGTTCAGAGAGATGAGGCCCAGATTCAATATTTTGACATAGGTCCCTGAAATTTAATATCTAGAAATAGGTAGAGGTCATCTTGGCAAAGGATAAACATGCCATAGATAAATTCTGTGTACTATGGCTTTGAGAGATAGTCTCTTGAATGTGCCTAGTGATCTGAGACACTCTTTGTGTTCTTTCTATTAATTCATTTAGCGATGTGATAAAAGTCTATCTTCAGTAGATCTATTGCTACAAAGGAGCATATTGAATTGCATGTTCGAACATTCTCTTGAAACATTTGCTTGGACTAGGAAGAGTCAGCTAACTCAGGAAACTAGTTTACAGAGAAGGGAGGACAAGCATGCATTCATCATAGGGAACTAGCTTATACTAGATAACAAACAGGTTGTATGACTGATGTTGGCGTCATATCTGAAAAATGTCACTGATCTCCATGCACGGCTGGAGGTACTGCCCTCAAGAAGCAGAATTTGAAAAGGAGGAAGTAGCTGAGTCCTAATTCCATTTAGGTTTAATTTTCTTTCTATATAATAGTGACTTAAAGAAATGGAAAGGTGTTAGAGCGGTTCAGGCTACACAACAGGGCAGAATTGGTGAGACTATGTTGAGAAAGTTCCCAAAGACCCAAAGAAGTTTACTAAGAAATGTCCAGAAATGTTTTTGACTGGCACTTGAAATGACCTAAAGGTGGCACTGTGGCTGCCGTGCCTCGAGAAAGCTCTGTAAGCACATCTGAGTGCGCACACTCATCAAAGGACTCTTGGGCTTAGCTGCTATCAAGTCTGAGGACTCCCATCTCCTGACAAGAAGTTTTATTTATTTATTTGCTGTTGCTACTAAGTCTGAGGACTCCCATCTCCTGACAAGAAGTTTTGTTTATTTATTTATTTGCCACTGTCATCTTTTTTTTGCCACTTGTCATGTTAGTGTACACAGGACCCTTGAGTAGGGAAGTATGTTTGGTACAGACATAAAAAAAGAAGAGACTTTGAAAACAGAAGACAGACAGTTCTGTATATTTTAGCCTCTTATAAGTTGAACCACAAGACAGCAGTTTTAAGACTAGTCTTTTTAAAACGTCTCTTCTGCCAAATGTGTTTTCAGCTATTATGGGAAATTATACTGCTAAATTTTAAAATTATTTTCAGTATCACCAAAACTTTTAAATAGAGGAGAATAGCCTATATAAATCAAGCTCACTCTTGTAAAGATACAATTCAGTCCATATATGTGCAATAAATGTTGCCCAATTTTCCAGTCTGGGGTTTAATGATCTGTATTTGATGTGGGAAGACAACATACATAGTTAATAAAATTTAAAACCCAGACCTCAGGGCTCAACAAAGTCAGTTCTTGCCTACTGAATTTCTCATGGCAGATATTATACTGCATTGGAAATAAAAAGGTCAAGGTACCAGAATTTCTATGGAAATTAGGTAGAAGGCTCCTACTCCACTTAATCAACTGATATGAACTATTCAGCTCTCATAGGCCCAGAAAGGCTGTTTTCATCTTATTCCACTGCCCTCTATGATGGGATTCCATGTGGAATGATGGGATTGTTTGGAGAACATCATTATACCATTGGCTTTTCTCACTAGCTAGGGATTCTGGACACCTCATTTCTTTCTCTCTATGGCCTCTAAGTAGCTCCAAAATCTTGGGTGACTTTTGAACCTCTCCAGTCTCTTCTGGTATGAAATAGAGAGTAGAATATGCTTCCCAATGTTTAGTCTACTAATTTATGGTCTGGGGTTAGGAGCCCAGGAAGAATAATAAAACACAGAGCTAGATGAGTATAGTTTAGCCATATCTGATTCTTTACTCTTTCCTGAATACACCGTAGTTAAGTAGGGTGATGTGATGAATCCTAATCATAAGTGTAATGTCACTCTGGATCAAAGAACTGGATAACACTGTGAGCTTTCCACTGTTTCTGTTCCCCCTGGCAGTTCTACAAGCTTGATGTTGGCAGGGTGAATCCACAAAATGGAGATGCTGATGTTCCCTGCTTGGAAGAGGACTGCCCTACAATGACATTAGATTTCAAAGAACTTGGAGAAGTATAGCAAGAACATGTCACTGCTGCACAGCCTGGTGGCTCTCCCAGAAGAGCCTATTTACACCCACATAATGAATTGATAAATTATTTGTGTTTTTATATTTTATTTATTATTTTTATTTTATGTATATGAGTGTATTGCCTGCATGTATGTGAGTTTACCCATGTCATGTAATGCCACAGAGGTCAGAAGAGGGCTTCAGAGTCCCCTGGAACTGGAGTTAAGAACAGTTTGTAGCCGCCATGCAGGTGCTGAGAATTGAACCCAGGTCCTCTGCAAGAACAGTCAGTACTCTTAACCACTGAGCCATGTCTCCAGCCTCTTACTAAATTATTTGTAAGTAAGGCCTCTGGATGCATAACAGAAGAAGACTCTCCCTGTACACATTAAAAGCAAGCACGAAAGAGAAAAATAGAGTGAGAGTTGCTGAAAAGTATAGAGAAATCACTGAATAATGCTTGTCTGATGAAGGAATACTATGAACTTTCCCTATGTTTGGGTGATAAAAGGGGATATGGAAGCCAACTTTTTAAAAATATCTTTTTCATCCCTTGATAATACTAGTCTCCTAGTCCCAAGCAAACTCAGGCAGACAAAAACCCTGCATAGAACTGGGGAAATGAATAGCAGACCCCAATCTTAGCTGAAGAAACGTTGGCAACCGATTCCTGCTAGGTGAGAAAGAGGTGAACTTCCTAAAACAAGGGGTTCTAGATAGGCTGACTAGATCTCAGTGGATGCATTTGCATTTGGGAGCATCTGTACACACTGACTTGACACAGTGGGCCTTAATATGGATGACAGAGTACATGGGTTCCAGTGGGGGGTGGGTATAAAGATTATTAAGATTGTTTGAGATAGTCTGTATAAAATATGCAAAAATTCAATGAAAAAAATAAAATTACATAAAAATTTTAAAAAGAGGATCTTTACCCCTGAGCACTAGAATATAGGGTAGAGCTCAAGAAGTGTTTGTTGGTGCTGGAGAGATGGATCCGCAGTTAAGAGCACTAGTGGCTCTTCCACAGGACCCAGGTTTGATTCTCAATGCCCACACGATGACTAACAACAATCCTTAACTCCAGTTCCAGGGTATCAGTGCTTCTTCTGGTCTCCGTGGGCTCTGCATGACATGGGTGCACTTAATGCATATGTGAGCATAACACTCATATACATAAAATAAAAATGAGTACATCAAAAGTCAAAAAAAATTTTTTTGGTCTTTTTGAGACAGGGTCTCCCTGTAGCCCCAGCTGTCCTGGAACTCACTATGTAGGCCAGGCTGGCCTCGAATTCACAGAGCCCCGCCTGCCTCTGCCTCCCGGGTGCCTGGATTAAAGGTGTGCACCATCACAACTGGCAAAAAAAAAAATTTAAAAAAAGATGTGCCTGTGAAACGCAGATGAATTGAGCAATCATTTAGCATTGTTAAAGCATGTTGATAACTTTAAAACTGGTAATGTAAAAATGGATATTGCTTACTCATAGCCTCTGCTTTTAAAATAGAAAATATTCAATGTAAATGAGTCCACTGGCATCTAGACAGCTCATCCAGTCGTCTTGCCTCTTACAATCTTTCTGCCTTCTCTTCCACATGGTCCCTGAGCTGTGGGTGGGTGAGATTCCCCATAGGAGTCCCATCCTACAATGTACAGGCTTTTATTCTCTAAAACTTGGCCAGTTGTGGCCGTCTGTATGCATTACACTTTGATGTATATGGAAGCCTCACTGGTGAGAATTGAGCAATGCATTAGCTCTCTCTGTAGACCTTGTTCCATTGTATTCCATGAGCCTTAGTTGTAGAGATTCAACTGCAGATGTGTCACCTAGTACTGGGCATCTCCCAAGTGTATGTTCTCTGTGCCTGACCAGATGTGCAACTCTGCAGTAGCCTCCATCTGTTCCAAAGAGAAGCTTCTTTGATGAGTGATGTACAGCATGTTTATCATTGTAAGGGAGGCTCTTCTATCTGGCACTGTGCTCCCTGCTAAGCAACTCCTAGGTATACATATGCATTAATGTTCAGACACTCTATGTGCATTTCTCATAGGGTTTCTAGGGCATCACTTTCCCTCTAGGTTTCCTAGGCCCCAGAGATTTACTCATCTCCACTCTTTTTTCTCCCATCCAGCCTCCCTCCTGCCTCCCTCCCTAGTCACAACACCCCCATTATCCCCACCCTCTCCCCAATACCTCTGGGCTCCCTCCATCTTTCCCTTCCTGACTTCCCTCGCTCCCCCACACCATGGTCCCTTGCGTGTCCCTCCCTCCTCTCCTCCCTGCCCATTACTCCTACTTTGTCTATGTCCCTCAGGTAACATCTGCTCCCTATACTTGGGTGCAAACACCTGAATGAATAGGACTCAGCATGTATGGCAGAGTGCATAGGATTCAGTGAAGGGATCGGGGAGAAATGGATGGGGGAGGGGCCTGGCTTTGAGTGGAAAATATATGGAATTTGAAAGCTCAACTTTTAAAAAAAGGAAAAAAGAGAAAACATTCAAAAACTGTTAAGTGTGATTACCATTCCCATGTCAATTTAGTAAATAAGTGTTTATTGAGGACCTACAGTGCTCAAAGCACTGTGTTAAGTACTAAGGATACAATATCGAATAAATCTTCATAGCATTTACATTCTGGGGAATGGGGACTAGGTGATAAAAGGGACAGAGGAGTTGCAGAGACCAAAATATGGCTTCAATAAAGTTGTGATGGGTTATCACTAAGGACAATTTTAGGAAATTGTGAGGGAAAATGACTAGAAGACTCAGTTTAGTTGGTGGTGAAAGAAGCCTTTCAACTTAACTTGGCTCGTGGTTTCCACTGTGATAATTGGGTAGCTAGAGTTGTCTGAGTTTTCAGCCCACATGTGGGATCTTGTGACCATAATGTTGTATCCAGCTATGATAGCAGCCAAGCAAGGCAGATGGTTTTCTGGTATTGCTTGAATTTTGACTTGGTAGCATTAGTCAAGGACACTAAATGTTGCAGGACTGACTTTGAGAAATGGAGAAAAATGGAGAGGAGAGTCTATTCTTTCCTATGCATACATATTTATGAAGTTTTGACACTTTGTAACCTGGAGATCCTCAGTAGGAATGAAATTATTGTTTTAGAGATGAGGAAGCAAAGACACACAGGACTGGGCTACAAGTCCAATGTCACAATTAATAAATGTCAGAGCCAGAATTTGACCTCCATGTTCCTCCTAAGAAAGTCACTTAACTTTTGCTTTATAATCTACTGCCTCTCCAAATGCTGGGCGCTGTCACAGTACAGTTATTGAACTAGGGGATCAGATTCTGAGGCCCATAATTGACTGAAAGTTCACTCTGACCAAAACTACCTTGGGAAATTCTTAAGAGGGTCCCTTAAAAATCCAATGTGGATTTTTCTAGCCACTGTGGAATAGATTTCTGCTTGGTTTTTTTTTTTTTTTTCTAACTTGATAAAGTACTTAATTTACATTGAGAGGTCACCCATGTTGTTGGGAATTGCACATCTATAAGCACCAGTATCACAAAGGTTGTATGAGAGACACCTTGGTACTGATGCTGATAAACACAGGGCTTCTTGTAAAAAAGGCTGGGAGAATTGCTTGGCCTGTTAGTTTTTCTGCATGTCTTACTTCATTTTCTAAACCAGCAATACTGAATCCTAGCAGACTAAATATAATTTGTTACAACACTGTGTTTTGATTTGTTACATTGTTGTTACTTATCACATAAACAATAGATGAGATTATTTCTCCTTTCCCCACCACACAAAAAAATTGTAGGAAACTTAGGGAATTACAGAAGAAAAGTCCTAAGAACTTGAATTATATCACTTAGATAATTGTGTCTGAAAAGATAATCAGATGCAGCAATTAATCAGTCTTCTATCAGGAGTTTGAAGGTCATCTGTTGCTTTGCCTTGTGCTAGTGGGGCTACAATGCACCCTTGTAGCAAGGAGATTACCTGCGGTATCTATCTTTTCTTTTGGTATTTCTTGCAAAGCAATGCCCCTACTGAGACCTCTAGAACTTCTTTCTTAATATCAGACTTAGTGCTGCTTAGTGGAGCAAATAGGACACTGGGTGCCAGCAAGAAGCCTTAGAAGGTGAGTTCACATCCATTTAGAATAAGAAATTCAGGTCACCAAACATATTGATAAGAGTCAGATTCATATCTGTAGACTAAACTCAAGAATTTGTGGCTGTAAGCATCAGAAATTGTCTACATAAACTCCCAAAGGGTGAGTTCATAAGGGTTGGAAGTTGGAAGGAAAGCCAGAGGAGAAAAATGCTTCTTTACTACATCTTCCTGAAGCTGTACTGTTTTATGGTGACCAACCACCTTTGTGAGGGTGAAGAATATGTACTCCTCTCTTCATTTTTCAAAAATAGTAGCCTCCAGGCAATCCTCCAAATGACCTTGGACCAATAAAATTTCTTTCTCTTATTTTTCTTACAGTTCTTAGAATGCTTGCTTGTTGGGATACAGTTTTTCAAAGACAGGGAGGAACTGACTGGAATAGGTCACGTTCACTTTAGTCCTGATTCTTTACAAACCAAGAAATCTATTTCAACACTTTTGTCAGGGCTTGTCATGACTACGGACACAAAGCTGAGGGCGGTCTACTTTCTGGGGACTCTAAGACACAGTACAAGTGGAGTTCCCAAAAGGGATTCCAACTTCATGGGCAGCGCTCCCGTGTTTTGAGAGAACAAGTCACCCTGAATGTTAGGCTGCTGTTCTTCCTTTTTCACCTTCTGTGAAAAGTCAGCTTCATATGATTTATTATGTATGTGGGTGTTCTGCCTCATTGGTGTCAGGCAAGATATTCTCCAAGGCACAGTGAACACCTCATGGGAACTTATAGGGAAATATTTTTTATGAATATATGCTCTCTGAAAATGTAAATAAAAATGTCAACAAAGATTCATATAGATGATAGACATATAAGCCACACGATTTATCTGCTATAGAAAACAACAAATCAATTAAGAACTTGAAAGTGTCAAGAGGGGCTGGAGAGACTCAGTGGTTTAGAGCATACTGATACTATATGGCAAGAACGACCATAAAGAATAAGTTCTACTTTGGAACAGATGGCATAGTAACTAGCAATGTACTAAACCAGCAAGAGAACCAGTACAAACACTCATAGAAGATCCTGATGCCAGCAGAGAGGCACACACTTGCAACCACATCTGCCTGTGAGGTACAACCTGCCTTTTCTTGAAATTCATCATCCCCAAATTGAAGGGACAGTTGAAATGCTAAGCAACTTCCCCTATATATCAAGGATTATTGTCTTCCTCAAACTATATGTGACAAAAATATTGACACATGACTCAGTCAATGCAAACATCCTATTACTTCCTTTCTGACTTATATGCAACTCTTAGCTCAGTAAAAAATGTCCTTCCAACTCGCTTTAACAGTTATCCTGACTCCTCACATATGAGAGAACAGGTATTCATATTCACAGTCCCACTTTTACTTTTCCAAATTAGATTCCTAGCAAATTTATTCTAGATTCACAAAATAATTGCTATTTTCTTTCTGTCTCTTTTCAGGGGGAAAAAACACCTTGCAGAGCTGCCATGCCATCCTCTCACAGTGTAACTGAGAAGTGTATAATTTGGGGCTGCTAAGGCACAGAATAAATGGACAGCCTTGCTAACTCCTATTATCATCACTGAGTCTAAAGTCTATGTCAGTTCAAAACTAAAATGTCCTCCTTTGCTCCCACACTACTTTAAATATCTCAACAGTATCTGCATTAATATAATGCCCATCCTCACCTTGACAAATGCTCCACATTTCTCCCTTTATATGCATATATAACTTAGAAAACTTGAGAGATTACCCAAGAATTCCATGGGTTTTGAGCCTGTACAGAGCTCACAGTCCTTACTGAGAAGAAAGATCATGTAACTTGGAGCAAACATGAGCTAAAATGGATCTAAGTAAGTTTGAAATGATTAGTCAGCTCCATTTTCTTTTCTACCACATTATTTTACATCATTAATTTTAAATGCAAGGGACTGGAAAGAATTGACTTCTACTTAATGAAGTTTGATTTATTCAACCTTGTAATATTAGCAAAAGTAGGATACCTTGTTGGTTGAAATGCACATTTAAAATAATGCGCTGAATAAATTGAATAAATTATTGGGGTGATGAGTGTATGACAATAATATTGACATCACTTCAAATTTACACAGCATGTGGCATTGTGCAAAGCATTTGCATCACTTCACACAATCTTCGTAAACCTTTGGTTATGAAAGTTCATATTTCATAGTTAGGATCCTGAAGCAGAAAGAGGTTCAGTGACAGCTAACAAGGAGGAGAGCAAAGTCTCCACACGCCTTACAATAATCATTTTGCCCCAAATAACCAATCCAAAGGATGTTTCTCATTGTCATTTGCCTACAGTTATTTCAGTGACTTCCTAATGGTGGTAGCACCAAGCTTTCTCAGCACCCAAACTTCCCAGATGAAATCCAAATATGCACTGCTTCCAAAAGATCCCATTGGGAGCTCTTTAGCCTGTAATTTAAATTTATGCTCCTATTTTGACATCCAGTGCCCTTTAGGTTACTCATTTTTAAATGTTTATGGAATTTTTGTGTATTTCACAGAGAATATCATAATCAACTTTATACCCCTTTCCCATTGGCACCTGCCCATAGCCCCTCCCCCACTGGAATTCATGCATTCCGTCATTTGTGTTAAGGTCCATCATATCAAGAAGGCGTTCCCAGAGGGGCCTTAGTGTGGGTTCATTCACTGAGGTCTAGTCAGCATTTCTAGAGTCCCACCCTTTAAGATCAGCTATTCCTCACCCAGCAGTATTCAACTGCCAGTAACTCTTCGATTAATATTGGGACCTGCTATCCATTTCGACAGTTCTGTGCTGGGTTTTTGTCTTCTTCAGTTTGCATGGGTCTTGTGCTGCTGACATCATTACTGTAGGTTCATATGAGCAGGGTCCCAGGACCCTGTAGGACTCTATTTCCATATGGTCATGCACTCCTCCCTGACTCTTACAACATTCCTGCCCCCTCTTCCTCAATGGTTCCTGAGCCCTGGGTGGATGGATTTAAATACAGGAGTCCTGTCCATTGACCCACACTCTGTAGATTCTTATTCTTTACACTTCAGTCATTTTTGACCTTTTGTGTTCCTTCACTGATGAGAACTGAAAGATGCATTTGTGTTCTCTTTATCCCTTGTTCTATGTTCTGTGAATCTTAAGTATAGAGGTTGCATTGTAGATGTGTCACTTAGGCCTGAGCACTTCATAGACAAGGTCTGTGTGTGAAAAGTTGTGGTACATGGTAATAGTCTCCATCTGGTATAAAAGAAGCTTCTTTGCTGAGTAGTAACTGGGATATTTTCTGTAAATATAAAGATATGTATTTTGCACATAGTAAGAAATTACATTTGTCTAGGGATGTGACAAATCTTGGGGTTTCCTAAGATCTATGACCTCTACAGCCATGTATATTTGGCTAGGTTTACAGTACCACACATGAGTTTCCTCCCATTTAGTGGGCTTTAAGTTCAACTAGGTAGCTGTTGATTACCTCCAAGATAAAAGTGACACTACTGCACCAATATTGTTTGCTGTGCCAGTTATTGAGATGGCTATTAGACCTTGAAGCTGGTATTGGACCGTGTTTTTGATGTTCCCCTTATCAGCTTGCTTAATGCTCTTCAAAGTTATGAGAACTAGCCTTTAGGGGAGGTGACTTCCAGGAAAGTTAGAGCTCCATTACTCCAAACCCTGTGTCGGAAGTATGTCCTGTCTTCAGCAATAGGGTCTTACCTTCAAGTTCTGGGAGGCAACCAAGGCTGTGGCAATAGCCTGTATAATTTTGGGAGTCTCATGGACTACCCTGGCCAACAACTCAAAGGAAGATTTCTTCTCTCTGGCACTGTTTCTTGTGATGTAGCCTTCAGATGCACATAGACTCATATAGAGATTTATGTGTGATTTTTCAGGAAATTTGTGGACTAATATGATTCCCTATCTCAAATAGTTCTCAGTCTTCTGCCAGCCTGCCACCTATTTCTCACCTCTCCTTTGGGCCCATGTGTCACTGAGCTGACATGGGTCCTGAGCTCGATGCCACCACTGCCATAGGTTCACATGAGCAAGCCTCCAGTGGCCTGGAAACCTCCACCTCCCTGTGTTCCTCAACCAGTTCCAGCTCTTACAATCTCTACTCTCCCTCTTCTGCAATAGTCCTTGAGCTGTGGGTGGGTGAGGTTCCATATAGGAGTCCCATCATATGCTCTACAGCTCTTATTCTCTAAAACCTGACCAATTGTGGCCTTCTGTGTGCATTGCACTCTGCTGTACAAGGAAGCATCATTGGTGAAAGTCGAAGGATGCATTAGCCCTCTCCCTACCCCTTATTCTGCTACGTTCAATACGCCTTAGCTGTAGAGATTCAACTGCAAATGTGTCGCCTAATACTGGGCATCTCCCAGATGTATGTTCTCTGTACCTGACCAGATGTGCAACTCTGCAGTAGCCTCCATCTGCTGCAAAAAGAGCTTCTTTGATGAGTGCTGTATGGCATGCTTTTCTGCAAATATAGGGTTGATGTTTATCATATAGTAAGAATTTTCTTTTGTCTTGAGATATGGAAGAGGTATGGTTTTCTCTAGGATATGTGTCCTCTCATGCCATGTGTACCCTCCCACTGAGAGGGCTTTAAATCCAATTACATAACTGTTGATTACCCCCCAGATAACAGTGCCACAACTTCACCAGTAGAGGTAGTTTGCCATGCCAGTTGCCTTGGTTACTAGGCTTCAGGACTGGGATGGACCCTTGGCAGTTTGCATATTATCATCTAATGTTATGATAGCCAGACATCTGTTGGAAGGCTTCCAGGTCAGTTCCTGCTCATTGTTTCAAGTCTTGTACCCCAAGTATGTCCTCAACAGCAGGGTTTTATCTACTAGTTCAGGGAGATAACCAAGAGGTTTGGCAATATCCTGTGTTATTTTGGGGGTCTCCTGGACCACCTCCACACACCACTCTAAGGGGAGTTTCTTTGTCTGGCACTGTATTGCCTGCCAAGCAGCTCCCAGGTATATATAATGCATTAATGTTCAGACACTGTATGTGCATTTCTCATAGGTTTTCGAGGGCATCACTTTTCCCTCTAGGTTTCCTAGTCTCCCAAGATTCACTCATCTCCACTCCTTTTTTCTCCAATCTGGCTTCCCTCCTCCCTCCGTCCCCAGTCACAGTGCCCACATTATTCCCACCCTCCCCCCAATACCTCCCAACTGCCCCCATCCTCCCTCTCCTGACTTCCCTCCCTCCCCCACACCATGGTCCCTTGAATGTCCCTCCCTCCTCTCCTCTCTGAGGATTATTCCTATATTTTCCACCTCCTTCAGGTAACATCTTTTCTCTACTATCCCCATTTCAGCTTCTTTCTTTTCCTTTACCTCCATGTATCTTTTCCCTTTCCTGGCTCCTAGTGTTACATCAGAATTTATATACTCACATATAAGGGATTGCTGCTACAGTCTGCAAATGAGGGAGAACATATGTTACTTGCTTCTCTGCATTTGTGTTACTTCATTTAGTATAACACTCTCTAACTCCATTCATTTATCTGCAAATTTCACAATTTCATCTTTTCTT
Organism: Nannospalax galili; assembly: GCF_000622305.1. Lineage (NCBI taxonomy): Eukaryota > Metazoa > Chordata > Mammalia > Rodentia > Spalacidae > Nannospalax > Nannospalax galili. The sequence goes on along the minus strand of NW_008360323.1, from coordinate 4,005,536 downwards.
ACTGCTGAGTAAAACTCCATTGTGTAGATATACCACATCTTCATTAAATATTCATCACTTGAAGGACATTTAGGTTGCTTCCATTCCTTAACTATTGTGAAGAAAGCAGTAATAAACATGGATGTACAGGTATCTCTACAGTATGATGAGTCTTTTGGGTATATGCCAAGGAGTGGTATAATTGGATTATGTGGTAGGTTCATTTTTATTTTTTTGACAGTTCTCCACACTGCTTTCGATAGTGGTTGCACGAGTTTGCATTTCCACCAGGAGTGAATGAGCGTTCTTCTTTCTCCATATCCCCTCTCTAGCATTTAGAGTCTTTTATTCTCTTGATCTTTGCCAGTCTGCCTGGGGTAAGATGGAATCTTAAAGTGGTTTTTATCTGCATTTCTCTAATTACTAAGGATGTTGAGCACTTTTAAAAGTGCTTCTTAGACGTTTTTATTTCTTTGAGATCTCTTTGTTTAGGTCTATCACACATCTTTTTATTGGGTCATTTATTTTCTTATTTCTTTCTTTTTCGAGTTCTTTGTATATTCTATATATTAAGCCTCTGTCAGATGTGTAGCTGGTGAAGATTTTCTGCGACTCAGTGGGCTTCCTCTTCCCTTCCTTGGTTGTTTCTTTTGTTGTACAGAAACTTTGTAATTTAATGAGGTCCCACTTACTGATTGTTGACCTTAGTGCCTGTGCAGCTGGTGTCTGATATAGAAGGTACCTATGCCTGTATCTTGGAGCACACTGCCTATGTTTTCTTTTAGCAGTTTCTGAGTTTCAGGTTTTATATTGAGGTCTTTGATCCATTTAGAGTTGACTTTTGTGCAGGGCAAAAGAGAAGGGTCAAATTTTCATTCTTCTGCAGGTGGAGATCAAGTTTTTCCAGCACCATTTGTTGAAGATGCTATCCTTCATCCATTGTGTGTTCTTAGCACCTTTGTGGAATATCAGGAGTATCAGGTGGCTGAATTTGGGTCTTCTATTGTGTTTCATTGATCAGCATGCCCATTTTTATACCATTACCATTCTGTTTTATGACTATAGCTCTGTAATATAATCTGAGATCTAGAATGGTAATCCTCCTGGCATTATTCTTTTTTCCCAAGATTTTTTTGTTATCCTGAGTCTTTTGTGAGTCCATATGAATTTTAGGATGACTGTTGTCATGTTCTGTGAAGAATGTCACGGATGTTTTGAATGGTATTACATTGAATCCATAAACTGATTTTGGTAACATGGTCATTTTCACAATATTGTTTCTTCTAATCCATGAGCATAGTAGGTCTTTCCATCTCTTATTGTCTTCCTGTATCTCTTTCTTTATAGTTTTGAAAGTTTCATTATAGGGATCTTTAATGTCTTTGGTTAGTTTTATTCCTAAATATTTAATATTTTTGAGGCTATAGAGAATGGAAGTGATTCCCCAAGTCCTTTCTCTGACTGCTTATTTTTAGTGTATAGAAAGGCTACTGATTTTTGTAAGTTGATTTTGTGTCCTGCCACTTTACTGAAAATATTAATCAATTCTAACAATTTTCTAGTGGAGTTTTTGGGATCTCTTATATATAATACCATATCATCTGCAAATAGGGATAATTTGACTTCATTTCCAATTTGTACTCTTTTAATTTCCTTCTCTTGTCTTATTGCTGATTTGATGCTAAGATCCACAGGGAGACCATATGTCATTTGTTTTTCTGAGTCTGTGGTGCTTAGTGTAACAGTTTCTACCTCCATCCATTTACCTGAAAATGTCATTGTTTCATCTTTCTTTACCACTGAGCAGAACTCCATTGTGTAAATGTACCACATTTTCATTAACCACTTGTCAGTTGAGGGACACTTAGGTTGCTTCCATCTCTTAGCTATTGTGAAAAGAGCAGCAACAAACATGGTTGTACAAATATCTCTGTAATAGAATGAGTCCTTTGGGTATGTGCTAAGAAGTGTATAACCAGGTCATATGATAGGATCATTTTTAGTGTTTTAGGAGTTCTGCCCATTGCTTTCCAGGTTTTTTACCATTTAGAATAATATTGGTTATGGGTTGGTTTTATATGGCTTTAATTATGTTGAGGTATGTTACCTCCAGTCTAATTCCCTTTAGGACTTTTATCGTGAATGCCTGCTGAATTTTGTCAAAGACCTTTTCTGCATCTATTGAGATGATGATATGTTTTTTTGTCTTTCAGTCCATTTATATGATTTATGACCTTGATTGACTTACATATATTGAACCATCACTAATCTCTGCAATAAAGTATACTTGATCATGGTGGATGATCGTTTTGATGTGTGTCTGTATACAGTTTTCAAGTATTTTGTTGAGAATTATTGCAACTATATTCATTAAGGGTATGGGTCTACAGTTTCCTTTTTGGTTGTATCTTTACCTTATTTTGATATTAGATTTGCTATTAGAGTGATGTTGGCTTCATAGAATGAATTTGGGAGTTCTCCCTCTGTTTCTATCTTTTTGAATAGTTTAAGTAGTATTCATTGTCTTTAAATGTCTGCTAGAATTCTGCTGTAAATCCATCTGTCCATCTGGACCAGTTTTTTTTTTCTTTTCTTTTTTTTTTTTTGGTTGAGGTTTTGTATTACTATTTCAATTTCCTTATATGTTAATGGTCTATTTAAACTGTTGATCTCTTCTTGGTTCAGCTTTGGTGAGTCCCAATATCTATCCAATTTTTTTAGGTTTTCAAATTTAATAGAGTATAGGCTTTAAAAGTATTCCCTTATCATGTTCTGGGTCTTTTTGATGTCTGTTGTGATGTTTCCCCTTTCATTTCAGATTTTGCTGATTGGATTTACTCTTTTTTTATTTTGCTTAACTAGGCTAAGGGTTGGTCTAACTTGTTTAGCTTTTCAAAGAATCAGTTGTTAGATTCATTGATTATTTACATTGTTTTCTTTATTTCAATGTTATTAATTTCTAATCTGACTTTTGTTATTTCTTCTCATCTGCTGGCTTTGAGGTTCATTTGGGTATAGTTGCTCATTTTTTCCATTTTTTGTATTGCTTCAAGTATTCTCTGAAGGGGTAGTTTTGTGGGCATGTATTCTTTTAGCCTATTCATGTTGTGGAAGACTTTTCTTTCCTCTTCAACTGTAATAGACATTTTTGCTAGGTAAAGTATTCTGGTTTGGCATCTATGGTCGTTTAGAACTAGGAATAATTTGGTTCAGGCTCTTCTGGCTTTCATAGTTTGTACTGCTAAGTCAGCTGTAATTCTTGAGGGTTTTTGTTTATACGTGACTTGTTTTTCTCTTGCAGCTTTCAGTATTCTCTCTTTGTTCTGTACATTCAATGATTTTACTCCAATGTGCTGTGGGAGTTTCTTTTCTGCTCCTACCTATTTGGTGTTCTATATGTTTCTTGTATTTTTGGCATATGTCTTTCCTTAATTTGGGGAAATTTTCTTCTACAATCCTTTTTAAGATCTTGTCAATACCGTTAACCTGAAATTCTTTTCCTTCCTCTATGCCTATGATGAGTAAATTTTGTCTTTTCATGGTGTCCCACATTTCCTGCCTTTCCATCTGTGGTTTTTTTTTATTGTTTTTTTCATAATCTTTGCTTGAGAATTCAATTCTTCATCAGTCAATTATCATCCAATCATGATATTTTGTTTTCCATTTCATTCATTCACTCTGATGGTGAGTTTTCTCCTATTGTTTCAAATTATCTTATTGAGTTTTTAACTTCCTTCTTCATTTTATCTTGAGTTTTCTTCAATATTCTATCTCTTTTGTGAATTCAGTCAGAAGGGTATCTTTTCTAATTCTTTGATTTGTTTGTGTATCATTTAAATTCATTGAATTCTTTGATCATGTTTATGATTGTTCTTTTAAGTTCTGTGTCCTTGGTTATCTCCTGGGTGTTCTCATTGTAGAACTTATCTGTAGGACTTGTATTTGGTGGGAATGTATTATTTTGGTTTACCTTTTTATTTTTCCGTTGTCATTTTGGCATGTTTTTTTCTTTTGTTATTTGTGAGTCTGTTATGAAATGAAGCCTTACTTTATTGAGTTGAAGTCTAATTCAGTTTTCATTATTAGTGTGCCTTGGTTGTTTTCTTATTGGGTATATAAAGGTGGTTGGTCTAGGCTTCATGTTTTCTCTTTTGATTTTCTATTGGAGGAACCAGATGGCTTCAGTCCAGTACTCAGTAGTTCCCACAGAGGCCCAAGTCTGGTGCCAGTCAGGTATTCGCAAGCTTCCTCCTAAAGTCTGGGCCTCTACTCGTGAGCAGTCACAGAACAATTTGGGAAGATCACTAAGGAGAGGCCCAATTTATGTGCTCTCAGGCAGTCTGCAAAGGTCTAGTCTGGTACTGAAGGACAGAGAAGCCCAGACCTGGAGTGGTGGGATGGACTGCAACTGGTTCCAATGTAGGGGGATGTGCACAGCACCATTTAGGAAGCTCACCATCACATGGAGGCCAGATCCAGGCAGTCTTCAAAGCTAGGTTACTCTTAAATCTAGCCTTGCCCTACTTTTCAAGTCTTTGCCCCTATCACTTGACCTATGTGTCTGCACACTGACTGCGATGTTATGATTTCCCAATGTAAGTTCCATTATGATTTCCCCAATCTTCTTCCATTCAAGTCTTTGAATCTATGGTTTCTTTCCCCTAGGATAAGCTCTTGCCTTTTTCCTTTGCCTAGTATACCTCTACATATGACCCCAGAACTAATTGAAATGTTATCTTCTGTATGAAACTTTTCCTCCCTTCCCCATGTACTTTACAACTCTTCATACAACATGAAATTCAAATCATTTGGGTGAACTTCCTAAAGGAATGAACCACATCAAATTGATCTTTAAATTTCCAATGCGTGTTATTATTATCAATTTTGCAATTAATAAAGTGTCAGTCATTACTTCAGCAGATATTGAAAATATCTGAATTGGTTATATGTAAAAATTCTTTACAATAATTTCACCTATAGCTTATGCCCTAAATAATTGAAAGCAG
>NW_008360323.1:3988213-4000461 GCF_000622305.1 Nannospalax galili | reverse complement strand
GTGTGTGTTTATGTTCGTACTAGCATAATTCACATTAGTCAAAAGATGAAAGCCAGTCATGTATCCATCAGTGAATGAATGGATAAGGAAAATATGGTATATACCAGCAATAGGATGCTATTCAGTCTGAAGAGAAAGAATTTTCTCCTACAGGCTGCAATGTGGATGAATAGTGAGAGTATGCTAAATGAAGTAAACCCATCACAAAAAGGAAAATATTGTCTGACTCCATTTCATAAGGTATCTAGGATAGGTAAACTCATAGAGACAGAAAACAGAATGTTGGTTCCCAAGGAGTAGGAGAAGAAAAAAATATGGAGATGCTAATGAGTATAAACTTGCAGATTTAAATAATACATATGTAAAGGAGATTGGTCCCACAAGGTGAACCTTGCTGTTACATTAAATTCTCCATCTTAATTATTTTGTGTACTTACCATATTCAATTCTTTTAGGTTAAATTCATTTTATAAAATATTCTTCTTTGTTATAGAATGATTGAATTAAGGAAATTATTGTAATCATCACCATACATATCTATATGTGGTGAAGACAGAGAGAAGATGGAGCAAAGAACAAGAGAGGAAAAAATATTTGATCTTGAGGGTTCTCCAGTTGGAGAGTTAGAACTAAGACTTACCAATATAATTCAAGCACAATAAATACCTGTAGCATGGTTTAATCACTATTTGAGTCTGAATGAGCTACAAGCAAGGAAAAGAGAAGAGAAGAGAGTTAGCTGGTTTACTCCTGGAGCTCTTCTGGAGGACGTAACTGTGTGACCCTGTTCTAAAGACTTAATAATGGGAGTTTTGACTGACAGCTCATTTCCTGTGAAAGAGAAGGACAAAAAAAGTGAGTTATTGTGAATGAGGCACATTTGCTTTGGAATTATTTAGCCATTGCTGTTTATAATCTTTCATTTGAGTAAATTGAGATTCAGAGATATTGGGTAATATGTCCAGAGAGCGTTCATATTAAGTGGCAGAACAAAGTTTTAAAGTCAGGCCTCCTGGTTCCAACACTCCTTGCATGAATACCCGCTTACCTGGGCTCTGCTCATAATAAGTCCCTTATGAAGCCATTCCCAGTGTCTCAGGTCAACACATCCTTTCAATGCTCACTGACACGCTTTCATAATGCAACACATTGTCCCAGGAGAGTTGAATGTTTACAGATGACTTGATGAAATAAATAAGCACTGCTACGAAGTAGTCACTTTTATATGGTTGCAGTCTATTTGACAGAGAGATAGGAATTAGGTAAGTTGTTTTACTGGAAAGCCGTGTCGTTAGTGCTCTGAGTCTGTAGCTCTATGGCTGGCCTTCACATACATTCCTCTTTCATGGGATAATTTTTGAGGTTTTCTTGGCACTTGCACAGTATTTTCAAGTCCATCAGGATGAAAACTGTCAACAACATGTCTGACTTTAATCAGTGTTTATGTCTTTTTTTGTTTCAAGAATTGCAACAGATGTGTTAAATTATTTTCAAAAGAAAATCACAACTATGGAATGAATAGGGATGACTATGTATGACTGTGGTGGGAGTGTTCAGGAAAATCTAAGTTTTCCATATTAAATCATGTACATTCATACTTAATATGGGAAAAGACACATCATGGTTTAGATGCTGATTACAGAAAAAATCACTGTGTTGATCTAGAGTCAAATAGTAAAAAAGTAGTAAGTATTCAAGATTTATCGTGGCAAACTAGGAAGTACTTTCTCATATTGAGTTCTTCTTTGATGCTTTTAGCATCAAAGAAAAACCATGTAATTCAGTAAAATGTTTTTACGTTGGAAAACTGCATTCACATGATCAATTATAAAGATGTTGATTAAAAATAAAAGCAGAAGCATGAGTCCACATTTCACAGGTCTCAGACTGGAAGAACTCTCACTATTTGAACTCCAAAATGTTAGGAACATCTTCTGGATTCAGACCAGTAGAGATTTGGATGACAAAGAGAAAGAAACCTATCAGAATATCAGTACACTTCTGGGCAGTGGACTACTGACAGAATATTTCACTAAGTGTATATGAATTGCAAACACATGGGATCAATTTTCTCAGCACAGCCTGGGCCTTAAAATAAGGAGAACTATTGCTTTGGCAAGTGTTACTTGGTATTTTGCTGCATTTAAACCACTTTTGCCAAAAGTTTATTTTTAAAACTATTTTATTGAATTTTTGTGCATTTCATATAATACATCTTGATCATATTTATACACCCTCCCTTATCTGCAACTTACCCTGCCCTCCCCCACTAGACTTCATCCATTTTGTCATATATATTAAGGCCTATTGAGCCAAGTTTGTTTACCCAAATGTCCCTCGGTGTGTGTCCACTATAGCCTGTCTAGCCTCACTTCCTTAGAGAAAAGCAACTCTCCCTCTCCCAGTAGTTATCAGTAGCCAATAGGTCCTCAGAGCTAAGGTTGGGGCTTATTACCCATTTCCCCACTCCTATGCAGGTTTTTGTCTGGTTTGAGCTTGCATAAATGTTGTACATGCTGTCATCATTGCTCTGCATTCATATGAGATATGAGCAACTTTCCAGGCACCTGGAAAACTGTTTCCTTGTGTTCATCCACTATCCCTGGCTCTTACAATCTTTCTGCCCTGTCTTCCACAATGGTCCCTTGAGACCTTGTTGGCAGGGGTTTGATATAGATGCCCTACCTAGTGACAAACTCTCTGAGGTCTCTTATTTGCGGCACTTTGGCCTGTTGTGGCTTTCAGGGTTAATCTGGGTTTATTTCTGAGTCTGAGGTTTGAACAGAATATAGAAGTACAAAACGAAATGCATCAACTATCATAGATATGTGAGGTTTTAAGCTGAAAATGGGGCCTGGAGAGGTAGGTCAGCAATTAAGATCACTGGCTACTCTTGCAGAGGATCCAGGTTTAACTCCCAGGACACACATCGTGGCTACAAACCATCTGTAACTCCAGTTCCAGGGGATCTCTTCTGGCCTTCTCAGGGGCATTGCATGACACAGGTGCACTTACATATGTGTAGGCAATACACTCATGCACATAAAGTTAGACAAAAATAATAAAGAAAATATTAAAGCTAAAAATATTTTAAGGTCAATGACAATTTAAGGTTCTTCAAGAGTAGGCTGATTCAAGTGTTGCCTTCCAGTCCCATATCTGAGAGTATCAGAATGTGTTACATGTTGCCTTATAAAATCTAAAGACCTGATCTAATCCTATGAACAAATATGCTGCAGGAAACACTCCTCTCACTAGATAGAATCTTCATCTTGGGTAGGCCAGCAAACTCTGGCATATAGGTGTCTCCTGCTCCAGGGTCAGCAAACAGCAGATAGAATGGGGGTCATATATATGTGGCTGTTAGGTCTAGCATAGTCATGCTAAGGTTCTTACAGATGCACTGACTCTGTATTATCATTATATGTTAGGACAGTTTGGCTATTTTAAGAATTTATTTTAGTTTTATTTTATTGTATTGCCTTTTGACAGCAGTAGTACTTTCGATATCCTTTGCCTCAAGTTGGGATATGAAATGGGATCTGAATAGAAAACATATTACACTGATAAAACACTGGACTATCTACCAATGCCATGACAACTAGTTAAGCAACAGAATGGGGAGCAGATAGGGAAGATCTGGTATGCAGGCCAATTGCATCAGAAATAATTCCTTAAACAGTGAACCTTCTCATGAATTATGTACACATACACTCATCAGCAAAAAAGTGCATGTTTAAATGATGTTGTCATTTTGAAGATACCACTTCAGGATTAGATGCTGAAGAGTAAATAAATTTTCTCAAAATCTCTAATATTGTCATTAATTGGTTCTATTAATGATAATGATACCACTTTTATTACTATTTCCCTGGAATGATAAAGGACGTTGCTAATATATTTTCGTGATTTTCAGATCAAAAATTCTAGGGAAAAGTCTTTGAATTTACCTTTGAAGTTTAAAACAACAAAGACACCCTCCCAAGAAGACCACAGACAAATATCAATGGCAACACTTAATTTGGTGACAATCAGAGCAGATGCAACTGCTATGAAAGCATGTCTCATCTACAGAGGGAGGGCTGGGTTCTTTGTACTTACAACCCAGAAAGAAATGGAGCCTAGAGACCCCATCTTCTCTCTCACTTTTCATTTCCCTACCTTATTCTAGAAATAACAAAATCAAACAACCAACCTTATTGTGCTTGAAATCCCATGATTCAGGTATTTCTGGTCATTCATTTGCATATTACTACATGTAAACTCTTTCTGGTCAACAACCTGCACCTTAAAGCCCCAAGGGGTAGCAGGCCATAACCACCTGTAGTTGTTTGAATGAGAACTGCCCCCCATATTTTCATGATATATATGATATATTTCATAGATGATAGATGGATGGATGGATAGATAGATAGATAGATAGATAGATAGATAGATAGATCCTGGAAACAAAGGAACAAAATGCTATTATTTTGTTTATTAGTTGAATGTTAAAATTAGCATTTCTCTTTACAAAACATCTACTGGTGGGATTCCTAACGTGCTGGGATATAAATCACAGTTACGGGCATTGGAGGGGCTTTGTATAATTTAATAAACTGACAGAGTAAGAGAAGAAACAATTATAAAATCTCTAACTTGTAGGCTAATGGTACCATGGATTTGTTTTGTGCAATTAGACATTTTGAGAAACACAGTTTGAGCTATAGATCTATTTATTGAAAGGAACATAAGAAGGAAATTACTTATGGATGTGGATTGTAGGTGACCATCTGCTAGGAGTTAACACTTTCCTTACATTATTACATTTGGTTACTCGACCAACCTTGTGAGGCATGTATTATCTCCATTGCTCAGACAGGAAGATAAAGTAAAAAAAACATTAAATAGTTATGTACAATAATACATACAGTATGTAAAGAGTATAGAAACTGAACCCAGGTGTCTGAGCACAAAATATTATTAGCTACTCCTACGGTTTTACTATCATTTCCTATGTTCCATATTATGCTTCAAAGATCACATTATTACTGGTAGAATATCAAACAACATGTAAATATTTGGATTTTGCCAAGACATATTTGCATAATATTTCACAATGGCAGTATTTGTAAGAACTTGTGGTTTTTATGAAAAAATATTTCAGATCTTTAGCCCATCTTTTAATTGGGTCATTTGGTGTCTGTCTTCTTTGATTTTTGAGTTCTTTATATATTCTGGATGTTAAACCTCTGTCAGATGTGTCACTGGTCAAGAATTTTTCCCAATCTGTGGGTTTTCTTTTCACTTTTTTGATTGTTTCTTTTGCTGTACAGAAGCTTTTTAGTTTAATGAGGTCCTACTTATTGATTGCTGACCTTCATTCCTGAGGAACTTCTGATTTAGAAAATCCTTTCCTACACCTATATCCTGTAAGTTACTGTCAATATTTTCTTCTAATAGCTTCAGGGTATCCAGTTTCACATTGAGGTCTTTGATCCATCTGGAGTTGACTTTTGTGCAAGGTGAAAGGTAAGGATCTAGTTTCATTCTTCTACAGGTGGAGATCCAGTTTTGCCAGCACCATTTGTTGAAGATGCTGTCTTCCCTCCGTTGTGTGTTCTTGGCACCTTTGACAAATATCAGGTGGCTGAAATTGTGCGTACTCAGATTTGGATCTTCAATGATGTGTCATTGATCTATATGTCTGTTTTTGTGCCAGTATCATGCTGTTTTTATGCCTATGGATCTGTAGTATAGTTTGAGATCTGGTATAGTAATCCCCCCAGCATTGCTCTTTGTGCTCAGGGTTGCTTTGGCTATCTGGGGTCTTTTGTGCTTCCATATGAATTTAAGGATGCATTTTTCTAATCCTGTTAAGTATGTCAAGGGGATTTTGATTGGGATTGCATTGAATCTATACATTGCTTTTGGTAGCATAGTCATTTTAACAATATTAATTCTTCCAATCCATGAACATGGGAGGTCCTTCCATCTCCTGGTGTCTTCCTCAATCTCTTTCTTTAACGATTTAAATTTTTCATTTTTCAAGATCTAAACAGATAATTCTCAAAGGAAGAAATAAAGATGGCTTAAAAAAATCTCAAAAAATGTTCAACATCATTAGTAATTAGGGAAATGCAAATTAAAACCACTCTAAGGTATCACCTTACCCCAATCAGACTGGCTAGGATCAAGGGAACAAATGATACCAAATGCTGGAGAGGATGTGGAAAGGGGAATGCTCATTCACTGCTGGTGGGATTGCAAACTCGAGCAGCCTCTATGGAAAACAGTGTGGAGAACTCTTAAAACACTACAAATGAACATACCATATGACCCAGTTATACCACTCCTTGGCATATACCCAAAGGACTCATCCTATTGTAGAGACACTTGTACAAATGTTTTGTTGCTGCTCTTTTCACAATAGCTAAGAGATGGAAGCAACCTAAGTGTCCCTCAACTGATGAGTGGTTAACAAAAATGTGATATATTTACACAACGGAGTTCTGTTCACCAGTAAAGAAAGATGAAATAATGAAATATGCAGGTAAATGGATGGATCTAGAAACTGTCACACTAAAGTGAAGTAACACAGACTCAGAAAAATAAACGACATATGTTCTCCCTCATATGTGGCTCCTCGCACCAAATCCTTTAAAATTCTAGGTTCTTTTAATAAGATGATGATATGCAGTAGTCCCTTCTGCATGAAATAACTACCATCATCATGACTTTGGCTGAGCCTTACCACTAAACATGGTCACAATTGGGTTTGTTGATGGTTCTGTTCATTCATTAAAGGAGTGCCAAGCAGGGTCACTGGACCCTCACCTGAATATCCAGTCACTTTTTCTAGCCATTCTTCCCAAGCAACTAGTCCAGCCTTGGAAGACAAAAGAAAAATGAGGATGAACCCAATAGAGGGATGCTCTTGGATGCCCCTTGTCAAGAAACTTCAGTGGACTCTCATATGAACATTTGAAAATTGACCTGTTCTGACTTTTTTCTAGTTCCCTGTCTAGAACTTGTAATGCTAATTACTCTTGCCTTTACTTCTCTGTCACATCTTCTATTCATAATTCAAGAACTTTCTTCTCCCCTTAGAGACAAAAGTTATGTAATTTGGGAGTCTTTTAGATAGACCCATTGAAGGGGTACTCCAATTGCCTCACTCTGTGTCCCTGTTCAACATGGAAGAAACCATAGCAGTCAGCATCCCTATTCCCTATTGGCAGTTTGGGTAACCTCTTCAGAGGATGGCATGATAAGAATAGGAGGTAGGAATTGGCTAGGCAGTTAGGGTAAAAAGACTCCAAAGTCATGTAGCTAGTTTCTTGGCTAAAAGTCAAAATGTCCTTGGGACTGTTAGCAACATACTCTGTTCCAAGGCCAAAAATGTCAAAAGTAGTTGGGAGCTTGTATCTAATCCTTAAAAGATTTTAGAGTTGTCTCTTCAGAGGGGGGAATTTTTGAGGGGAGGGAGTGGGCATAGATTTGATCAAAACACCTTATATACATGTATGATATTCTCAATAAAGCTTTTGTAAAAATTAAAAAACATTATTTTAGATGTTATATTAGTTACCTTTTTACTGCTGTGATAAAGCACTGTGATCAAAAGTGATTTATGGAAGAAAGAGATTATCTTGGCTTGAGGTTCCAGACAGAGAGCGAGTCTATAAAGTCAGGCAAAGCATGGAAGAAGGTGGCTGAATCAGGAAGCTGAGACATCACTTCTCCAACCACAAACAGGAAGCAGAGAGAGCAAACTTCAACTATCACAAGGCTGTGAATTCTCAAACCGTGCCTGGGTTCAGTTTCTACACTCTTTACAGTGAAATACTTCGTTCAGCAAGGCTAGACTTCCCAAACTTCCCTAAATATCATCACCAACTGGGGTTCAAGTGTTCAAAATTTCTGAGCCTACAAGGGGCATTGCTTGTTTAAACCACCAGGCACTTTATCCTAACTTCTTCCTTCACGGTTGCCTAAGACGAGTTCGAGAAACAAAAGGAGGCAAAATAAATACATTTAACTTGACCATTAAATTTATTACAGATAACAGAAAACTTTGTTTTCAAATAAAAAATAAATTTTTCCAGTTGAATTTAATATTTATTTGTCCCTTATAAATACCTATTAACAGGGAAAAGATGTTTTTCAGTCCCATAGTACGTTAGCTGTTATTCAAGGAGACAACTATTGTAACTGTGTCAGTTACCTCCTCTGACTTTCTTTTAGGTTCCTTCTTTGTACAGTGGACCTCCTGTGGAATATATCCAATGCCATCGAAATTGGATAACATGAGTTAAGAATCTCTTGCCCACTTTCTGGAAAACAACAAATACTCATAGTTGCTGTGACTATTGTTTCTAATTCTGTTTTTTTTTTTTAAATTTCATACATGAGTATTTTATTTACATTATTTCTGTATATCCCATTCCCCCTTCAACTCCTCTCATGCCCCACACTTTCTTGTTCTCTTCTTTGATTATTATTGTTATATATACATATATATGTATGTATGTACATAAAATGTTCCACATCCATTTAATGATGCTTATGTGTACCTGTGTTTAGGGTACACATTCCCCCTTCAACTCCTCCCATGCCCCACACTTTCTTGTTCTCTTCTTTGATTATTGTTGTTATATATACATATATATGTATGTATGTATATAAAATGTTCCATGTCCATTTAATGATGCTTATGTGTACCTGTATTTAGGGCTGGCTGTCCACTTGGGATTAGATAATCTTGCAGGGAGCTAGTTTTCCTGAATGAAAGTGATTCTCCCTCCCTTTATATCCATTGCCTGTAGCTTTCCATCTTGAATTGGGACCCCATGAAAATGTCCCCATCCTTTTTAGCATATCAATTGGTTTTGTCATTATGCAGATCTTAGATTACCATACTGTGGATATTTTATTAGTGTAGCTTCCTAGTCATGTCTATAATGCATTAATTTGTAGCAAGTACCTTGTCCCTCTGGCTCTCACATATTTTTCTGCCCCTCTTCCATAATGTTATGGGAGCCTTAAGTGAAGAGGTTGCATTGTAATTTACTCACTTAGGACCAGGCACCTCACAGTCACTTATTCTCTGACATTTAGCCAATTATAGAAACTTTGTAATAGTCTCCATCTGTTGCAAAAAGAAGTTTCTTTGATAAGTATGTGAATATGTCTGTGATATGTGAATATGTCTTTTATATGTCTGTGAATATAAAGGTACCTATGTGGCATATAGTAAGAGTTACATTGGTCTAGGAAAGTGACAAAAGTAGGTTCTTCTCTAGGGTCTTTGACCTCTCTAACCATGTGTACTTGGCTGTGTTTACAGTATCACACATGAGTTCCCTCCCATTGAACACTCCTTAAGTCAAACCAGATATCTATTGATTGCCCCAAGATAAAAGTGCCAGTACTGCACCAATAAGTTTGCTGGACTGGTTATTGTTGTGGTCTTTTGATTTATAGATGGGTAAGATCATTAACTTTTTTTTTCCATTGCCATCTTGCATAGTATCTTCTGATATTATGAGACCTAATTTACAGGAAGGAGGCTTCCAGGTCAGTTCCAGCTCAATTGCTCCAAGACCTGTGTATGTGTTCAGCAATAGGGTCTTACCTTCAAGTTCTGAGAAGCAACCAAGGCCTGTGGCAATAGCCTGAATTCTTTAGGAGTCTCTTGGAATACCCTGATCAACAACTCAAAGAAAGATTCCTTTTGCCTGGGACTGTGATTTTTGTTATATGACCTTCAACTATACATATGTATTTACATTTATATGTGTTTTTCAGCAGGATTATTAAATACTACACTTCTCTTTGTTGCTTTACACCATTTAAATATAATGTATACCACTGCATAGCCTTTTCTCCTGCCTTAAAGTACCCCCTCCCATTCTCTTCATTTCTCCCTTGAAAATGCCTGTGTTCTACTATCCCCCATCTCTTGAGCTCATTTGTCATTTCCCACAAGGTCACTTTCCGTTTTTCTGACTCTTGCAGCTATATCAGGATATAGACTCACTTCTAAGTATTTAGACCTAGTAAATGAGAGAGAACATGTGTCATTTGGAGATGGTTTTGCCTTTAAGGGACACCTTCTGACCTGGAGATTCTTTTAACTTGGGTAATAAGACAGAATGTTGCAAACAGAGATGTTTCAAGAAGTTTCTCAAATTGCCACGTTATCCAGCAGAATTTAAGTATGGGATTTGGAATATACTATAAACTATTCTGCCACCTTCCTTGAGATAAATGAAGGGCAGTGTTCACAGACAAGCTGTTCCCCATGGCTGGAATGGGAAATTCTGATATTCCAGAGTTTTATTTTGAGAAACTCCAGGAAGTGTATACTATTTACAAAAATGTATCTCAGTCCTATTGTTTAAACTTGTCATTATAAAAAACAGTAGCAATGTTTATGTCCCATGCTAATCTGTTCTCCAATCTCTATACACAAGTGTCTGGCATTTATATTTCCCTTGTAGCTCTGACTTGGGTTGGCCACTAGAGAAAACTTGTTTAATTCACTAAGTTCCAGGGGCCTGTGGCATCAATGCAGAGCACAGAACACATGTTTATGTGTAGCTCACATTTTTTTTCCTGAGTGGAGAAAGATATGATTTGCCTTGGTTCTCTTTTACATACAATTAATTCATCCATTACATATTAGTTTGTAACAAATATGCCTTACCTCATTCCGTATTAAGTAGGTCCTTACATGTGGTGATCTTCAATGGTGGACTTGAGTACAATTATTTCTGCTTAAAGAAACTCATTGAATGGTAAGATTTTCAAATCAATGTAATATACCCTTGGTATCCACCTATGTTTTGTTTCAAGACCTCCTGTGAATACCATAATCCATGAATTTGCAAATTCCTTGTATAAAATGCTGCTAAATCCCAATATAACTTACATACATTCTCCTATACTCATTAATGCCCATATTTCTTGTAGTAGTAAAAACTATGTAAATGATTTGTCAATAGATATTGTACTGTAATAACATGTCAATATATATGATACTATATTATTTTAGTGTTAAAGAAAAAAGCTATACATTTTTATGAGGCACATTTTTTTCAAATACTTTCAATCTGTCCTTTGCTATATCTGAGGATAAAAACCATACTGGATATAGAGATTTAATTGTATCGACAGCTTATTATTATTATTACAAATAAATTAATGAACTTCCACATCTGTTAGCAAGCCAAATGTTATTTATCAAAACCAAGTTAAAGAACAAGTCATAATAAGGAGAAAGAATATGAAGTTTGTATGTTATGAAAGGGCTTTAGAAAATGTCTAAGTTAATAAAAATGCCATTGTTTGATACCAACTCTTGATCTCCAGAAGAGCCAAGTCAGCGTGTGCTATTTTAAATAATTATGAGCAATCCACTCACATATCATTGTTACTAATGCACAAGAACATAGTTTCCTCGCTGTTGAGAACAGGAAGGGTATTTAAAGATGATACAAAGCTGACTTCTTGCTTTATAGACACAGAGATGAGGCCTGTTTGTTCTATCAAACCAAATTATCAAATAAAATACAGAACCTCACTCCAGGGTTCTCTTTTCTGTCACCATAGCATCTTGATGAAATTTTTTACATGTCAATCCACTACTTAGATTTCCATAACTACATAAATTTATTCTTAGCCTAAACTAATATTCCCCGGTACTCACTGTACTCTTTGTATCTGCCTTGATTCTGGGATACACTGAATCCTTGGAGTATGTGGTTAATTTTATTTTCCAAATATGGTCACTGTAATATTTTCCATTGTACATACTGTTGTGCATCAAGGTTTTCCCCTTAACCCCCTTTATATATGAGTGGGTTATGTGATTGGATATTAGGATACAGCAAGACAGATTTCATTCCATCTCTGAGCATGGTCCTTAAATAAACTGGCTTTGGAATGTTTGCTCTTGGGATAGTTCCCCTGAGACTCTAGTCTCTGCACTGTGAGAAGCAAGAGCCACATGAAGGTGCTCCTGTCTATTTAAGCTTCTAGCTGTCAGATGATCACCTGCAAGCCCTATGAGTGTCCCATTCAGCCATTCAACCCAGCTGGACTTTCAGAAGTCTCTAAGCCTAGCTGACAGCTGTTTGTAAGTATATGAGCGTTTCCAAGTGAAAATCATGCAGATGAGCCCAGTCAAAACTCATGGACATTACAAGAAAATAATGAACATTTTCTTCTACTGCTATTATAAATTTGGTCATTCATTCATATAT
>NW_008360323.1:3975330-3988203 GCF_000622305.1 Nannospalax galili | reverse complement strand
ATATATGCAATTGAATGGTGATGATAGAGAACTCAGAGGCTGCTCACAGATTCCTGGCATCACACCCTAGGTGCATTCTTACCTCTGCTATGCAAGGTCCTTGCTAAATCTCCTAAGTCTTGAATGTACTGCTCACCTTGACAGGTCCAGTGATTCCCCCTTCCTATTAGCAAAATCTGTCAGGTTTTAAACTGATGGCTGGGTATATGGAACTTTCAATAGAAATTCTAGGTGACTTTGATGCTTCTTAATGTGGGAAAAGAGCAATCTTTTTTTTCCACATGGGTGTCTTCTTTAGGTAGAAAAGTTCAACAGAGGTCATAAAGCCCAAGAGTGAGATAGATATGATGTTGACCTTTTCAGAGCGCACAGAGCTAAATTTAATATTCAACATGGGAATTCTTTTAGCCTGAAGGGACAGCAGATTTGCTTCCAGCTTCCTCTGCAACCCTATTTTTTATGCATTTTACTTTAATAAACTTACAGAAGAAAAATGATAATTTTAAGACCTCTCTAAATCCTGTAAGGGTGGAGTCTAACTTACAAACAAATAATATTAAATGATTTTTCTATCACTATAATTACTTAAACATTTTACATTCCAAAGTCACCACAACTTAGTCTTACTTCAGTGCCTACATGACTTTATACTTTGTCTAAAATAATATCTCTAAAGTATTGCTTGTATTCTTTGGATATACATTGACTCTTAACTCTTGGGTTTTGTTAGATTTTATGTCTCAGTTATGGCCAAAATAATATTTTACATTTCATGTATTCTCCTGGACTGTTCATTTCTCAAATATTTTTTTCCAATATATGTGGGAACCATTCCGTTATTTTCATTTAATACAGTGTTGTGCCAAATCACAGGGCAGAATACCAAAGGAGAACTAGATTATTAAAGTAGACACAGGGTTCCCAACTATTTAATTTTAATACTTGAGTATTCTAGTATAAAAAAGATTAAACCAATAAGTCAAATACATTGTTACATAGAGTAAGACTGATTTAAAGAATTGCATTACATTAATAATACTTGGTGGATATGGGCAAATCATATAAGTGGCAGATGGATTGGAAAACATTAGCTTGGAATTTCTGAAAAGCCTTTAGGATTCCCTTATCTTTGCAGTGCTTTGATGCTGGGAGATTATAGTTTTCTAGCTTTTGGTTTTTCTGTTTTCTTTTTGATCAGCAAGTTATTGCTTGCCACAATGGAAAACATATTACCAACATTTTTAAAGTATTTTTAATTTTTTTGTTATTTTATTATTTTTTATTTTACGCGTGTGTGTGTGTGTGTGTGTGTGTGTGCATGTGTGTATTGCCTGCATGTATATAAGTACACCAGTGCCTGTGACAATCCCATGGAGGGACGAAGAGGCCACTGGATCACCCAGAACTGGAGTTACAGATAGTTGTTAACTGCCATGTGGGAGCTGCGATTCAAACCTGGGTCTTCTGCAATAACTTTAACTGTTGAGCCATCTCTTCACACTGACAAACATTTTTCTGTGTGTCAGGTCAACGACAACTTCAATTTGTAAATTTTTAAATAATAGATGCCATCTCAGAAATACTATTAGAATTAGTAGTTGCTTTGTGTATATGTTCCCGGTGATCAGAAGTTAGGAAGCATAGGAAGCATAGGTTTGAAATTCCAGACTGTGGGAAAAAAGTTCATCCAGAAGAGAGGCGCTGTCTTCTCTGCCAGTGCTTGAGCTCCCCTGCTACAACCTTGTCTTCACATTCTGCAAGTTTGACTCCATGATCAAAGACCCATCCTGCTTCCTGCATGCCATTGTTTAGTAACTACGACCATTCCCTGGTCTCTACAACTTCATCTATTCACTGACACCTTCACCTTATACATTTCATTTCAGAATTGGAAAGAGTGGATTAACACATCTTGTAAAGTTACAATTTGTGTGATTCATGTAATTAAATTGCCATTGAAACTGATCCTGGACACACCTTTAAGAAAATTTATCCTATCTTTCTATCAATAGAGAAATGAACTGTTTCCATTTCAGAACTTCAAATACTCCTCAATAATATATGCCTCTTCTTGCTTAGCATTAAATAAACTATCTCTCTATATGCCAGATCAAGACTCATAGGCACAGACCCTAGTATTAGATGCCTCACAGACTTCCTCATTTAAGACTTTGGATTTACCACTTGCTCTGGAGACACAGTCCTCATCAATTCCCATTTATTAGTAGGTGCTTAAAGGAGGCACTTTCTGACATGCAATAAAAAGCAAACCAAATGAGCAAATGGCAGTGAACTTGAGGGGCACTTTAGGAGAAGGTCTATCAGTATTCATAACTCTGACACACTATAAAAGACACTTTAGTGCAACAAAAATGTGTCAGGAAAGATATTGAGTTAACCGAAGGGCTGAATTTTCTGGTAAAACATATAAGAGCACCCATTTCAACAGATCTGAAGTATTCATTTATTTTCCTCTTTACTGACAACTCATTTACAAAGTGTCAGGTGAATGGCATTGAAAGCAGCACTGATATTAACTCCTAAATGAGGTTCGACAACAATGAAAGGTACATAAGTATTCCACCCCAGCATTCCCTCTATAATTAGTGCCTTGGCCTTGTCGAGGCAGCTGATACCTCTCAAAAATTAGAGGAATTATCTTTGGAAGTAATTCACATCATGATATAAATGGCACGGTACAGTTTCCTCTTCTTGATACAACTCATTTTTCAAATGATGCAGACAAAAGTTAAAGGGCATTTTTTGTTTCTTAAAGAATTTCATCTTGATATTTCAAAGGGAAATGCATAATATAAAAGTAAAATTTTAGCCTAAGTTTTTTTTCTCAAAAGAATTTCTTTAATGAAAACTAAAACCCAAACCCAAAGAACTTAGGCCAGGAAGAACCTATTCATCTCACAGCATGGAGAAAAATATAATTACATTTTCACTTGATTAATACATTGGTAAGCAGGGCCAAGAAATGTGTTTCCTTAACTCACGTTGACAGGCTATCTATACAAAATAATGGGTACTTTTTATCCCTCTTTTATCCTATTTTAAGTAATGTAATCTCAATGAACTTTTCTTTTACTCTTAATTTACAGCATCTCTATTTTATTGTTATTTTAAAAAGCATACATATATGAATGCTGCATGTTATAAACATTAATAATATTCACAGGGTATGGAATATAGTTTGAAAGCAACAAGAATAACTAAAGTAATAAACATATACTCTGACTTTACCACTGTAGCATCAGATTAAATTATTAATAGTTGTCCATAACACTTCTACAGATAGTAATATGGGCTATAAAAGGACAGAGTGTTTTTAGAAATAGTATCTCTTTTTATCTCTGTCATTTAAAGGAAAATACTGTTAATGGGGTAACTTGACTAAGAATTTGGGTTCACCAGAGAAACCTTCCTCATGCAACAGATAGTGATTAGCACAGAGAACTACAATTGGCCAGTGCTCAGAGAATAAGAGACTACAGAATGCTTGTCCCTTTGTAGGACATCTATATCAAATCTCTGCCTTTCAAGGCTCAGGGATTATTGCAGAAGAGGAGGCAGAAAGATTATAACAGTCAGATTTGGTGGATAACCACAAGAAACAATTTTCCAGACAGCTGGGTAGTTGCTCATAGAAATTCACAGCAATGGTGACAACATTCATAACACCCATATAAGTTCAAGACAGACAGCACGGAATTGGAAAAGTGGGTAGCAGGCCCCAGCCCTAGCTGAGGAATTATTGGTAGCTGGTGACTTCTGGGAAAAGAAGATAAGATTTCCTTTTTCTAAAAAAATTTATGTGTATGAGTGTTATACCTGCATGTATATAATGCACCCATGTCCTGTAGTGCCCTTGTTGGGTCCCCTGGAACTGGAGTTAAGGATGGTTGTAAGCCACCATGTAGATGCTGGGACTCAAACCCCAGTCTTCTGCAAGAGCACTCAGTGCTCTTAACTGCTTAGCCATCTCTCCAACCCCAAGCCAGGTTTATTTAAGGGAGTTATTATGGATCAGTTTACTAGGCTCTGGTGGATAGACCCGCATCAAAGGGCATTTTGGGACACAGGTTTGAGATATATATATATCACAGAGTATAGGAAATTGTGGGGTTATTAGGGGAGTGCAGATAGAGGAGGGTGGTCTAAATATGATTGAAATATATTGTGTTAAAGTCACAAAAATTCAATAAAAATGAAAGAAGCTGGGTTTTCCCAAATGAAATATGAATGGGGAGAAAACAAAAGGTGGTTGTGGGGGTGTATGAGACGGAACATTATTCTGTAGCATTGTCCAAGATTCAAGACCACCTTAAACTCTCTTTGAAGTAGAAATGTAACACTGTGATTTCTCCTACATTACCTTTTTATATTCAGTATTTAATCCTATGAACATCAAGAAGCTATTTTATCTTAAAGACTGCCAAAATAGACATAAGAATTCCACTGGGTAATTCCAGGTCATACCAGTATAGGTGTTGAAGATGTGCTATATGATCATGGATGTTTGACTCTCATCTGTAAGCTGCATTACTAAATGTGGCCAAGAAGAACATGCAAAACTCTCACAATATGAAGAGAACACTGAGTCCTTGTTTCCAGTGCTCCTTATCACACTGCTTCGTTTCATTTATCTACTTCATCAAGCTTCCCTCATTCAAAAATATTTACTGCACTTCTAAATTGGACCTGGTTCTCTATTAGGTTGAGGGATGCCAAAGAGGACTAAGATATCGTTCTTGCCCATGAACATTGTGTATTCTACAGGGGAAGCTTAAAGGCACAAAGTTGTTCTCAATCAATGTTAGTACATGACCAGCTTGCTCAGCTGGTGTATGTACATACGGTTTAGTCAGTTTGGATTCCTAAAACAAAATTCAGATTGGATGGTGTGAACAATAGACGTTGATTTCTCACAGCTTTGAACACTACAAGTCTGAGGTCAGCATGCTGGCATAGTCTCATTTTCAGTGAGTCTTTTCAACCTTCAAAGATGGTTACCTCTTCCCTGCACCAACGTGTGGTAGGAAGAAGCTCCCCGACCACCTCACCTCCTCCTAATGGCAGTAATCTCATCATTGAAGGTTCACTCTCAAGATCTCTTCTAAACCTAACTACCTTTCTGAGGTATACCATCACACTGGAGATTAGTGCTTTAGCATGTAAAGAGTGGAGAGACACATTCACTCAGATCATAGATGAGAACGTGTGGGTGGGTACATAAAGTTAGAGGGGAGTCAGCAGTGAAGGACTTACCCAGGAAAAGTCTAAAGGATTTTCAGACTTTTGCATAAATATTATCATTTAATAGAAAGCACCATCCAAACAGGAGACAGTTGAATGCCTAGAAAATGTTGGACCAATGTCAATTTGACCTAAGCCAGCCTCCACACTTAAACCATAAGTTTTACCCAAAAAAGCTTCTGTGTATAGGAAATTATACCTTAGACTGGGAAACGAGCAGTAGAGTCTCACCCAGCCCTCACAGCTAAGCCTCCATCCAATCACTGAAATCTGCTAAAACATGACTGCATAAGGCAGATACAGTTGTATCCAATCAGGCTGCCGCTACATCTCCTTTCCTATCAGAAGAGCAGAATGCTGGTGGAAGCATTTCAGTCCATCTTTCATTGGAATCCTGCCTGTTACACACCACCTTCTTGTGTAAGTAAGCTTTGTGACATTCAATGGGTCTCAGTCTTTCTTTGAATAGAGACTATGGTAAAATATCAGAGTAGAAAGTGAAGGCAAAGAACAAATCTTGACTGTATTTTGTTACAAATTGACAGGAAAAGACAGTGCAAGTTCCTTGTACTCCCTTAACTGGTAATATGTAGAACCAGTGTTTGCGTTCATGAGTGAAATGGTGAGTTACATTTGCATTTCTGTCTAAGACATCAGCAAGTGGCCATTTATTGGGATATAAAACACCTTATAGAAAATTTTTGTCTGAAAAAAAGCAGATTTAATGACCATAATTGCCCATTCATATGCAGGACATATAAGTTGTTTTTGAGATGATAGCAATGGCATTAGAACATTTTCAAACTTCCTGCACTCACAATTTGTGTTTTAGTAGGGTAAGATTAGGTGAGTGACAGACAACATGCAACCACATCAAAACAGAGAGTATAAATGGATGATATTTTTAGTCCAAAAATAAAGCAAGTAACTAGATGGTGCCATCACTATTTTGAATAGGTGGCCAGTAAAGATACAAGTGAGCTAACTAATGTCTATGAGAGAAAGATAAACCATGTGGATGTCTAAGGAAAGGATTTATAAGAGAGGACAGGGTGGTAAGTGAGACTGTCTGGACTAATACATTCCTGGTAGGTTTGAGGGGTGACAGCTAGGTAAAGAACAGGGAGAAGAAGAAATTCACCTATGAAGAACAGGCCAGATTACCTGGCCAACGTAAATGCTCTGGCTTTTAGATGGGAAACGCTTGAAGGATTTTGAGCCTAGATGTGGTATGATCTGATTCATGTTTGTTACACTGAGACCTAACTAAATAGGACAAAAGCGAGAGTAGGAAAATCAGTTGAGGACACTGAGATAGTTCTTGAGAGATGGTGGTGGTTGGACAAGTCAGAGGGGAAGAATAGAGATGAAGCTATATTCAGAACATATTTTTAAGGAGAGCTAATGGTATTTGATAATGTTTTATGTGATATATGAGTCTAGCACATGAGGTAACAGTAACTGTGGCATGGACAAAATGGAGAATTAGAGAAATCAGTAACTGAAATGGAGTGAGACTCTTAAGGTAAGAAAGCTGGTTTGGGAATGTTAGATTAAGGTCAGTATTAGACACTCGAGAGATGTATAGTAAAATATTTGTGTATGTTTCTGGAATTCAGATGAGAGAGACTAAATGTATGTTTGTTGCTCATGTTTAGAGGATGGTTATTCTGATGTTGCAGAATGAGGTTACCAGGTGTAGCACAGGTATAAAAGAGAGGAATTTCACCGAGTGAACCCTGGGATGCTCAGCAGTTGAGACATCTAATAGCTGAAGAAAGGAACATAGCAAAGAGATAGAGAAGAAAGAAGTTCAAGCAGAGGAAGTTCACAGCCACGTAACATCTCCAAAGTGGAATGACCCAAGAAAGAGGAAGTCATACCTTTGTCAATGCTGATGACAGGTTAAATGTGATGGAAAATATCGGTCACCTATGGACTGATCATGGGAGCTTCTTTGGGAGTCATTAGAATAGGGATGATGCCAGAAGCTTGGCTGAAAATTAGATCATTTCAAAAGATTGACAGGATCAGGAATCATTATATAATGATGGGGTGAAATAGAAATGAACGTATATAGAGTGCTCTCAGTTTGACTTTCAAGATAACAAAAGGATAGGCAGAAAACTCCTAGGTATTAGGACACAAATAGATTAAGAAGGATTTGGTTTTTTGCCCAAATACGGGCATACCCCAAGTAAGGTATTCCTCCGTGTTGCACGGATGAGCTGGGAAATAAGGAAGGGATGACAATTTAGGGGAGAGTGTGAACAATCAGTGTTGTAGTGTGACTTTGGCCCTCCTTCAGTTCTGCCCTCCCATCCATATTCCAAGGTTTGTTTTCACTTACCGTGTTCAGTAGTTTGATGAGAACAGCTGTGCTGGTTAACTTTTATTGTCAACTTAACAAAACCTACAGTCACCTGGGGAAAGGACTTCAGTGTAAGGATTTCCCAGGTCATATTACCTTGTGTCCGTGTCTGTGAGGAACTGATTGATGACTGAAGTCAGGGAGACACAGCCTGCTCTGAGCAACACTATCCCTAAGGAGGTAGGTCTGGGATGTAAAAGAAACCAAGCCAGAGAGCAAGAGAGTGCAGAAATAAGCAGGATTCCTCTCCGGTTTCTGCTTCAGTCCCTGCTCAAGTTCCTGCCTTGATTTCCTTCAGTGATGGACTATTACCTGAAAGTGTAAGCCAAAATAAACCCTTTCATTGCTGGTGTCATCCTTATTACTACAACGATATTGTTTGGTTCATTTTATTAGCCAATTAAAGAATTGAAAGGCAGGAAAAAATCTCAGACTAGCAGAAAGAAACTGGTAAACAAACATTTGTTGACATATAAAGAATCACATTGATACACATAAAGAATCATACATACACACACACACACATACACACACACACACACGCACACACACACACACACACATTCATACAGAAAGAAGAAGCTCTCCACAAGTGGAGACAGAACCCAGAAACCGAAATGCAACACTCCCTGGCAAGAACCCAGGTTTTAAGTGTTTCTGTGGCTTCTGCACCCCTGATTTTTGATTGGCCAACTTAAACAAAGAAGTGGGTGCTGATAGACTTATGATTCCAAAAGATAAGGTGTCCAGGTCTTCAAGACTCTAAGCATGTCAGTTGAAGGGGCCGTGTTGGACTCTGTCAGAGACCAAAAAGAAGCAGGACGTGTGCATCTTTACTATTCCTCAGTGACCCTATCAGGGTCTATTACATCCCCCCTTGGAAGAGGTAACCCTAAAATCATGTAGGAAATGGTCTGAAATTGGGGGATAGATGTAACCCATTTTCATTATGAAAATCTAAAGATCTAGTTTGAATATATCTTATCCAGAAAAGGGAAATGTTCAGACTGAAGTTTTTAGATTGTAGCCTCATGTTATAGCCTCTAACAGAGATGCTAATTTAAGTGGCAATAAAAGAATTCTGAGCTCCCATTTGGCATTTTTTGGTTAGAGAACCAGGACCTCTTTGGAACTGTCAATTGTGAATTTTTGTTTTGTCTTGGGGTCCCTGCCCTGAACTGCCTACCCGGCTTCTTCTTTCTATTCTCAACAATCCTCCTCCGTCTAAAAATATTGCCCGAAATGCAGGTATGGGATTGGAGCCACTGTCAATTCTGGCTTTTTCCAGCTGAAGGGGTATATCAAGTGTGTCTCTTAGGGAACACTCCTCGGTGGGCCTGCTAAAGGGATTCTAAAATTATGAAACTGTGTGTTGTATGGAGGAAAGGAAGTCCCTGACTTGTGTTTAGAAAGAGACAGAGGATTTTTTTTTTAATGGCCAAATTACAGTCTATTATAATCTCTTAATGAGTTCCAAAAGCATCCATCTATTGGGCTCCCCCTTGTTTTTTTTAATTATTTTTATTTTATTTTATGTGTATGAGTGTATTGCCCACATGCATGTAAGTGTACCCATGTTGTACAATGCCCACAGAGATCAGAAGAGGGTGTAAGATCCCCTGGAACTGGAGTTACAGACAGGTGTTAGCTGCCATGTGTGCTGGGAATCAAATCCAGGTCCTGTGCAAGAGCAGCCAGTGCTCTTAATCATAGAACCTTCTCTCCACCCCCACCTCCTTGTTTATCTTTTGGCCTCCAGTCATGGACTAAAGAGTGATGAATCTTGAATGTACTTTTAGGTATTTTAATAACTCTTAGGGTGGCCAGAATCACAATGTAAGTTTCCTCTCAGATGCTTTCTAGACAGGGATAACAAAGAAGAAATTTAGCCATCACTTAATTTTTAGGTTAAAACAATAGTAGGCCTGCCCCACTTGGGTGTACACAGGAACTGACTGGAGATAAATGTTGTAGTATTAAATTGAGTCAAGGTCTGAAGTCCTATATTTGGCCAGTATTTTCCTTATTAAGAAGAAAATCATTAGTGGAAATAATTGTCTAAAAACTCATATGGTTAAACCTAATGTTCAAGGAGTATAGTCAGTTGGATAAGCCAATCATTTTGATATTTTATTTTACTTCCCTGTTGAGTGTTTAAGACCAGGTATTATCAAGGGGAAAATGGGAGCACTTAAACTGGGGAGGGAGGAGGGAAGTTAGACAGGGAAAGGGAGAGGAGAGATAAATAAAGCTTAGGTGGCATAAAAAGTCAAAGGGAAACGTATTAACTGAATCCCCCCTCCCCCCCAAAATACTCAGACATATGAGCCTATACAACAAGGAACACAGGGCCAGATAGGAGAAACTTCCATTACAGTTTTTGGGCAGTATATTCCAGGGGGCTCCCAAAACAACACGGGCTATTGCCACAGCTCTTGATTACCTCCAGAAACTTGAAGGTAAGACACTATTCCTGAAGACAGGACATACTTCAGACACAAGACTTGGACCAATGGATCTGTAACTGACCTGGATGGCTTCTCCCTGAGATCTAGGTCTCATAGTTCTAGAGAATACTATGCAAGCTGCTAAGGAAGAAAATCAATGAACAGTCCAACCCAGATCCAAAACCTTATAACCAAAAAAAAAAAAAAAACTGGCACAGCAAACTATCTCTATTGGTGCAGTAGTGGCACTTTTATCTAGGGAGTAATCAATAGCTATTTAATTGGATTTAAAGCCCTCTCAATGGGAGGGAACTAATGGGTTTCACTGTAAATACGGCCAAATACACTTGGCTAGTAAGGTCATGGATCCTAGAAGAAACCCTATCTCTGTCATATCTCTAGAAAAATGAAATTTCTTAACTGTATTCTAAATATGAATCTTTGCATTTACAGACAAGTACACCATACACCACACATCAAAGAAGTTTCTCTTTGCAACAAATGGAGACCATTACAGAGTTCCACAACTGGTCACACACAGGGAATATACGTGTAAGGGATGCCCAGCCCTAAGTGACATATCTAGCTGTAGAGTGGAACCTCTACAGCTAAGGCTCATGGAACACAATGGAACAGGGGATGGAGAGAATACCAATACATCCCTAAATTCTCACCAGTGAAGCTTCCTCATACAAAAAAGTTGATATACACAGAAGGTCACAACTGGAGAACAAGACTGCAGAATGTGGGTCCTTGGATAGGACTACTTTTTAAAAATTTTACCTACCTGTAGCTCACAAACCATTGTGGAAGAGGGGGCAGAAAAATTGTAAGAGTCAGGTTTGGTGTATGAACATAAGGAATGTGACTTTCAGGCCACTGGGAACTTCATCATATGAACTTACAACAGTGACAGCATACACAAGATTCATGCCAACTCACACAAAAACACAGCATTTCCCAACCCTAGCAGAAGAACTATTGGTGACCGATTACTGCTGGTGAGAGAGAGTAGATCCTCTTTAAGGGAGTGACTCTAGATAGGCTGACTAGACTCCAGTGGATGAACTTGCACCAAGGGACATCTGCGTCCAAATTCTTGATCAGATAACATATTACAGAATGCATAAAATCTTGTGGTTGGGGGTGATGGAAATCATGGATTGGGGAGAGGGTCTAAATTTGATTAAGATCTACTATATGAAATGCACAAAAACAATAAAAGTATTTTTTTGAAAACACCATGGATGTGGCCAATAAAAGCCTTTTCTTTTGGTTGTTAATTCAGTTGAGGAGCTGGTCTTCAGAGTCACTTGGGCTTAGGGGAAGTCTTGGTTATTTTTTCCTTCCTCTTATCATCTGCTCCATTTATTTGAGGAAAAGTCAAAGGGCTTATTTGACTGTGGGCTTTGCTTGGAAGCACTGAACAAATTTTTGCTCCGTGTTGACCCTCATTTCTTTAGACTGGACACTGGTTAATCCAACTGGTAAAGCCTTCCCTGCCTCTGAACAAGAGAACACATAGCTCACCACACTTGCAAGACATTTTCAGAGATGCCTCACAGTCCCCTGGGATCTAATTGACCTTGGAGGGCAAGGGACAAAATGCTGTCTCTTTTATGTCCCTCTGACAGCATTAGTATAAGCCTCTAAGTATGGTTATTAAACCATACCAGAAGGTTAGTCAGATGCATCTAGTACTTTTAATTACTGTGTAATATATAAATAAAGCTTGAATAAAAACCAAACATTTCAGAATAGACTTTGCTTAGCACATATTCGTTCTTTTAATCCAGTCTATATCATTATTAAGAAGAATAGATTAATAATTTCATTAATTTAAGTCGATGTTTGACAGAACTGTGGCCTTAGAAATTGTAAGATCATCTATACAACATTTTTAAGATTCATCTTTGACTTACCTCAAGAAACCTATTCAGACCATCATAAAAAATTGCAAAATTTCCAGGTTTCATTTTCATTCTGTAAATGTACAGTCATTTTCATCTTTATCTACAAATCATTTTTCATTAAAAAATATTTCCATTCTTTTTTTTCATCAACTTTTACAAAAACTTTATTGAGAATTTCATACATGCATATAAGGTGTTTTGATCAAATCCATGCCCGTTCCCTCCCCTCCAACATCCTCCCCCAGAAGAGGTAACCCTAAAACCTTTTAAGGATTAGATACAAGCTCCTAAATACTTTTGACATTTTGACATTTTTGGCCTTTGGAACAGAGTGTGTTGCTAACAGGCCCAAGGACATTTTGACTTTTAGCCAGAAACTGGCTACATTTGTTTGGGGTCTTTTTACCCTAACTGCTTAGCTATTTCCTACCTCCTATTCTTATCATGCCATCCACTGAAGGGGTTACCCAAATTGCCAATAGGGAATAGGCAATGCAGACTGCTCTGGTTTCTTCCATGCTGAACAGGGACACAGGGTTAGGCAATTGGTGTACCCCTTCAGTGGGTCTATCTAAAAGACTCCCAAATTGTATAACTCTTGTCTTAAGGGGAAAAGAAAGTCCTTGGCTTATGAATAGGAGATGTGAAGGAGAAGTAAAGGCAAGAGTAATTAGCATTATAAGTTCTAGAGGGGAACTAGGAAAAAGTTGGAACAGGGCAATTTTCAAATGCTTATATGAGAGTCCATTGGAGTTTCTTGACAAGGGCTTCCAAAGTGTTCAACATCGTTAGTAATTAGGGAAATACAAATTAAAACCACCCTAAGGTATCACCTTACCCCAATCAGACTGGCTAAGATCAAGAGAACAAATGATTCCAT